>NC_047122.1:45232800-45572071 GCF_902500255.1 Thalassophryne amazonica
TTTTTTTACACTACAATGTTACTCTGTGTTAAACTGTGTTCAGTTTTACAGTAAAACATTTTTCAATCATCTCGGGCAGAGGTGCACCGCATCAAAAGCTCTAATTTATTGAATGTTGACCTTGCACTGTGCTGACATTTGACCTTCAGCTGGTATGTCTATTTTGGTAGGTCTATTTGCATATAGCAGTGCATAGAATGCAAGACAGCGATGATGTGAACACACCTTCAGACAACTGTGGAGTTGAGACAACTGTGGAGTTCAAATGGACAACTAGGTAGAAGTGCACTCAGAGCATTGCCTCTGACAAAAAAGAAATTTAAGGATGGTAGTCAAATCAGACTTTCTTCCACATCAAATCTTTATGATGTTGTGATGGTGTAATATTAATGAAATAGGCAGATCAGGTCTGGAAACATGCACTGGTACTGCATGTCACCACATTCACATGGCAGTTAAATTGTAAAATGTTGAAGCAGTTCCTGTTCACCACAAAGATTTGGTCCCCTGTTCTATGTGTTTTCATTTATAAGGTAATTCAGACTTACACAGATGATGGAAAGAAATGGTGAACATTACATTCAGAAAGACAAAAAAAAAAAAAATTGTCCAGTGACACAGCCCCCCCCAACACGTTATGTACTTTGTTTTTGTAGCACCTATAGGTAGTCCTGGTTACCATGGTGATGGGCCACCATCTTACTACGACAACGACGAGTTCACAAACTCTGGATTCGAGGACAAGTCTGTCCGACAAGCGTTCATCAGAAAAGTAGGTTGGCATGCCGAATGGAATGGATCTGATGGATATTAATGCATGTTCCGTTAGTCACATTACTTGCAAAACATATTTGAGCTCTAAAAATATTTTCTTTCCTCTTCCATTCTAGGTTTTCTTGGTTCTCACAGCGCAGCTGCTCGTCACGTTCTCCTTCGTTGCAGTCTTCACTTTTGTTGACGACACTAAACGCTTTGTGCGCCTTAATCCGTGGACATATTACGTGTCCTATGCTGTGTTCTTTGTGTCACTGATTGTCCTCAGCTGTTGCGGAGACTTTCGCCGCAAGCATCCCTGGAACTTAGTCGCTTTGGTAAGATGCAGCTTCAGTAGAACTAAAGACCGTTTCAACTGGTCATCGCCAGACTTCTTTTTTTTTTTTTTTTTTTTTTTTTTTTTTTTTTTTTAACAGGTTGAGGTTTTTTGACAGTGTGCACACTTGTTTTGGCAGTAATTTCTGGTGATTTAACAATCTTGCATTAAAATATCCAAAATTTTTAAAGGCAAGCTGTGTCGCGAATGAAATACAAATTTTATGTAAATGTGCGAAGCCTGTTTGAAAGCTTTTGGTGTGAGTATATTAAATATTACATTTGAAGTTAGAAATGATAACATCTGTGCTTGTTTTTGTGTCTTGCAGTCCATCCTGACCCTGAGTTTGTCCTACATGGTGGGTATGATCGCCAGCTTCTACAACACAGAGACGGTCATCATGGCTGTGGGCATCACAGCTGTTGTCTGCTTCACTGTCGTCCTCTTCTCGCTACAGGTCAGCACACATACACACAAGCCACACCTCGGTAAATCAAAAAAGTGATTATTCCCTGTGATCAGTTTATATATCTGTTCGTATTACTTAAAATAAGGTTTTATTTTAATTACATTCCCACTGATCCTCTTGAGTGTGTTTCTGTTTTCATTGTAGCACAGTTACGTGGATTTCTGTCTTTTCTCTCTTTCTTTCTCAACACCTACACAGAGCAAGTATGACTTCACCTCCTGTCACGGTGTGCTGTTCGTGTGCCTGATTGTCTTGTTGCTCTTCTCCATCCTCTGCATTTTCATCCGCCACAAGATCCTCCACATTGTTTATGCCTCACTGGGAGCACTTCTCTTCACCTGCGTAAGTTTCACAATCACACATTGTCTGTATGTGTTGTTCGTGGGAGAATCACTAATACAAAGTTGCATTCCACCACTGCCAAGAAGGGGGAATTTCCTCCTGGTAAAGGTATCTGCAGAGAACAGTCCTGTCGCTGTGGTTGTCGTCTCATGCACGCCACCTTGAAAGACTATTTAAACATCAGCACCAAACATCAAACACACTTATTTCAAAATAGCCATGCTGTTGGAAGATCAAAGTATATAGTCTTCCAACAACATCGAAGGATCATTATTGCCATGATAGTCAGGCCCACAGTGTCTGCGTGTAAATATTCTGACCACAGGTGACGCTAGTTCTGGCAGACACATTGAGCAGCTTGTTACATATACATGAACATGCCTCATTCACAAAATTACCACATACCTCTTCCTAAAATACATTGCAACATGATCCTCTAAAATTCCTTCCAAATTGGGAGGGATATTATAGCTGCAAATTTTTGCCAGCTTCCCCTCTGCTGGTCAAATGCAGAATGCTGCTCAGCCCCACCTCCACCCCAGCATCCACCTGTGGGTTCCATTTGAAAGAAGATATGAGATATATATGTGTGTCCACATACACTGAGAGTAGGTAAAATAAGTATTTAACACATCACCATTTTTCCTCAGTAAATATATTTCTAAAGGTGATATTGGCATGAAATTTTCAACAGATGTCAGTAACAACCAAAGTAATACACACATACAAAGAAACCAAAAGGAATAAGTACAGAAATTGTTAGGTTTAATAATGTGAAATGACACAGTAAAAAATTATATAACACATGAAGAAATGGAGGTCCTAAAAAGGCATGAAGACTGTGTGGAAGAATGGGCCAAAATCAAGATTCAGTTTATTATTATACCCTTGGGTAAAATTGGTTTACAGTGAGTGAGTCATCTCGTTTGGTAAACACACAGCGAAACACAGAACAAGACAAAATGACGACAGCGCTAAAAAGCTAAAAGAACAACAAGGACGGCCCCAAGATAAAATAAAAGCAAGATGAGTTAAAACAAAACTAAATAAAAATGTGCTGTTCATAAAAACAAGGTAAAAGAAACTATACAAAAAATAAATACATAAGTTATATTTAAGTTCACACCTGATTAATGCACGAGACTAGTTTCTCCATACAGGAGGCACCTTGAAGCTGTCATTACCAACAAAGGCTTTTGTACAAAGTATTAAATACAGTGCATCTAGAAAGTATTCACAGGGCTTCACTTTTGCCACGTGATTTTATAGCCTTATTCCAAAATGAATGAATCCCCCCCCTTTCAAACTTCTACACACAGTATCCCATAATGACAATGGGGTGGGGGGTTGGAGATCTTTGCAAATTTATTAACAAATAAAAAAAATTAAGAAATCACATGCACATAAGTTTTCACAACTTTTGTCATGAAGCTCAAAATTGAGCTGAGGTGCATCCTGTTTCCACTGATCATTCTTGAGATGTTTTGACAGCGTAATTGGAGTCCACCTGGGGTAAAGTCAGTTGATTGGACATGATTTGGAAAGACGTACACCTGTCTACATATAAGGTCCTACAGTTGACAGTCAGAGCATAAACCAAGCATGAAGTCAAAGGAATTGTCTGTAGACCTCTGAGACAGGATTGTCTTGAGGCACAAATCTGGGGAAGGGTACAGAAACATTTCTGATGCTTTGAAGGTCCCAGTGAGCACAGTGGGCTCCATCATCCATAATGGTGCGTTTACACATAAGCAAGACGCGTTACGAATGTCATTTTTCTGTCATTCGTGACACATTCCTGACATTTTTAACGTGACTTAACACATCTGAATAGGTTTCTTAATAGTGCGTGTTGGTGCGTGATATTCTTCATATTCGTGGAGCATGTTTTTGGCTGTCAGTAAATCTTGCTCGAATGTCACACACACTCCATGCCACTCCATGGCACAGAGCCCAACTACACATGCAGTCACAGAGTTCTTCTGAAAAACTGGAGCGATCTGCATTGTTAGCAACAGTTGGCTGAATATAGCTGTGTGTGTGGAGACAATTCACCTCGTTCACAGCTTGACAGAAGTTAACGATGCACTGTTACGCGCAGTAGCGCGCAACAACGTGGAACATTATTCTTGACCGTGCGTAATGGTTCCAGATAATTCTCCAGCAACACGTGTCATTAATCGTAACAGCTTGCAACAGTTCCTGAGGACACCTGACACCTCTGCCCCGAATCATCACAGTCATGATCATCGGCCCAGAATGTGTACTTCGTGACATGTCGGCGTTATGTGTAAGCGCAGCATTAGTGTAAGAAGTTCAGATCCACCAGGACTCTTCCAGGAGCTGGCCGCCCGTCTAAACTGAGTGATCAGGGAGAAGAGCCTTAATCAGGGAAGTGACCAAGAACCTGATATATATATATATATATATATATATATATATATATATATATATATATATATATATATATATATATATATATATTATATATATATATATATATATATATATATATATATATATATATATATATATATACGAGGGCTGTCAATAAAGTAACAGTCCTTTTTATTTTTTTCAAAAACTATATGGATTTCATTCATATGTTTTTACGTCAGACATGCTTGAACCCTCGTGCGCATGCGTGAGTTTTTCCACGCCTGTCGGTGACGTCATTCGCCTGTGAGCACTCCTTGTGGGAGGAGTCGTCCAGCCCCTCGTCGGAATTCCTTTGTCTGAGAAGTTGCTGAGAGACTGGCGCTTTGTTTGATCAAAATTTTTTCTAAACCTGTGAGACACATCGAAGTGGACACGGTTCGAAAAATTAAGCTGGTTTTCAGTGAAAATTTTAACAGCTGATGAGAGATTTTGAGGTGATTCTGTCGCTTTAAGGACTTCCCACGGTGCAAGACGTCGTGCAGCGCTCTCAGCTGCCGTCATCAGCCTGTTCAAGCTGAAAACCTCCACATTTCAGGCTCTATTGATCCAGGACGTCGTGAGAGAACAGAGAAGTTTCAGAAGAAGTCGGTTTCAGCATTTTATCCGGATATTCCACTGTTAAAGGAGATTTTTTTAATGAAAGACGTGCGGACGGATCCGCGCGTCGGGACGCAGCCGACGCGGTGCAGCGGCACAGGAAAAACACCTCCGTGTTGATAACCATTTGTAAAATCCAGGCGGCTTTTGATGGCTTTCAGTGGAGTGAGTATATGAGAAATTGTTTAACAGGCAGGACATGTTCCAACTTGTCCTTAAGGCTTTCAACAGAGGTGTTTTTCCTGTGGCGGAGCGTTGCGGCGGCTGCGTCCCGACGCGCGGACCCGTCCGCACGTCTTTCATTAAAAAAATCTCCTTTAACAGTGGAATATCCGGATAAAATGCTGAAACCGACTTCTTCTGAAACTTCTCTGTTCTCTCACGACGTCCTGGATCAATAGAGCCTGAAATGTGGAGGTTTTCAGCTTGAACAGGCTGATGACGCTGCCTGAGAGCGCTGCACGACGTCTCGCACCGTGAAAAGTCCTTAAAGCGACAGAATCACCTCAAAATCTCTCATCAGCTGTTAAAATTTTCACTGAAAACCAGCTTAATTTTTCGAACCGTGTCCACTTCGATGTGTCTCACAGGTTTAGAAAAAATTTTGATCAAACAACGCGCCAGTCTCTCAGCAACTTCTCAGACAAAGGAATTCCGACGAGGGGCTGGATGACTCCTCCCACAAGGAGTGCTCACAGGCGAATGACGTCACCGACAGGCGTGGAAAAACTCACGCATGCGCACGAGGGTTCAAGCATGTCTGACGTAAAAACATATGAATGAAATCCATATAGTTTTTGAAAAAAATAAAAAGGACCGTAACTTTATTGACAGCCCTCGTATATATATATATATATATATATATATATATATATATATATTTTTTTTTTTAAAGATTGGGAAAACTGTTGGATTGGCATCAGTATTGGCGAGTACTGAAGATTCTACAATCTGTATTGTAGCAGACATGAAAAAGTGACATCATGACATCACTAGAAATGACTTGTGCTGTTGTTTTTCTGCCTCCCCCTCCCCCTGTTTACAGTTTTTGGCTGTTGATACTCAGCTTCTCCTTGGCAACAAGAAGCTGTCGCTCAGTCCAGAAGAGTACATTTTTGCTGCCCTCAATCTGTATACTGACATCATCAACATTTTCCTCTACATCCTGGCAATTGTGGGACGTTCCCGTGAATAGGGATGCTGCATCCAGACGATGAATAACGAGAATGCCTCCAACCATTGTGGAAATATTACTAACACTCCACTTTAATTAGATTTTTTTTTTCTCCTCCCATTTTTCCCTCTTTCTCCTTCATGTTATTTCCTATCTGTCATATAGTTCTTTTGATTTGAAAAGCTTGTTCAGCATTGGAGGACTTGTAGTCTGTCATAAAATGCATCAGACAGGAGCACTTTATTGTTTAATACATTATTTAAATATGAAGTGAGCGATCTGAATTTTGGCCCCGGTGTCTGCTGTAACGCTCCTCTCTGCTTCTGCTAACACAGACAAGTACAGTATGTTTACAGAACCTTCCCACCAACTTCCCGTTTGGCTCAGCATGTACGTATAGAAGAACATCTTGTGATCAATGTTCTTGGCATGTGGCTTTGCTGCAGCGCTTTAATGAAAATAATTGGGGGGACGATACCATCAGCGTTTAAACCAAATGCACCCGAGCTTTCCTCGTGAAGAGAAGTTGATGCTGGAAATGCCAGTTTCCTTCAGTCTGTCATTCCCCAAGACGTCTAACTTTCAACCTGCTGTTGTAAAATAACTGCATGGAAACAAACCCTGGGAATGCTCAGATTTGTTGTGAATACATCTAGTTTGCTTGTCACCGCTGTAAATATTTATACAACTGTATATGATGCCCCTAAATCCTCTCTCTCTCTCTCTCTCTCACACACACACACACACACTTACTACCAGGTGATGGTTGGGTACTTACCCAACCCTCAGCTTATCCACTACAATGACTATTTAATTGCCATTCATGTGATTAGCACTGGCTGTATACAGTATATCAGTAACGTTTATAAAGTTAGTCTGTTCTCACAAAAAGTATTTAAAATTCTCTCTAATGCTAAAGCGGAGACATTCCCTCTCTCTCTTCACTTTTTTTTTAAATTTGCTGTTCTCACTAACTCATCTTGTCTAGTCATTTATGTGAAGTGAAAACATAGTGCTGTATTTTTTTATTCTGTTTACAGGTAATGTGAAATCTTTAAGTATTGTAATTTATGACACCCCCATATTGACTAATCTGATCCAGGTTTCAAAACTTCTTTGTGAATTTTAAAAATGACTAATATGAAGGATTACTACAGGCTTGAATTACATGCTACATATTGTATAACTTGTCTGTTTATTGAGTTTGATGTATATAACAGGGTTGCTTTAATGTTGACGTAAGCTGGAGTTAATGCAAAGGCCACATCGGTTTGGGTTGAAAGACTGACCAATGCTTGAAGTCAGAGTTGCACTCTGGATCCTCAACGTGGGAAAATAAGCACTGGAAGCCGAAATACTCATGCTTTTCTCACAACATGATTGATCTATTTAATATCTGCAACGTGAAAGTTTTAATTTTTTTTTCTCCACATATTGCATGAACCTCCCAAATGCATGTGCTGGTAATGCACACTGTACAGTTATTCCTGTTTTGGGGAGAATGTGTTTGCAGCTCTGTTATGAATTTTTTTTACTTTTGTGTTTTTCTAATGTGTAAGTATACAGAACACCTTGGTGGTTTATGTGCATAAAGTGGGACTGCTGTTCTGTCATTTAGCCAAGGGTTAGAATGGGTTCAGCTAAATGAGATTTTCAGGAATTTAAACCGTAGCTGACTGCTCAGTACAAAATGAGCACAGGTTTACCTAGACTATATGTAAACTGGATGTCTGAGTGAGTGAGTGAGTGAGTGAGTGAGTGAGTGGAGCTGATGGATGAATGTTAGCCTTTGTGGTCCATATAGAACTGATCACAGGCGTTACTTTCATTATAATTTTGCTGAGTTCTGAATGGTACCCAGTTTTTACACTACATGGTTTCATTTTATTTTTCAGGTGATAATTAGCTATACCATATGGAGTTGCATCAGTAAGGACGACTGGCATCAAATTTATGCTAATGCGGATCTGTAGTGGATTCGTTGTGGCAACCTTGCGAAACCAGAAAGACCATCAAAAACAAACCCAAACAGAATTTTTTATTTTTTTTAATTAAATAAATGGCCACAGTTGCATAGATGTTCGAGTGGAATTGTTGGCCTTGATCCTTGTGTTTATTTTATACCTCAGATTGCATGATTCCTAGTAGTTATAACCGGTGTCCTGATGCTGAAGATGCATCTTAAACTACAGCCGAGTTAAAAGGCAGAGCATCAGCCCCAGAAATTTTAGGGCTTTGTTGGTATGTTTGCACTGTGTATTTGCATTAATATGAAGTGTAACAGATTTCCTCTATACTGCTGTTTGCTTTTCATTAAAACATACAGTGTGAAGGTGTCAAACTTTTTTTTGTGATGATGGTAAAGTCTGCAGACACTTAGAGATCACTGAACACATGGTTTTCTTTATACATAAACAAAACTAGCACTTGATTGTAATTGTTGCATTTCTATAATAATTCTAATCCATGCAAGTTTGATCTTTGTAATACCGCCACCCCCATAAAATCATATTTAATTACTTGTGAGAATAAATGATACACGGAACTTGAGTGACACTGCATATTTTGCACTACTCTCAACATAAGCTGTTTCAAAACAAATTCCCTTTAAAATTTCAGAGCTTGTCACTACATATAGAAAAAGTGATTGGTTTTGCAGGACACTGCTCTTGCGATTACTAAAGATGGTAGTTTCCCAGGTGTGCAGGCTTAACTGCAGAGTTTGGGATGTTGTATGACGTTGTATGATTGCATTGCGGTCGTGCAAATGTCAAAGTACTAAAGTTACTGAATTTTAATTGAGCGCGTGTTGAGGTTCCCCTCTTAACAATGACGTAATCACTTTAGGGCGCCAAATCTCCGTGACGCTTTGTCCTCGTGCGCCCCTTCTTTCATCTATCCAAGCTAGCTTAAAAGGAATAAAGCTAATTTGTTAACTTATTTCTACAAAATAAGTTTGGCAAAATATTGTTCCTTCTGCTGAAACATGGCCACATTCGCAGGTTAGATGATTAAGTTTTTTTTGTTTTTTTTTCGTTTTTCAGAATTAAAATCTCTTTTGGTACTGTGAAAACAGCAATGGTAGCACCTGTGTAGGATTAGCTTTAGCTCATGAAACATATTACAGTATAATATTTTAAACCAGGTTGTTTTATTACCTCCGCCAAGGAGGTTATGTTTTTGGTCGCGTTTGTTTGTCAACAGGATAACTCAAAACGTTTTGAACGGATTTTGATGAAATTTTGTGGAGTGGTTGGAAATGAGAAGAGGAACAAGTGATTACATTTTAGTGGTGATCCGGATCACCATCCAGATCCAGGAATTTTTTTAAAGGATTCTTTGCCATTGTGGGATAGGGGGAATTTTGACATTCTAGTTTCTAACTCCACAAAAACAAGGCAGAAAGGCTTGAAAAAAATTAGGGTGTAACATAGTCAAATGTTCTGTCAAACAACAAAGTTTGGTGATGATCGGATCTGGATTCCGGATCTGGTGATCCAGAATATGCAAAAATAAAGGGAAAATAGAAAATGTGTCAGTGTGAGGTGACAAATGAAGCTAGAGATGCACAACTAACACCAAACTGTAGCTGAATCTGTACTGATTCAGTAAGGTGTCATCAGATTTGATGTAGCTTCAAATGTTATGGAGCTAGATCCAGAAGAAAACCGCCATTACTGAAAAATCGTTTTTTATACAATAACTTTTGAACTAATAAAGACATAAAAGTGATTCCAAGTTCTAGTGGTAGGTTTTCATGGTCAAGGATGTCAAATATAAAGGAAAGAAAAGTGTATGTATCATAGTTTTGGTTGTAACACTGAATTGTTGAATAGATCACTGTGCCAAGGAGGGAATCTCTTTAGGGTCAGTGACCCTATGGCCTTGTTTAGAGAAGTGTTTCATAAATGTTAAAAAAAATTCACATATTTGCAGTTTAGTTGAATAATAAATTGAATTTTGTCTATTTGTTTTTGTCTATAAGCACATGCAATATCAATATCAGTGCTCAGATGACAGTAGCTTCTGGGAAAGGTGCAAGTTGCAATAAACTGTGATGCCAAGCGCTAAGGATACATGCTATCCAGTCACAGCAGATGAAACTTTTTTACTACTGAGCAAACATCATTGTTAGACTTTTTTAGGTTCAATGATTCCACGGCGTGTAGATGTTATGGCGTCAGTGACCCCATGGCCTTGGAGGAGGTTTGCACTCTGAGTGCTTCTAGTTTATCTATATAAACGTTTATTTATCTTTAAATTGTGCTAAATGTTGGGCTCTTCTCTTGTTACTGTCTACTTTTTCTAATGCTGCAGTTTTTTAACCATATTGCTAATAGTTCAATATTATGTTAGTGCTAATGATGTTCATGCAGGGCAGTCATTAATGTTAAAGTGTAACAGGGAGACCTTCCACATCAGCTGGGTTCCACACAAGATTTTTTTTTTCCCCTCTCTTTTTCATGATTGCACATTTTGATGAATACTAGTTTAACCTCTGTGCGGTTTATACATTAATAAAAAAATAATTTGTGTTACAGTGTCCTCTGTCCATGCTATCTTAACCATTGGTGTCAGTCTTGGTAGTAGGAAAAATTAAATGACCAAAAAAACATATGTGTTCCAGGTCTGAATTGGATTCTTTACGTAAAAGATTATTTATTTTACTATATTCACCTGCTTACATTAACTTCAGTCAATGCAGTATAATTAGATTTTATGTTAAAATAAAATCCATGAACATTTTCACTGTACAATATTGCCCCCCACTAATGTGTGTGTGTGTGTGTGTGTGTGTGTGTGTGTGTGTGTGTGTGTGTGTGTGTGTGTGTGTGTGTGTGTAACAGGGTTCAATATTGAAAGTTTGCTTACACCACCGAAAGGAGGTAAACTGGACAGAACTCAAATCATTTTTTTTTAAAGATTGTACCAGTGTCATTGTTTAATTTGATATCCTGACACCAGATGGAGAGATGCAGAAACCTAAAGTTGAACAGTTGATGGGAAAACTAAGGAGACTGCAGAAAGGTAGTGCTTGGCTAACTTCTTCCCATTGAACCATTTATTTTTCCAGTTTTATTTGTATTTATAATTTAAAGTTGGGGACATTTAAGTAATATTAGCCAATTCAAACAATAACAGCACTATTGAAAGAAACATGATAAATACATAATAGAAGTTAGATTTATGTACAAATTAAGATGCAACTTTGTTACCTGAATTAAAGTATTAGAAATATAGTTAGAAATGTTTTAGAAAGTTTTCTACTTTATTTTTATATAATAAAATATTCAAGTTGCCTCAGTAAATAAGTAATTAAAACGTGATTGCATTTTTAATGTATTTCGACGGCATACTAATTCCACATTTATTTGTATATTTAAAAAATTAATTATATTCTTGCAACATAAATAAACAAATATACACGTGAAACGAGAATGAGAGGAGGTAGTTCGTACTACTTCCGTTTTAGCGTGGAGGCGCTCAAGTGTTGCTTACGTGACGCGGTGTGTTTCTTTTTCAAGATAAACTGCTTGGACACATCCATTCCCAGTATTCTAAAACGTATGTCCAATACGTGTCCTGTTTCTAATAGCTCTGTTGCGGTTTTCATTTTTACCTCAGAGCAAAATGCGTGATTATTATCTTGAAACGTGAAGTCTCTTTGGGATGTTCCGCTTCCTCGTTTGCTACCACGGATCTGCAAACAGTGGACTCTTATCAGTTTGCTATAAGTCGCTCTCCGTTATTCTTTGTTTCTATCAAAGGTGCATATGAAATGTCAGTAATACATAGCGAATTGTGCTAGTTTCATGGTAAATGAATAGTCCTGACGATGTGTAACTTGTGCACCAATGAGAGGATGTTGCGTTGACAACATGCTAATTCACGCGCGTTGCCTTTTGGGTAATAACAAACAACTTCAGTAATAACTTAAAATCGCTTTACGGATTAGCACTTTATGTAACCCATCAGGAGCTAATCTCATGTAGTTACAAAGAAATGGTTTGAGGTAGAAAAATATTACAGGAAGTTAAAACCATACGTTAGAACGTTGTGCACAGAGATTACGTGGCTTCCACACAGGCTAGTTTTTTATCGTCAGTGAGGTATATCCTTACCTGTTACTCCAGCAATGGAGTTGCAGAGCATGATGAATGGAGATATATGAGATATGATTAATATCTCTGTTTTGTGGAGCCTGAAACACTTCACAAAACCCATTCTGATATAAACATTTTTTTAACGTGTCAAATAACAAACTTTATTTTAAATAAACATTGGTATTTTATAGTTATCAGTTTTGTGGTGGTGTAATTGTTGGTTCTCGTTTGTTTATGTTCAAGATAAAGAATCTCTGGGTGAAGAAGTAAAGAAGTTTAAATTGCTGAGGGACTCTTTGCGCAAGGAGTTGGTGACTTGTAAGAAAATTTTCTCTCCGATTGTTCTGTCTGAGTTATTTTCATTAGTTACTTCATCCAAACCATCAACATGTTTATTAGACCCCATTCCTACCAGGCTGCTCAAGGAAGCCCTACCATTATTTAATGCTTCGATCTTAAATATGATCAATCTATCTTTGTTAGTTGGCTATGTACCACAGGCTTTTAAGGTGGCAGTAATTAAACCATTACTTAAAAAGCCATCACTTGACCCAGCTATCTTAGCTAATTATAGGCCAATCTCCAACCTTCCTTTTCTCTCAAAAATTCTTGAAAGGGTAGTTGTAAAACAGCTAACTGATCATCTGCAGAGGAATGGTCTATTTGAAGAGTTTCAGTCAGGTTTTAGAATTCATCATAGTACAGAAACAGCATTAGTGAAGGTTACAAATTATCTTCTTATGGCCTCGGACAGTGGACTCATCTCTGTGCTTGTTCTGTTAGACCTCAGTGCTGCTTTTGATACTGTTGACCATAAAATTTTATTACAGAGATTAGAGCATGCCATAGGTATTAAAGGCACTGCGCTGCGGTGGTTTGAATCATATTTGTCTAATAGATTACAATTTGTTCATGTAAATGGGGAATCTTCTTCACAGACTAAAGTTAATTATGGAGTTCCACAAGGTTCTGTGCTAGGACCAATTTTATTCACTTTATATATGCTTCCCTTAGGCAGTATTATTAGACGGTATTGCTTAAATTTTCATTGTTACGCAGATGATACCCAGCTTTATCTATCCATGAAGCCAGAGGACACACACCAATTAGCTAAACTGCAGGATTGTCTTACAGACATAAAGACATGGATGACCTCTAATTTCCTGCTTTTAAACTCAGATAAAACTGAAGTTATTGTTCTTGGCCCCACAAATCTTAGAAACATGGTGTCTAACCAGATCCTTACTCTGGATGGCATTACCCTGACCTCTAGTAATACTGTGAGAAATCTTGGAGTCATTTTTGATCAGGATATGTCATTCAAAGCGCATATTAAACAAATATGTAGGACTGCTTTTTTGCATTTACGCAATATCTCTAAAATCAGAAAGGTCTTGTCTCAGAGTGATGCTGAAAAACTAATTCATGCATTTATTTCCTCTAGGCTGGACTATTGTAATTCATTATTATCAGGTTGTCCTAAAAGTTCCCTAAAAAGCCTTCAGTTAATTCAAAATGCTGCAGCTAGAGTGCTGACGGGGACTAGAAGGAGAGAGCATATCTCACCCATATTGGCCTCTCTTCATTGGCTTCCTGTTAATTCTAGAATAGAATTTAAAATTCTTCTTCTTACTTATAAGGTTTTGAATAATCAGGTCCCATCTTATCTTAGGGACCTCGTAGTACCATATCACCCCAATAGAGCGCTTCGCTCTCAGACTGCAGGCTTACTTGTAGTTCCTAGGGTTTGTAAGAGTAGAATGGGAGGCAGAGCCTTCAGCTTTCAGGCTCCTCTCCTGTGGAACCAGCTCCCAATTCAGATCAGGGAGACAGACACCCTCTCTACTTTTAAGATTAGGCTTAAAACTTTCCTTTTTGCTAAAGCTTATAGTTAGGGCTGGATCAGGTGACCCTGAACCATCCCTTAGTTATGGTGCTATAGACGTAGACTGCTGGGGGGTTCCCATGATGCACTGTTTCTTTCTCTTTTTGCTCTGTATGCACCACTCTGCATTTAATCATTAGTGATCGATCTCTGCTCCCCTCCACAGCATGTCTTTTTCCTGGTTCTCTCCCTCAGCCCCAACCAGTCCCAGCAGAAGACTGCCCCTCCCTGAGCCTGGTTCTGCTGGAGGTTTCTTCCTGTTAAAAGGGAGTTTTTCCTTCCCACTGTAGCCAAGTGCTTGCTCACAGGGGGTCGTTTTGACCGTTGGGGTTTTACATCATTATTGTATGGCCTTGCCTTACAATATAAAGCGCCTTGGGGCAACTGTTTGTTGTGATTTGGCGCTATATAAAAAAAAAAATTGATTGATTGATTGATTGAAAATGGTTCATAGACTTTATTTTGTTTAACCTGGTGAATGCAGTTGTTCCTGGTATGTTCTAACAGCCTCACATGAACTTTGCACTTGATGTCTTGTGAAATTATATATCTATTACTGTGTGATCATTATCAGTTGAACCAGATTAAAACTACACACAGCTTCCTGTTTCCTAGTTTGTTAAAAGCAATATATTTCATACGAGTATTTAAAAAATTACTACAGAAATTTACATAAACATTCCTAAATAATTCTCTGGTAATTAATATTCTTCCCTGTAGCAAGCAAAAATGTAATAACAGACAATTATGTAATAATTGTGGCTATTTTAAATGTAATAAAGCCAATAACTTAATAACTTTTTTTGAGCCAATAACATTTATTTCAAAGAAATGCAGACATATTTATGGATTATTACATTATTGGCTCCGGTTATTACATTTTCAAAGGATCGTTGAAATAGGCCAATAATGTAATAACAGCCAGTAACATGTGTTATTACATTATTTGCAAGACGTTATTACGTTATTGACTCAAAAAATGTATAATTTTTTATTACATTTAAAATGGCTAAAATTATTACACGATTGGCAGTTATTACGTTATTGGATGTTGTTATGTTTTTGGCTGCCACATATCCTTTTCAGTTGGTTGTGGTTTAACAAGCCGCAACATCCCAGGGGGGTTGTAAAGTTAGACTTTACTCGTGTGAGGTGCCTTGAGGCAGCGTTGTGATTTGGCGCTATATAAACTGAATTGAATCCTACCATTCTGTGTCTGTACACATAGAAACCGCATTGCTATAATGAAAAGTTAGGACTGAAAAGATCTTGATGTTGATCTTAACTGACATGGAAATCCATTTTTGAACATCTGGAAATCCATATTTGAATCCCTGCTTGCTTTATGAGGCACATTACATGCGGCAGTTCCTTTCCATTTAAAGCAGTAGTCACGGGTTGTTTCACCTGAAAATTCATTCTTTCAATTTTTAGCTACTTTAACTAATTGTGTTTTAAGAAAGTGGATATGTCCCCCTTAAATAAAAAACGAATTACAAATAATTATCATTCATAGTAAATAAGGACAGCATATATACAAAATGTTTTTGTCTGAATCTTATTATTTGAGTAGTTATTTATAATGATGTTTTAATTACAGTACAAACTGAAGCTCACCAAGCAGAGGGAATCCAAAAAGAAAAAGAAGGTACATGCCAGTTTCTCATAGTGCAACAGTTGTTTGTTTTGAATTACAAACAGCTCAATATTTATAACTGTGTAAACATGTAGTTTGACATGATGTCAAAGAAAGACTGGATGAGTATAGGTTCATGTTCTTACAGAGTTGTGCAGAAAGATGACGTTCCAGTGTAAGGAGTGTGACAAGGACACGGCCAGGTGAGCGCTTCCCATTTTTAATCACTGAACATGACCAATCTTTTAACCTTGATAATTTTGACAGCAAATTTAGTCACCCTTGACTAAAAGTAATTTAGTTTTAGTCATAATTTTGTCATCTGATTTGTTTTAGTCTAGTTTTAGTCAACTAAATCTGTATATTTATTAGACCAAAATCTCCTGATGTTTTTAGTCAAATAAAACTAGACTAACACTAAAACAATGCAGATGACTAAATTATGACTAATCCTAAATTTCTTTTTTGTCAAAACTATGACTAATGCTGTCAAAATTAGGACCGGCTGTTAAAATGTACAACACTAGGTGGCACTAAATTGTCATCTGTACTTGATTGAGAAATCATTTTGTCTGTATTTTTGAGATTATCAGTGACATTATTTATTGTTTATTATGTTAATGTTTAGTGCTGAACCAATTGTTTGGGTATAGAATTTAATAATAATGACTTTGATAAGCACTTCATCATTGAGGTTGGCTTCAGCTTATTAAATATTTAAAACATTAAATTTTAAAACCTGTAAATTACATATACCGAGGCTTTGGGCAGTTAATCTGAAAAAACGAAACATTTCAAAGTGACAGTTTGGCCTCTAGGACATTGAGATGGGCATCTGCTGCAGTTTCCTATGTGGTCTATATGTATAGTTATCAATACATATTATCACTTTACAGTCTCATCTTTATTCAGTGGCATATACTGATTATTCAAGACTCAGCAACAGGATGATAGTATGTAAATTACTCATGTTTCATCCTGCCTATTGTTGAATTTTTGTTGTCAAGCCCTGAAGAAGAATTTAAGACATGCACTCTATTAACATATTGTAGCCTTAAGACTAAATGTGTGCGATTTAACAACTTTAGGACAAGCGGAAATTTTAATTTCATAATTGAAAAGGTGTTATTTAAGATACACTGTAAATACTAAACTGGCAAGAACACTACAGCCTTAATACAGATTTAATTTCAATGATGTAACAAATCAGAAAAACTATGTTGCCACAGCCCTCAATACATCGTCAAACACACCAGGTGAACATTCTGTGATATACTGTGCATCCTCCATGGGAAGTGGACTTATTGTTTGCTGTATGTGGGGTTCAAATTAAGATTGTCTAATGATGATTATCAAGAAGTCATTAAATGAAAAATCCTATCTTACACCTCCTAAGATCAGGGCAGGTGATGGTTTAATTTTTTTCATTTATTGTAGTGAGTAATGTGTTTTGCAGGCAGTTACAGCAAAGCAAGATCAGCGAGGAGCTTTTGGCGCAGTATAGATGTGAAATCCAGGAAATCAAGCTCAAATATCGGAAGCTGTGGTATGAATAATCAAACATGCAGTGAGCTGTTACATTTTTGAAACAGCAACAACCTTGCAAGATGTACTCAGGTTTACTCATGTCAGCTTTGATTATATAGGATAAAGTCTGAAAACCAACTTCAACAACTGACTGAGCAGCACAAGACTCTGCACTCCATCTTTGTAAGTTTGATCATTGGTTATAACAATTCTGAACCGGATACACTTGTCTATATTTTCCCATATGTAACTTGCTGATTTGTTAAGACTCCAGCCAGACTCCCGGCTGAAATAGAGAGCGCAGAGAATGCAAACAGTCAGCTGTTATCAGCTGGTATGTACTTCCACAGCATCTGCAATCTTCTGTCAGCACACATTCTACCAAACATCACGTTTGGTTCTTTGCGTCCATTTCCAGTGATCTTACTCTGTGATGCTTTCAGAACAAATGAAGCTGGATCAGCTGCGTTGCCTCACTGAGCAGCTGGAGAAGGTGAAGAAACTGAAACAGCTGGAGACAACCCCTGCAGAGAGCCAGGTGGAGTAAAGCTGTGTGGTAACTGGTAGTTTTACAGACTCAGAGGTGACACTCCCATCTCTGCTGTTCAAAAAGGTCAGTGAATTTTATCAGCAAAAGCTTTGTGAAATTTTACCGTTACCCAGCTGTATCTTCAGTAAACTGACATTATTTTAAAATGCAAATGACCAGATGTTGCTTGAGTTGCTGCTGTAGTTTATTCATGTTCTTCTGAGTGCTTCTCAGGTTTTTTTTTTAACTGTTCTGTTAATCCGCACCTTTGTATGCAAGACCCAGTTCATAGAAATACACTTCTAATGACTTGGTTTTACTTTCGTTATTGACAAAGTTCATGTAATGTTCACAGTATGTTAAATTAATTCATGAAACCATAAATATTGTATTTTATCGTAGATGCTCTAGTGTGGGCCGTTGTACTGTTGATGTGAAACGTACTGCCCTGTTTGATGCCATGTGTAGCTTCGTTGAATACTGTGTACTGATATGAAGTTGTTCATACGGTTTAAAGATGTTATAAGATTTTAACATTCTCAGATTGTTTTCAAAGGGGGGTTTATTTAGTGTATGTCAAAAAGCCTGTCAGCAAAAAAAAAAGTAAAATCATTGATTACAGCATACACAGTATGTACAAACAGCCACAATAAACTTTTGTTTTGCATAGATTTAACAAATTACATTTTCTTACGAATCATCAAATACAGCATAATACCACTGGAGGTTTGAAAAATAACACACTGACCCCGTGTGTCCTATAAAAATCTATATACCTAATTATTGCTCGTTATTTTTACTGCCAAGACCACATACTTGTGGTAGTTTTAAATTAATGCAGCTTATTTTCATAGAATGACTGCGACTGTAACCTGTCACTTAAATCTAAGCCTCATTTTTATTCATGTATACAGACACAGTACTTACAGTATTATGTACAATTTAAAAAAGAAAACAACCTGCCATGTCCATCCATATGGCAATAAATCCTTTAGTCCATGAGCTGTACAGTAACATGCTAAATAATGCATAATTGAGAAGATTTAGAACTGTGTTCCACAGCTAAATCTTTGGTTTAATAGCAATTACTCAGTTTTTTTTTCTTTTTTTGGTAAGAAATGGAAGCAGACATGTTTCTGCTGCAGTATAGCAAAATTGAGTTATCCTTTTTCTCCTCTGTGCTGCAAATGTTTTGACTTAATTTAAAAATCCAGGAAAGGAAAAGGAATTGGGTTCACATTTGTCAAACGTACTGACAATGTCCATGTTCACACAGGTATTCAAGGCAACTATAAATGACTCCTATTTTTTATTTACATTGCAAAACATAGAAGGCAATAAGTAGCACAAGTGTGTGTGTGTGTGTGTTTTAAACTCCAAAGTTCTCACCCAGAAGGCACGTAAACCCTGAGAAGTGAATCCCCACCCTAACTGAAACTCACACTCGCTATCTTGAAGGGTTGAAGTTCACTACTGATTTGTTTTTTTTTTTTTTTTATTGAAACTTTACTGCTCTGTCAACATTTTGTTTCTCATCAGAATATTTGTTGTGTTATTCTTCATCCTCTATGCTCTCACAGATACACTCTTACATTTGCACCCTTCATTGTTTTCTCAACCTTTTTCTTTGTATCATGGTCTGAAATAACAATAGTTCTAGTTTTGTTTAGGGCCTCAGTAGACCTTTGGCACACAATGAATCCACACAGGTGTCTACCAGCTTGTTTTTTTTTTAACTGGCATGACAGCATTTTGTATGTCACTCTCAGTGTACGCTTGTGTTATTTTGTCTAACCTCAGCAGTCAGAGCCATAAAACCTAAGTTATTTGTAAATTGCCAGTTTCAGCTTTGTGCATTCGTAGTGCATGGAACCAGTAAACAGTTAGTCACCATATTAGGTAAAAGTAATACCGGTTCTTGGCAAACAGGCACATTCCAAACTCCAAAGCCTTAGTTTCTTTTCAGCATTTCAATATGTTTTTTTGTTTTCCTTTCAAGTGCTATTTCTTTGAAAATCCAGGAAGGCTGCAGTGTAGAGTCATAGAGGTACTTTGTCTTTGGCATAAATGGGTAGTTGGTTGTTTTGATCATCTTGTGCAAATAATTCCACATTATTTTACGCTATCCCAGGTTATTCCCCATCTGCAGAAAGAAGAACAGGGATATCAGTGAAAGCAGAAGCGTTTTTTAAAACATGTGAACATTCACTTTGTATTCTGTCATGCCACATCTCTCAATATTCCGAGCCTTCAGATAAAAATCCTGTCTGATATTTAATCCTCTTCTGCTTTGTTTAAGAGACTTGTGTTTAAGGTACTCTTAAAAGTACAAAACCAAATTCTGCAATATACAGTGCAAGTATAGATTACTTGAAAATGAACTTATCCACCAAAATGCCTGTGTTAATCTGTAAATGTGCAATGTTTTTAACTGTATAAGTGACCACATATATTATTATCATTTCAATTTTAAATTTCAATTTATTTTCATTTCTCTAGCGCCAAATCACAACAAAGTTGCCTCAAGGTGCTTCACACAAGTAAGATCTAACCTTACCAACCCAAACTGCTGTAATAATTACAGTCTTCCCACCCTCAGGTGCTACTAAATAGTTTACTTAAATAAAAAATACTTCATACAAATGTGGTAACGTGTCTTTTTTCCCCATGCGGTTACTGTTCTATTAAATAATGCATGTGTGTTATATAGGCTTCATGCTCAATTATGACATGTTCACTTTACAGATAGAACAGAAAGTCATTACAGTACATTCTTTAAACTACTGCATTGCAGTACATTCAGAAAGTATTCACAGCACTTCACTTTTTCCACATTTTGTTATATTACAGCCTTATTTCAAAATAAAGTAAATTAATTTTTCCCCTCAAAATTCTACTCACAACACCCAATAATGACAACATGAAAAAAGTTTTTTTGAAATTTGTGCAAATTTATTAAAAAAACTAAAGCTTAGAAATCCCATGTACATAAGTATTTACATCCTTTGCTCAATGCTTTGTTGATACACCTTTGGCAGCAATTACAGCCTCAAGTCTTCTTGAATATGATGCCACAAGGTTGGTGCTCCTATCTTTGAATGGGGAGCATCGGTGCACAGCCATTTTCAGATCTCTCCAGAGATGTTTAACTGGACTCAGCTCTGGACTCTGGCTGGGTCACTCAAGGACATTCACAGGAAGAGTCCTGGTGGATCTGAATTTTGTCCATTTACGGATGATGGAGGCCACTGTGCTCACTTGGACCTTCAAAGCAGCAGAAATGTTTCTGTACCCTTCCCCAGATTTGTGACTTGGGACAATCCTGTCTCAGAGGTCTACAGACAATTCCTTTGACTTCATGCTTGGTTTGTGCTCTGACATGCACTGTCAGCTGTGGGAGCTTATATGTAGACAGGTGTGTGCTTTTCAAAATCATGTCCAATCAACTGAAGGTGGACTCCCAATTAAGCTGTAGAAACATCTCAAGGATGAGCAGTGGAAACAGGACGCACCAGAGCTCAATTTTGAGCTTCATGGAAAACGCTGTGAATACTTAAGTACATGTGATTTCTTTGTTTGGTTCAGTTTTGTTTGTTTGTTTTTTTTATAAATTTGCAAAAACCTCATAAAAACCTTTTTCACATTGTCATTATGGGGTACTGAGTGTGGAATATTGAGTGGAAAAATGAATTTCACCCATTTTGGAATACATACTGTGAAAACTGATCAACTCAGTCAGTTTGTTCTAGTATTTTTAACATCTGCTTATTATTATTATTATTATTAATTATGTCACTTAAACTTTGCTTTTATTTTAGTCCAGCTACATTACAAACATCTAGTGACATACGTACCTCAAATCGGCTGTAGACCTTCTTCTCCTTTCTTAAGCTCTCTATCCTTTTCAGTAATCCCTCTCTCTCCTGAACATTTCCCTGTGGTCGTAGAAGCCAGTTCTTCTTTGTGGTATTGTTCTTCTCCAGTGCCGACTCTACTCCTGCATGAGCTTTGTCCACTCCTGCGTCTTCTCTTTCCATTCGGTTCTTTTGGCTGTTGGCTGAAATCTGCTCCAGAATGACTTTGGTGTCATCTCGCAGGTTGCTGCTGAACAAAACAGAGCTGCTAGGATTCTGGTACCGGGATGGGCCTGATAGGCCTGTTGTTGTTTTGTGATTGACTGTGGTCTGATCGTGGGTTGTAGCTCCTGTGTCTTTAGCTGATGAACTCTGCTTTTTGTCGGAATCTTCAGTAATTTCTAAGACTGTGCTCATAGTTTTATCATCTCCTGGAGATTTCTTGTCTTTGTCCTTGGGACCCAGGATTCCTTTTAGCCTTTGGGTTTGCTTCTTGAGGAAGTCAAGCGTTTTTCCCTCACCTTTCCCCTCAGACCCCAGAGTATTGATAGATGTGCTCGATCCCACAAATTTGTGCCCTCCCTCTTTAGCATCGTCACGTGGCAGAGTTGAAGAACTCTGTGAACGGTTCTTTCTCAGTTCACTCTTCTCTGCGTCTGTTGCATCTGTTGTCAAAATCTCCTCGCCACAGGAAATACGACGAAGACTGTGTCCTTTGACCTTCAAAGGATCCCTCCTGAAGAGTTTAGGTGAAGGAAGGGGTTTTAGAGACTTAAATAGGTCTTTCTTTTGATTATCTGGCACAGTTTCCTTTTTTTGAGACTGAGATGTTTCTGAAGGTTTTAGGTGGGTTACTGAAGGTTTGGGTAAGACGGCAGGGGGTTTCGTGGAACTAATTGAGGGTTTGTGTGTAACTTCTGCTAGTTGCAGTGAGATGTCTGACTTTTTTGGTTCAGGTTCTTCTGAGCTGACAAAAACAGCTGGAATTTTCTGAGGCACAGCCTTGATGGGAAGTTTATCAGAAAGGTCTGACTTTTTTTCGGCTGGCTCTGTGGCTGTTCCTGACGACTCTGTGTCCATTTTTGTTGCTTTTCGCTTGGCAGCCAGGTCTTTGAAATACTGTAGCCGACTGGCCGGGTCATTCATGTTTAAAGTTGGTGTTAGTTGGGGTTTGAGAAACTGTGTTTTAAATTCAGTGTGCTCAACAGTTGGTGGAGGCTTTACCTCTTCGGGAACTTTAATTTTTTCCTCTTTTTCTTGACTCTCCGCTATCATTTGTAACTCCTTTTGTTGTTGGCCCTCACTTTCCTGTTCCTTCTCTTTTTCCTCCTTTTCATTCTCCCTCTCCTTTTCTTTCTCCTTGCTTTCCTCAAGATTTTTGCGCCATTCAAATGGCTCACGAGACGTCCGCCTCTTCTCTAGGATCTGAGCCACAATCGAAGAGGTGCGGATTGTATCAAGCTCCTCATCTTCCCCTGTGGCTGGTTTTAAACCTAGACTACCACTGTGCATCTCTGCCTTTGAAGATGAAAATATAAGAGAGGAGCGGAGACGGGAGCTACGCTGAAGGAGCGGGTTAATGCGTGAGCGAAATGATTCATGCTTCGATAGGAAGGTATCTGGACATTCTTTCACGTCTGCATCCACACCCGCCTCTCGCACCGATACACTCCTCCCCAGGTCTCTCTCTCGCTCTTTTTCTTTTTTATCCAGTGCCAGTGATTTGTACTCAGTGATGGTGGAAATTGGGTCTTTGGATGCTGTTATCGTAGTAAAGTCTTTAGTGGTGCTCTCAGGTAAAAGGGGCTTTCCAAAGCGTGGCCTAAAGATGTCTGGTCTGGGCTTGGGTGGAACAGTTGGCTGCTCCTTTATCCCAAAGCGAGGTGCTGAACTTTCAGCAGGAGTAGTCTGTGGAAATGCTGCAGGATCTTCAAATGCATCAGGTCCCATTGGTTGGAGAAGGCCATCTTCATTACTTTCCTCATAAGTGCTTAGATAGGAGTTGATTCTCCAAGATCTCAAGCCTTGTTTAACACTTGCGTCTTGTGCGTATTCCTGATCAGACTCTTTAGGAAACAGTTTCTTCTCTGGAGGGTGGAGCTGCGTGGGGGAGGTCTGACAGGCATAGGCATGACCAATAGTAGGCCTCTTATGGGGGGAACTTCCGTCATACCTCCCAGCGACTGGTGGTCCATGATGCCCTTCAGGGCCTCCTAGGTCCTCAGATGAAAAGTAGTCTCGGCCATAGTTGGCAGGAGGTGGCTCTAGCTCTGTGCGTGAGCTTGTGTCTGAATACTGGTCAATGGCGAGATGTGAAGAACGGCCCCGAAGTCTGTCATATTGTCCATGTCCAGAACCTGGTCCAGGCCCTTCATTGTAGTAATGACTGCTTTGGTTCTGGTCCCTGGAACGAAATGCAGTCATACTTTATCTGTTTCATTATACATTCATAGTTACATATAAAGAAATGTACAGTAATGATACATGTTCTTTAGGAATGAAAATGGAAATAACCTGTTGAAATCTGTCTCATTCAGATTGTTCATTACTCTATGCTTCATGTATTGCCTTGAAGATGTGTAGTTCTCTTGAGTTCCCTCTGCATAGCTGTGCCTCTGGAAGGCACTGGAATTCATCTCCATCTGTCTGGATACTATGGGCCTTCCCTGATCCAGGAATGACTGCTGCAAACGAAACTGTTGCTGTGAAAACTTCCCAATTGTAATTCCTGGACTAGGTTCAATGGAGTGACGAAATGGGTCATTCCTCCGGAAAAGAAGTGCAGAGTTACGATCCACATCTCCATAAGGGAAAGTAGGGGGAATGTCAGGTTGCCAGAGGAAACCTCGGGTTGTCCGCAAAGACTGGCTTCTCTTCAAACCGAACTGGCTACTTAAGTAACTGTTGGTGTCAGAGTTAGCAAGTGGTGCGTTGGCAGGGTCAATAATGAGACGCTCTGACTGAGCATAGAGAATGCGAAACTCCTCATCAAAGGTAGTAACAAGCTCTCCAAGGAAGAGATGGGCAATGCAGCGGTGGATCTTCTCATAGGACCACATGAAACTAAAGACAAGAGAGTATGATGGAAAAGAAATCAAAAAAGTTATTATTGACGTTGGGTTTTCAAAAAGAGTGTATAACCACACAAAGATCTAGGTTACATATGTTCATACGTAAAAAAAAAAAAAACTAAGACTGCAGCAAATATAATTATATCGACAGTAAACATTGTATACGCAAGTTATTTATTTATTTTTTTGTGACTCAAAGTTTTTATTGATTTTAAATTTTTTCAAAACAAAACAAACACCACACACCTCAAATAGAACATCAATCATAATGAAAAACAACAACAAAAACTAAAGAAAAACAAAAAATAAGGGTACATACAAAACATGCATCAACAGTCTATTCTGGTGTCGCAGACAGAACTAAAAATTGGTCCGCCCTGCCTCCACTGTGCATGCGTCATTTTGGAGCTGAGCCGCTCGTCTAAGACAGAGTCTCTTCACCCAACGCGATCAAATGCATTAATGGGATTATTAACCATTAGACGACAAGGTAAAACCTCTTGAATCATTCTAAAGTCAGTTTTAAGCAGAAATGAGGCGCAACTCGGTGACGCTTTGAAATGACTGAACGCATCAGGTAGCAGCCGCGGTGCTCTGATCGCTTCCTCCGTCTTTTATTTTTCAAAACAGTGTTGGATATATAACCAGATCCATTCATAAGCATAGAATAATAATGGGAAGCCCCGTGTTGTATCCCTGCAATTCGTAAAATTTCCTTAATGAGGGCCACACCCTGTGGTGGTGTATGTGTAGAACCAAAGGTAGTGAAAAGTAGGTGCCTTAATGGACAATTTTCAAGATGCGCGCACATGTTCAAACCAAGACTTCCGATTAGTGAGCCTCTTGCTCACGTGTTTGGCATCATTAGAAACACCAGCTCAGTTGTTAGATTTCCATGGAGTGAAATGGCCACTGGAGGCGAATGCCGTATCGGAAAGTAATTTTGTTGTCGTTGTTGTTAACCCACAAGGAATGAGGAGTGCTGCAGTGGTGTGAATATCGATCTAATGCCCCAGCACTAACGAAGGACACTGAAGCCAAAACAAAACAAGAAATCTGGATTTATGTTGATTTTCAGAGACATCATTTAAGTGTCGTCCAGCTTCATTCCTGTACAAATCCCGACAACAACTTCAAATGACCGACCGCATCCACTAGAAGCTTGTTTAGCTGCGGCGGTCTGATCACTTCATCTGTCCTTTATGATGAAATAATGCTGAATTTATGTGGAAATGATTGTTGTACAAAAGCTTCAGATATCTGTCGCTGAGATAGATGATGACTAGAGTGCAGTTTTAAGCAGAAACAAGGTTTTAATCCATGAACTGCAGCTAATGATGCATGCGTAGATGCAAAAGGCAGACTGATTTTTAGGGGGGACCATTCAGTTGGTGACACCACCATGTGAACAGCCATTTGTGTGTGTGTGTACAATGTTTGTGCAAGAAGTCGGACTTGGGAGGTTGGACGAAGTTGGATTACAGTCAAACGGAACGCGGATGGGACAGGAATTACGCGAATGATGAGGAACATACCAAGACAGAAAGCAAAACGGAATACGGACAACTTGAAGTTGTCGTCAGGAACGAAGCTGGACGACAGTTAAGTGATGTCTCTGAAAGTCAACGTAAGTCCAGATTTATTGTTTCGTTATCTCCTTCATTAGTACCGTTTGACCGAGGCTTCGTTGCTAGGAAAGTTCAACGACCAAAATACCAACATTCTGGGCGCAATGAACATCTTTTCACTATTTGATTTCTTTGTGCGACTGATATCATTATTCAAGCATTCAAAAGGCTAGTCCTACCGCCACACAACTCCAACCACACACGAGAAAGTTTCTTGACCGTTCTTGTTATTGAAGATATGTCCAATAATTCTGGAGATATCTCCCCCACTGAACATATCTCCAGAATTGATTTTTGGTAGGCTAGAACTGTTCAACCAGATGATTTAAGGACACCTTCTTTACAAAAGTCACCCATTCTTTCCATATAGGTGATGATTTACAGATGAGAAGTTCAGGATTGTCCCATAAACCAGAGGAAAAGCTTAGAAATGGGATAATTCTGAATATGCGAGACACTTTTTTCCATAGACCTTATAAATAAGAGCTAACTGGGTGAGGGCGGACTTCTGGAGGCATTCTAGCTGTTAAGAACAGCAATGGGGGAAAGGAAGTACACAGAGATTGTTTGATAGTGTACCAGGGTGGTGCTCTCTCTGGGGGTAGTTTCCTAATGTGATAAATGCTTCAGGCCAAATGCATAATAGTAAAACACCAGGTTTGGGAGACCCAAGCCACTTTTTGCTACAAGCTTCTGTAATTTATGTAGATTTATTCTAAAAATTGTTACAAAGAGTGACAAATTGTTTAAAGTATTTTAGAGAGATATTCAGTGCGAGAGACCGAAGTTGACTTTGGTAGAAAAGTTCATCTTTATAATACTGAGCTCCACGCAGTGCTCTGACAGTGACGACTGGCAGACTTTACATGCTATTCATTATGTTTAGAACCATCTGTGTACATTTTTTTCTTTAATGGACCTTAATGAACATTTTAATCAGTCAATGCCGATTATGAAAAAGTGGCATTAATCCATCCGATTAATTGCTTGACCGATTAATTGGTCGACTAACTAATATCTGTGAAAGTATTTGCACTCAACTGGCTCACCTGTAGTTCCCGCTGAGCACCGCCCGGCAGTCAGCCAGCATGAAACAATCTTTCACCTGTCCCTTAAATGATTTTCCTGTCCTGGTATAATAAGTTATTCCAGCCACAGTCCTGATGCGCATCATCTGATAAAAGAAGAATAAAGTAAAAAAAAATTGAAATCATTCATGTTATGATGGCATATAAGCCTTGTTGGAATCCCCTGGACCATGACATCAATCACATTATATGTGTATGTTTCTAAAGTCTTAAAAAATGTAATGCAATGGAAAAAGCAAACTCACAGGATTTAAGTCCAAGTTAACTTTGCAACCGATGACCATAGAAACAAAATGATGTGCATTCTGCTCATCCAGTAAAATATAAACAGGAACATGGCGTGCTGTTGCATCCAGCAGGTCAGCAAAAATATCAATATCGGTGAACATATCCATCACCACAGCGATAACCTGGGAAAAAGAGGGACACACTTTTTATTTGTCAGTTATTAAATATATTGTAGCCTTGGGGTGGTTTTTAAGATACATAATGTGCTTCAAATTAGCACAGTGATCCAGCAAAATTAACAGGTGAATATTTATATAATTGATTAAGATTTTACAGTGGTGGGTGTCCAGTTAGTGCTAAGGTGTCCAATATAATAATTAATATAATGCCATGTGATAGCATGCTTATTTACATTAAAAGATAGCTGTGCACATTATTTTCATGTTTATAGTAATTTTGCGAAGGCTATGTACAGCTTAGTGCTGCAACAAAATATATATTAAGATTACTGACACCCATTTTTATTAATTACTGTCATTCTCTATATGTTGGAAAATAATAAAAACAAACAAACAAAAAAGGGTTTTAAAAAACTGATAATTATTTGTTTTGTCCCAATTCCAATCCAAAAAAAGAGAGAAAGGTATCAGAGGGCTGATGCATACCCTTCTTGATCTACATGCCATGAAATACATGTAAATCTACAAGTAAATAGACATATGTCTATAATTTTTTTTTTTTACTATGTATGACTTCAACATATGACCTCTGTGAGACTTCATTTTGAAGTCATTCTGACTAATCAATCAGAAATATTTTGCTGATCAATATATGCCTTATATCATCTATCTAGGTTTCTTGGTTGTTGAAATGTACAAAAAAGAAGGTGTTTTTCACACCATATTTTCCTTGACCTTTGACCAAAATACTCCAAAATATAATCACCTCTAGATATCTATTCAAGTAATAGTCACACCATGTTTGATCATCTAGGCTTTGTGGTTGTTCAGATATACAAAAAAACGGTGTGTTATGGACCATATTTTTCTTAACCTATGACCAAACTACTCCAAAATCTAATCATCTCTAGATATCTATCCAAGTAATATTTTTCCCAAGTTTACAACAATCCTGACCAGCTGTTTTTGATTATGTTGTCCACACACACACACACACACACACACACACACACACACACACACACACACACACACACACACACACACACACACACACACACACACACACACACACACACACACACACACACACACACACACACACACACCAGTTAAAACAATACCCTGTATGCCACTTTGCTGACGTGCGGGGTAAAAATAAATAGCTAAAATAAAACTGCTTCAGGATACTAAAACAAAGAAAATTCACATTCCTCGCACATTTGAGAAGATGAAACCAAAAAGAAGCCTTGGAATTTTTGGTGATCACTTCTCAAAAGGTCAAAGATTATACAAAATTAAATCATGCATTTTTAGAATAATCAATTTCATACAGTTAAATTAATGCAATAAATGACCGTAATGGGAATAGGTTGGCACCGAAGGCATCTTTTTGCCATAAGGTAATTATTTTGACCAACTAATAGCTCTGCCAGTTGATTGGGGTAATGGGGAATTAGGTTAACCAGCTATGAAAATTATTTTTGGAAGGTGCATCGGTAATATTTGAAATTAAATGCTGCTCCACAGATTTTATGAGGAATAAATATGAATATTTAGTTGTACAATGTTATAAATTTTGAGATCACACATAAAAAAATGAATCTAAGACATTGAACTACACATGGACAGTTAAAAAAAATATTAACAAGTCACAGCTGTACATTGTAGAATAATGCTGCTCATCAAAGTAAACAAGACTGTATATATTCACATGCTGTAACTATAATATTATTATGTATAATAGTGTTGTGTCTACTAAATTTAAATGCTAACAGATGTTCAGATATAATGATCACCACTTCTGTAAACCTTCCCTTTATAGGCTTGTTAAAAAAGTTCAACACACACCACATTTTAATCCATTTTTTCAGTAAACATACAGACAGACATGTAATACACCAAAACAGGTTCAACTACTCATGGAGTTCAGCATGTAGACTTAATTATGTTTTTCATTTTGCCAACCAGTCAGATGTTGTAACTGAAAGGGAGTGGTGACAGTATACAAAGAATAAATGTTTATGAGTTCAATGGTACAAATATTTAATTCACCTCATTGAATGGCTTGTTCCAGCTTTCACCTCATGAATATTTGTTCCATTGAAAGAATGTAAAAACATTAATTAATTCTTTAATATAATGGCTAAAATAGATGCTTGTCATTTGATAGTTTATTAACTTATAAACAACTGAACAGGGACTAACATTTTGGTGTGTCACTGCTACTTAGCAGTCCAACACGAACTTTAAAAAGGAGTACAAAATCATTCCCAGTCAAATTGGAAAAGCGGTAGTCTGTGATGCCGTGCACTGACTTTGTGTACTTCCAAAAAAGAAAAAAAAAGACTGTACTTCCTCAGTGCAGCGAAAAAAAATCATGTAAAAAATGAGTCCAGCTTTTCATTCTAATGTCATCCTAACAGCTCTTCATGCCTTCAGACGGCTTACAACACAGTGGATTTGTTTATGTGTGTGTGCCTGTTTTAGAAGAATTAGCACCGTCAATTAGCTCCTTAAAATTGTCGTCCGTCAGCAAAATAAACTCCACATTTTTATCTAAACGGCGGTTTGCAGCGTGCAATGGTACAAAACATATCGAACCAAATTTGCACGCTAAATGGAACCAAATTGCACGCTAAATGCAACGCAACACAAATGCTACGAATAATCCATGTCACGTGACATACAAAGCACCAATCACATGACAAGGATCCATTCAGCTGTTATATAATAGCAGAGAGTGAGCAGTGAGAAAGAATAAACTGAGCACTGGCAGCTCTACTATCTACGTTGTTTTTGAAGAGCCAAAGCTTGATCTCATCAGTTTTGGAGATATTGTGTCACAATTTCACACCACCCTCTGCTCAGCTATGTCAGCTCTTCAGCACATGCCCAGAAACAAAAGGACTCGCTAGGTTCCAGTTTTATTGAATGTACATGATGACAGCAAACCAGATATGCACTGTTGCATGCATCGCCCTGTTTCCCATCGCTCCCCTTTACTAACCTGTCGTGCATTCTTGATAAGTCTCCTAGCCTGCTCCTTGATACTTGGCATGTCAGGGTCAGAGGGGTTAACCAGTGTGGTGACCTCTGTGGGCCCAATGAAGCTGTGCTGTGGAAGTGGCCAGCCTATGTCCAGCTCTGGCGCAGCCAGGTCTGACTGCATCGGCCAGTAGGTGTCAGAGGAACCCTCAGCATCAAGGGCTCCCTCATGGTATGTCAGTTCTGGAATGCTGGAGGTCTGACTGCTTGCCTGGATTGTGGACTTGATGTGCTCAATTTCAGGTTGAGCCAGAAAACTGACCACATCTGCTTTGTGGAGGAACTCATAGTAGCCCTGATGGGACAGCAAGTATGCCAAAGGTTGTTACAGTTGATGTACAGACATTTTGGGGATTGTTTAAAAAAAGAAGGAAAAATACAGAATAAGATGTCTATTCACGAACTGAAAACTCACCTGTTGGTCACCTTCTATCAGAGCATCAATAGCGAGGCGATACTCTTCACGATAATGTGGAGGCAAGTACTTTGGGTCCAAGGGGTTATCACCAAGTGATGAACACTGAGACCGGTGTGCCATGTTTGGAGGAGGGGATGGGGGTTAAAGGTGAGGGCTTAGGGGGGAGAATGGTAAGGGAGGAGATCAAACCTGTGGAGTAAAGACAAAAAAAAAAAAAAAACTGGTGTAAAAAAAATAAGAAGAAGCCACACGCAAGGAGTGCAATACCTGCATCTTTCATGTTTGACACAAAGTCATACAAATTAATTCTTCATGATATAAGGTTCAAATCAATTAAATTCAAACAACTGTATTGGTCCCTACAAGTGCAATTCATCTGCAGTTCACCAGCACAGTCAAACAACCCACAACGTGTGTCAGAAACAGCACTCCAGATTAAAACAGCAAAGGTCAGTAAGCTCACGAATAATTAAAAAAAACAAAGACAATAATAAGAACAATAGTAACATGATTGATTATGATGAAGGAAATGTCATTTAAAATGACTGCTGTCTGCATTCAGCAGCTTGATAGCAGAAGGAATAAAAAAAATCTGGAGTATCTGTTCGTTCTTCCCAACGGTACATAATAACGGCGGCCTGAAGTCATCACCGTGAACTCACCGGACAGCACATGATCAGCTTGGCTGAGAACACACTTAGCTTTCTTCTTCACCTGATTCTCACAAAACAAATGCAAGTCTCTTTGCTTGACCCCAATTATTTTAAAGCAAACATTGACACTGCCATTCAGGCAGTTTTTGTACTTAATACACAATCCATTGAACCAACAAATACAAGAAAATGTTAAAAGACTTTCAATAAATGAGCAATAAAAGTTACTTAAAATCCTCACTCTAACATTGAAAGAGCTCAGCTTCCTCATCAGATGGATTCTCTGTTGTCCAAGTTTGACAATAGACTCAGTGTTGATGTCAAACTTAATTTAAGAGTCACTGTTTCAAGGTATTTATAAGACTCAACTCTCTGGACCGCTACACCGTGTATGACACTAGCTTTGTGTCCCGTGTTGGTCTGCCTGAAATCAATGAACAATTTTTGAGTTTTAGACACAATCAGGTCAAGGAAATTACCATCACTCCACTTAACAAACTCAGATAGTGCAGGACCATGATCAGACTCAGGTTCTGTGTGACCTTGACATTTGATGAATTCTGTGCAAAATTGTGCCACTGTATGTATTTGAGTAAAACATAATCCTTCATGGCATACTTCATCCATATTGGTTCCAAACTGTTTGACTTAAAGTTTGTGCACTGTTGTCATGTAATTTTTATTATTGGCATTTCTTTTATTTCTGGAGTTTATTTTGTTTAATGCTTTGATTTTGGTTTTTATTTTTTAGTTTTTTGGTATATAAATTGCATCAGACTATAAGTAGCAGGACCCCCAAAACTAGGTAAAAAAACAAAACAAAACAAAACAAACAACTTATGCCCTGGAAAATACAGTAACAATTCCTGAGCATAGTCATGACAGTACTGATGTACAATTGTGGCAAAGCATATCGCAAATAATCTCAGATGTATAAAACAAATCTTTAAGCATAAATAAGACAGGCTCCATTCAGTGTTTACTCTTAGAACAACTCTTAGAGCAGACATGCTGTATATAAGCTTGACCCAGAGCATCGACAGCATTGTTCCCAACTCAAAGCCCATGCAGTAAACACACTAACTACACCTTTACATACACAAACATACATTCCAGCAGATGCTCACAGTCCAGTCTAATCTTATTAAGAAACTTTTCTATCCCAGCCACAAGATTTACATTCATTCATTTTCTGTTGCTTATCTGGGTCTGGGTTGTGGTGGAAGTAGAATAAGCAGCTCACCCCAAACTTCCTTATCCTTTGGATGGGCCCTCTAACACCTCCTGGGGAATCCCAAGGCATTGCCAAGCCAGCTGGGAGGTATAATCTCTCTAGCATGTCCTAGGTCTTCCCTGGGGCCTCCTCCCAGTTGGAAGAACTATAAGACCTCCAGATGGAGATGGCCAGGGGGCACTCTCACCAGATGCCAGAACCACCTCAGCTGGCTCCCGGATATTCGAGCTTCTCACCCTTTTCCTGAGTGTAAGCCCAGATACCTGCTTGTATCCACGATCTTGTTCTTTTGGTCATTACCCACAGTTCATGACCATAGGTGAGGATAGGAGAGTAAATCGGCTGGTAACTCAAGAGCCTTGCCTTCTGGCTCAGTGCTTTCTTTACAGTGATTTCCCAGTACAGGGCCCAAAGGACTACAGAGGCGGCACCAATCCATTTGTTGATCTTACACAGGAAACACAGGGTTTACATTACCACATAATTAGGGAATGAAGCTGTAGATTTGTAAATTAAGCTATGAACATAATTAAATCCAAATTAGCTCTGTCTCACACCCTATGACTGCTGGGATAGGTTCCAGCACCCCAGTGGCCCTTAATTGGCGTAAGCGGATATAGAAAATGAATGACTGAATAAATCTAAATTATTTAATTTAACCTCTATTTAACCAGGTTAGTCCCATTGAGATGGGGATCTCTTTTGCAAGGGAGACCTGGGGAAATATAACGTTTCCAATTCACCTAAGCTACGTGTCTTCAAATTTTCAATTTCAATTTATTTTTATTTATATAGCACCACATCACAACAAACTTGCCTCAAAGCGCTTCACGCAAGTAAGGTCTAACCTTACTAACCCCCAGAGCAAGCACACAGGCGACAGTGGTAAGGAAAAACTCCCTCTGAGGAAGAAACCTCAAGCAGACCAGACTCAAAGGGGTGACCCTCTCCTTGAGCCATGCTACCAACAGAAATTACAAAATAATTCACAAAACAAATATACAGGAAATGTTGCCTTTAAATGTGGGAGCAAACCAGAACAAACCCACACAAACACAAGGAGAACATGCAAACTCCATACAGAAAGGCCACAGGTGGGAATCGATCCCATGACCTTCTTGCTGAGAGGCAACAATGCTAACCACTAACCCACCATGCTGCCCAATGCTGAGTATGTTGTTATCAGAGATTGATGCTTTCTTAAATCATAATGGTCAATATTACAAGGCCCTCGACCTCCGACACCGGTGGTCAGGGAAGCCGTCCGACTGAAGAAGGAGTCTTTCCAGGATATGTTATCTCAGAGGACTCCGGAGGCAGTTGTAAGGTACTGATAGGTCAGAAGGGCAGCAGCCTCTGCTGTGAGGGAATAAAGCAGCGGATGTGGGAGGAGTTCTGTGCAACCATGTAGAGTGACTTTTGGTTGCCACCAAGGTGCTTCTGGAGGGCCATGAGGCACCTCAGGAGAGGAAAATGGGGAACTATCCAAGCTGTGTACAGTAAGGATGGGACTCCGTTGACCTCAACTTGGGTGGTAATCGGACGCTAGATGGAGCACTTTGAGGAACTCCTGCATCAGATTAGAGCACCCTCTATAGTAGAGTCAGAGCTGGAAGCTGATGGGGAATCATCATCCATTTCCCTGATGGAAGTCACTGAGGTAGTCAAACAACTCTGCAGTGGCAAGGCCCTGGGGGTTGATGAGATCCGTCCAGAAATGCTGAAGGCTCTGGGTGTGGAGGGACTGTCTTAGATGAGACGTCTCTTCAACATTGCCAAAGGAGTGGGAAACTGGGTGGATGGTCCCCATATTTAAAAAAGGGGACCAGAGAGTGTGCGCCAATTGCAGGGGCATCACACTACTCAGCCTACCTGGTCAAGTCTACTCCAGGGTGCTGGAGAGAAGGGTTCGGCCGATAGTCAAACTTCAGATTGAAGAAGAACAATGTAGGTTCCATCTTGTCTGTGAAACAACCAACCGGCTCTTCACTCTCACAAGGATCTTGGGGTGGGGGAAGGGGAGTGCTGGGAGTATTGTTGTGTGTTGGGGGGTTTGGCTGGATGTTTTTCTGTTGTTTTCTTTTCTTTGCTCTCCAGGTGGTATGCAAACTGGTTTTTGTCTGTGGAGAAGGTGCTGGCAGAAGAGTCCTTCACCCTCATCAGCATTATTAGCTGCACCTGTGGAGGATGTTCACGTGCAGGCCTACTGACTCGCAGCACCTGTGGATGATGCTCACGTGCAAACTTAGAGACTTTCAGCTGAAGCAGATAATGAGATGGCGTTCTGCATTTAAGCCATGAGTGGTTCAAGCAGAATTGCCGGGAACTCGACCTTGTGACGTTCGTTTGTGAGATGCTGAGGACCGCGCCAGGGTTTGACACATCGTGCCTGTGAAGGAGGACGGGTGAGGGACACATGCTGTCAGCACACATCAGAGGTGATTATTGTCTGAATGATCGTTAATAGTAATTTGGCATTCTGTTATGCAGTATATTTGAACATTGATGAGAATTGTGCAGTTTGCTTCTCACTGCCGTGGCGTACGGACTGATGATCCTCCACCTGTTGTGAGAAGCTGCTCATTTACATAAAGCTTAAATCCAGACCTGAATGTGTTGCTGATTGTGTGTGCCTCTGAAGGATATTTGCTGTAGCTCTGTTGACTTACCTCACCTTTTCCATCCTTCACGGAGTCAGTTTGTCGTGTCCACCTGGGGGGTGTTTGGCGGTGAATCTGAGTCCAGAAGCGCCGAGGCTTCAATCCTTTTGGGCGCTGGAGAGCGCGCCGTCCTTCACTCCGCCAGACAAACTAAATATTTATGTTGTACACTAATTATTGCACTGAGGGGAAATAAAATCGTTTTGTTTGTGGAACCGCTTTCTGGTTATTTAGCGCTGGGTTCGGTCAGACATTGGTCCGCTCCTCAACCTGCGTCTGCACATAACAAGTATGGCCAATCCAGTCTACATGTGCTTTGTGGACTTGGAGAAGGCATATGATCGGGTACCCCGGGAGATACTGTGGGAGTATGGGAATGAGGGGCTCCCTTCTCAGGGTCATACAATCTGTGTACTCACAAAGCAAGAACTGTGCTTGGGTACTTGGCAGTAAGTTGGACTTGTTTCCAGTGGGGGTTGACCTCCACCAGGGCTGCACTTTGTCACCAATCCTGTTTGCGATATTCATGGTCAGGATATTGAGGTGTAGTCGGGGGAGGGTGTCCAGTTTGGTGGGCTCAGGGTCTCATCACTGCTTTTTGCAGATGATGTGGTCCTGTTGGCTTCATCAGCCTGTGACCTCCAGCACTCACTGGGCTGGTTCGCAGCGAACTGTGGAGCGACTGGGATGAGGATCAGCACCTCTAAATCTGAGGCCATGGTTCTCAGCAGGAAACCGATTAACTGCCTACTCCGGGTAGGGAATGAAGTCTGTGTTTGGAATAAACGTTGCCACGGTAATGGGCCCACTGATGGCATGAGGGATGAACACTGGCCCCGCACCCCAGGGTGCTGGATGACCCCCGCCTGTGGTGTAAATGCTTATGTGGTCATCTCAACAATTGCACATTGTTTTTTTTATGTTGTTTTGATTTCCTGTTTTCTTTTTCTTCAGCTTGGTATAAACTTTGAAAAAACCATGTAATTGTTACAATGGCCCAAGCAGTGGGTCACCCCTTTCAGTCTGGTCTGCTTGAGGTTTCTTCCTCAGTATCATCAGAGGGAGCTTTTCCTTTCCACTTTTTCTTGTGTGCTTTCTCTAGGTTAGACCTTGTGTGAAGCACCTTTAGGCACCTTTGTTTGATTTGGCGTTATATAAATTAAATAAATTGAGCTCTTGCCCAAAGTGAAGGCCTTCAAGTGCCTCGGGGTCTTGTTCACAAGTCAGGGGACAATGGAGCGTGAGATTGTTCAGAGAATGGGCGCAGCAAGGACGGTATTGCATTCACTCTGCTGTACTGTTGTGACAAAAACGGAGCTGAGCCAAAAGGCAAAGCTCTCAATCTACTGATCAATCTTCATTCCTACTCTCACCTATGGTCATGAGGGTTGGGTCACGACAGAAAGTGGCCAAAATGGGCTTCTTGAGGAAGGTGGCTGGTGTCTCCCTTTGAAATAAGGTGAGTAGCACAGTCATTTGTGGGGAGCTCAGAGTAGAGCTGCTGCTCTTTCGCGTTCAAAGGAGCCAGCTGAGACGTTCAGGCATCTGGCAAGGATGCCTCCTCGGCGCCTCCTTAGAAAGGTGTTCCAGGCTGGGAGAAGACCCAAGGGAAGACCTAGGACTAGGTGGAGAGATTATATCTCCGCACTGGCCTGGGAATGCCTCGATATCCCCCAATCAGAGGTGGTTAATGTGGCACGGAAAGGGAAGTTTAGGATCCCCTGCTGGAGCTGTTGCTCCGCGACCCCATCCCGGATAAGCGGTTGAAGATGTATGTATGTATGTATTGTTGAGTGAAATATCATCCTTGTGACAGTGCCAGTTTCACCCGAGATTGTATCTAGTTTCTGGCTGATTTTTTTCATAAAGGTGAGAAGAAAAAAGATATCAGAATACAATGAGAGCAGTAGAATAAAGAAAGTCAAGGGAGATAAAAGGGAGATCAGAAAGAGGTGGGAAAGGCTTCAAGGCTTGCTTAGTGGTGAGAGTGGGAAAGGCTTCAAGGCTTGCTTAGTGGTGAGAGTAATTTTTTTCAAAATAATCTGAATTTGTAGTTCCTATATTCAAGAACTTTGGGATGCCAACACTTTAGAATGAACAAGCAAAAAAAACAAAAGAAAAAAAAAAAAAAACAAAAACAAATAGAATGTCCTTTTCCCCAAGACTGAAAGGCTTCTTTTTAATTTTTTGTAACATATTTCCAAAGTACCATACAATCATAGTCCCACACCAGTGCCTGGAACTTCCATCCTAGGTATCAACTTCAGTACCAGCAGCAATTTGTTGTTGTCAACCACAGTTCAAGAGACAATCAGGAGACATGAGAGAGTGGTCCTGCCAACCCTTCAGTTAGTGGGCAATCCACTCTACCAGCTGATCTGTGTAACCATGGCATTGACAGGACTATGTGTTCTCTGAGTGGTGTTTTCAGTATCCATTTCAATATCCATTTTCATTGCAAAGGGAACAGTACCCTGCAAACACCTAACCACCACTTACTCTTCCCTAATCTTAACTGCTGAGACCAACGAGAACAATCCATCGGTGATATTTTATTTTGGTAGTTTCAGCTGTTTTTATGCACACATGATGCAAAAAACAATAAAGCATGAAATATACAAACAGTTACGATGGGTATTTAATGACACATGTAGCCTGAGTCTGCACTGAGCCATCAGTTGGTTTTTCTGAGTTGTGATGGACAAACTGGTTCAGCCTGGACAAATATCTTTGACACAGCCTGCAGGGGAACTCTTTCCACTTTAAAGCTGACGTCACCACTGATGAGTCTGTGTTTCTGTTTTTATGTGATTCCTAGTTGCATTTTTGATCAGCTCAACTGACTCATCTATTACTTCAGGATAATGTTGGATTTCATCTGCAGGTCCTTACTGATGCTAAAGACTTAATTTTTACTGTTTACTGGGGTGGGGTAAGACAGTACGTACCCATAAATGCTCATTGTTCTGAAAAACAGAAGTATCTTTTAACTTACAGTGTGTGGCTGGACAACTCAGAGGTGATTTAGGGAAGTTTTTTAGGCCACCTCCTGGTAAAACATATGGAATTATGTGCTCACACAAGGGGTCGGTAACGTTAGACCACTTATGTGTAGCGCCTTGGGGCAACTTATTGACTCAGTTGCACATCCGGGCACTCCATCTGTGAGGTCTTAGCAACGCGCTTAGCAACGCCGGCTGGCGTGACACTAATCGAGCTGGGTGCATTGTTTAAGTAGTGGACAGTTTAATTAGATGCAAGTTTTTTTTACATTTTAGCCACTGTTTTTGTTTTCTTTTAAATGCCTGGGCAATGCAAGGCAGTGGGTTGTACCAACAAAGCGAGAAAGAAAATTACAATCCATCACAATATTAAAAACTAAACAAAGAATGCAAAATTTGGGCAGCATGGCCCTCCTCGGCACAGGCCGGTATTTCATAAAGCATAATGATGACACACCAAGAGGATTATGCATCACATCAGTGAGTATCATGCGTTACTTTGGGGGTAAATAATCATCCTCCTGAGGCAGACCAGTAATTCACAATGCATACATGACATAAATGACAAAAAAAATTACAAATTACTGTCATAAATACAAGGCGTGTCTATGAGGTAGGAATAAATATCAGGATATTTAACATCTAGCTATTGTGTGGGATCATTTTTCCATCGTCCAGCTTTGAGCTGGTACAGACAAGATGCCAGCCCTCCTGCTGCTGCTGCTCATTTGGTTTTATGTCGCTCCCGGGTGATATTACCCAACCCCTCTGAATAGTTGAAGTTCACATTAAGGCCCCATCAACAGAAATATAACTCAATTCAAACAAATAATTGCTTAAATCTAGAATTCAAGCGCAAGTACCACTCCCAAATAAATAATGTATCTCTATGGTAAAACAACATCGACAGCCGCGTATTGTCATGCCACCAAATGATCTGACGCGAAAGCAAACTGGCAGGGACATTACCGTGAGCGAGTCAATATTGTGATACTGGTGCTGTATAGATAAATATCATTAAATTGAAATGTTCCTATGATTGCCACCAGTAAGACTGCACTTTGTCGTATTGAATTCTTGCAAGCAGTTCATGTTTAAGATGGAATTTTGTTATAATTTGGTAATTGTTGTGAAAGTGTAGGAACACGGACCCACAACAGGGGGCGCAATGAACGGACAATGGAGGAAGGTGAATAACAAGGTTTACTATTGTGAAACGAGCACAATGAATACAACAATCACAATTTGGGGTCGAATCCGCAGGTGTCGTGTGGGCAGGCTCGAAGGTAGGAGACGTCCGTCTCAGTCGAACCGAAACCACCCAGATCTCCTCTGCCACCGAACCCTGGAAATACTGGAACCGCCAAGTCCCGAATTCCCAGGTGGCCACTGCCTCCGCTCGTCGGATCCGGTACTGCTGGCGGGAGAGAGCAACAACACAGGCGTGGATGCGACAGCACCCAGTAACGGAGAGGGGAGAAGCCGCCTCCACCTCTAGTCACAATATGGCAGGCAGGTGAGTACTTATCCAAGCAATTTAGCTTACAGTAATCAGCTGTCCTGAAAAGGTTTAACAAGTCTTTTAGCTAGTTAGTCAGAATATAAATGCAGAGAACGTTACCTCAGTCTAAAGGCGATATCTCGGCACTGAGGTGGAGACGCCGTCCTCCTGATATACCTCTGTGCTGAGTGGAACAGCTGTGTCCAGTGATGGGTGACAGCTGTCACCCAGGCTGCTCCCATAAGGCGGCAGCGCCCTCTGGTGCCTGGAGCCCGCACTCCAGGCAGGGCGCCCTCTGGTGGTGGTGGGCCAGCAGTACCTCCTCTTCAGCGGCCCACACAACAGTAATATCCATTACACAGAGGCCAATAATGGCAAATATAGACACATTACATTCAGATTAAACTATTTTAGCGCACCATATAATTACATAAAATCTGTTAAAGCCATTTTAAACCAAATAAAGCTGAAAATCTGCAATGAGATAATTGTTAAAATAGTTTGACAGTTAATTTTCTGTTGATGGGCTCATCAGATAATAATTTGTGGAGTTTATGTTTGATAGTTTGCTTCTGATTCACATGTTGGGACAGACAGAGGCTGCAAGTCCCTGAACTCATCGCTGACCTTTGCTCTCTCCTGTCATGGCCAAGGAGATGGTTGAGCGAGTTAGGCAATGAATGGGGTCCGTGAGAGAGAGCGAGTGAGCGTTTACGCACAGAAATGTATTAATCAAAGAAATAGACTGTTGTTTTCTGATTGTTTCATCCAGCACAAATGATCCTGTGAGGATGTAGTCTCTGTCTGTCTCTCTCTCTCTCTCTCCATCTTTCTAGTTTTGAAGTTACATGTTGCTTTAAAGAAACTTGTTAGTTTAATTTCTAATTCCTTTCTCTGCTGCTTGTTCATTATTTGGCATGTCTAAATTATTTTATGAGTAACTTACTTCTAACATATTAAGAGATGCTCTTGCTGGTAAGAAAGCATTCATGCTTAGTTTAGATATTAAAATATAACGTAACGCTAAAATACCCTCAGCTGTACGAGTGTTGTGTTCTGTTGAATAAAGCCCCTCTATCAATCAGTCAATCAATCATAAACAATATTTACATTTTAACGGCGTCTGCAGGAGGACATGCATGTGCACATACATGAGCTTTTGACAAGTGCAGAAGTTAGCTTTGAGTTAACGGAAGTTAACTCGCACAGTGACGTCCGAGAAATGTCTTGTAAATCACTCCAGAGGTGTTATCAGGTTACAAAAACTGCATTTTCAGTTTTAGAAGTGTTTATTTATCGCTAGTCTTTACATAATATATGACAAAGAGGTTATATTTACACACAAATGAAATGGAGCTTGCAGCTAGCTAGACCAGCCTGTGATGTCACCATGCTAACGTCTGCGAAATGTCTTGTAAATCACTCCAGAGGTGTTACCAGATTACAAAAACAGCATTTTCAGTTTTAGAAGTGTTTATTTCTTGCTAGCTTTTACATAATATATGACAAAGAGGTTATATTTACAAACAAAATGGAGTTTGCAGCTAGCTAGAGCAGCCTTTGATGTCACCATGCTAATGTCTGCGTAATGTCTTGTAATTCACTTCAGAGATGTTTAGCCGCATGTTCTCCTTGAATTGCTGGCTGTCTGAGTGGTGTCCAAAAAATGAGGTGGGCTTCATAGATAATTGGCAAAGCTTCTGGGGAAAACCTGGTCTTGTTAGGAGAGACGGCATCCATCCCACTTTGGATGGAGCAGCTCTCATTTCTAGAAATCTGGCCAATTTTCTGAAATCCTCCAAACCGTGACTATCCAGGGTTGGGACCAGGAAGCAGAGTTGTAGTCTTACACACCTCTCTGCAGCTTCTCTCCCCCTGCCATCCCCTCATTACCCCATCCCCGTAGAGACGGTGCCTGCTCCCAAACCACCAATAACCAGCAAAAATCTATTTAAGCATAAAAACTCAAAAAGAAAAAATAATATAGCACCTTCAACTGCACTACAGACTAAAACAGTTAAATGTGGTCTATTAAACATTAGGTCTCTCTCTTCTAAGTCCCTGTTAGTAAATGATATAATAACTGATCAACATATTGATTTATTCTGCCTTACAGAAACCTGGTTACAGCAGGATGAATATGTTAGTTTAAATGAGTCAACACCCCCGAGTCACACTAACTGCCAGAATGCTCGTACCACGGGCCGAGGCGGAGGGTTAGCAGCAATCTTACATTCCAGCTTATTATTTAATCAAAAACCCAGACAGAGCTTTAATTCATTTGAAAGCTTGACTCTTAGTCTTGTCCATCCAAATTTGAAGTCCCAAAAACCAGTTTTATTTGTTATCTATCGTCCTCCTGGTCGTTACTGTGAGTTTCTCTGTGAATTTTCAGACCTTTTGTCTGACTTGGTGCTTAGCTCAGATAAGATAATTATAGTGGGCGATTTTAACATCCACACAGATGCTGAGAACGACAGCCTCAACACTGCATTTAATCTATTATTAGACTCAATTGGCTTTGCTCCAAATGTAAATGAGTCCACCCACCACTTTAATCATATCTTAGATCTTGTTCTGACTTATGGTATGGAAATTGAAGACTTAACAGTATTCCCTGAAAACTCCCTTCTGTCTGATCATTTCTTAATAACATTTACATTTACTCTGATGGACTACCCAGCAGTGGGGAATAAGTTTCATTACACTAGAAGTCTTTCAGAAAGCGCTGTAACTAGGTTTAAGGATATGATTCCTTCTTTATGTTCTCTAATGCCATATACCAACACAGTGCAGAGTAGCTACCTAAACTCTGTAAGTGAGATAGAGTATCTCGTCAATAGTTTTACATCCTCATTGAAGACAACTTTGGATGCTGTAGCTCCTCTGAAAAAGAGAGCTTTAAATCAGAAGTGCCTGACTCCGTGGTATAACTCACAAACTCACAGCTTAAAGCAGATAACCCGTAAGTTGGAGAGGAAATGGCGTCTCACTAATTTAGAAGATCTTCACTTAGCCTGGAAAAAGAGTCTGTTGCTCTATAAAAAAGCCCTCCGTAAAGCTAGGACATCTTACTACTCATCACTAATTGAAGAAAATAAGAACAACCCCAGGTTTCTTTTCAGCACTGTAGCCAGGCTGACAAAGAGTCAGAGCTCTATTGAGCCGAGTATTCCTTTAAGTTTAACTAGTAATGACTTCATGACTTTCTTTGCTAATAAAATTTTAACTATTAGAGAAAAAATTACTCATAACCATCCCAAAGATGTATCGTTATCTTTGGCTGCTTTCAGTGATGCCGGTATTTGGTTAGACTCTTTCTCTTAGATTGTTCTGTCTGAGTTATTTTCATTAGTTACTTCATCCAAACCATCAACATGTCTATTAGACCCCATTCCTACCAGGCTGCTCAAGGAAGCCCTACCATTATTTAATGCTTCAATCTTAAATATGATCAATCTATCTTTATTAGTTGGCTATGTACCACACACTTTTAAGGTGGCAGTAATTAAACCATTACTTAAAAAGCCATCACTTGACCCAGCTATCTTAGCTAATTATAGGCCAATCTCCAACCTTCCTTTTCTCTCAAAAATTCTTGAAAGGGTAGTTGTAAAACAGCTAACTGATCATCTGCAGAGGAATGGTCTATTTGAAGAGTTTCAGTCAGGTTTTAGAATTCATCATAGTACAGAAACAGCATTAGTGAAGGTTACAAATGATCTTCTTATGGCCTCAGACAGTGGACTCATCTCTGTGCTTGTTCTGTTAGACCTCAGTGCTGCTTTTGATACTGTTGACCATAAAATTTTATTACAGAGATTAGAGCATGCCATAGGTATTAAAGGCACTGCGCTGCGGTGGTTTGAATCATATTTATCTAATAGATTACAATTTGTTCATGTAAATGGGGAATCTTCTTCACAGACTAAGGTTAATTATGGAGTTCCACAAGGTTCTGTGCTAGGACCAATTTTATTCACTTTATACATGCTTCCCTTAGGCAGTATTATTAGACGGCATTGCTTAAATTTTCATTGTTACGCAGATGATACCCAGCTTTATCTATCCATGAAGCCAGAGGACACACACCAATTAGCTAAACTGCAGGATTGTCTTACAGACATAAAGACATGGATGACCTCTAATTTCCTGCTTTTAAACTCAGATAAAACTGAAGTTATTGTACTTGGCCCCACAAATCTTAGAAACATTGTGTCTAACCAGATCCTTACTCTGGATGGCATTACCCTGACCTCTAGTAATACTGTGAGAAATCTTGGAGTCATTTTTGATCAGGATATGTCATTCAAAGCACATATTAAACAAATATGTAGGACTGCTTTTTTGCATTTATGCAATATCTCTAAAATTAGAAAGGTCTTGTCTCAGAGTGATGCTGAAAAACTAATTCATGCATTTGTTTCCTCTAGGCTGGACTATTGTAATTCAGTATTATCAGGTTGTCCTAAAAGTTCCCTGAAAAGCCTTCAGTTAATTCAAAATGCTGCAGCTAGAGTACTGGCGGGGACTAGAAGGAGAGAGCATATCTCACCCATATTGGCCTCTCTTCATTGGCTTCCTGTTAATTCTAGAATAGAATTTAAAATTCTTCTTCTTACTTATAAGGTTTTGAATAATCAGGTCCCATCTTATCTTAGGGACCTCATAGTACCATATCACCCCAATAGGGCGCTTCGCTCTCAGACTGCAGGCTTACTTGTAGTTCCTAGGGTTTGTAAGAGTAGAATGAGAGGCAGAGCCTTCAGCTTTCAGGCTCCTCTACTGTGGAACCAGCTCCCAATTCGGATCAGGGAGACAGACACCCTCTCTACTTTTAAGATTAGGCTTAAAACTTTCCTTTTTGCTAAAGCTTATAGTTAGGGCTGGATCAGGTGACCCTGAACCATCCCTTAGTTATGCTGCTATAGACTTAGACTGCTGGGGGGTTCCCATGATGCACTGTTTCTTTCTCTTTTTGCTCTGTATGCACCACTCTGCATTTAATCATTAGTGATTGATCTCTGCTCCCCTCCACAGCATATCTTTTTCTTGGTTCTCTCCCTCAGCCCCAACCAGTCCCAGCAGAAGACTGCCCCTCCCTGAGCCTGGTTCTGCTGGAGGTTTCTTCCTGTTAAAAGGGAGTTTTTCCTTCCCACTGTTGCCAAGTACTTGCTCACAGGGGGTCGTTTTGACCGTTGGGGTTTTTACGTAATTATTGTATGGCTTTGCCTTACAATATAAAGCGCCTTGGGGCAACTGTTTGTTGTGATTTGGCGCTATATAAATAAAATTGATGATGATGATGATGATGATGTTATCTGGTGACAAAAACAGTGTTTTCAGTTTTAGAAGTGTTTATTTCTCGCTAGCTTTTACATAATATATGACAAAGAGGTTGTATTTACACACAAATGAAATGGAGTTTTTAGCTAGCTAGAGCAGCCACCGACTTCACGGTGCCACTCTACTCTGATTGGCTGTCATCCCCGTCCCTAAAAGAAAAAAAAACTGAGCGGAATGGAATGAAACAGAATCTGACTTTTTAACCTCTTAAAATAGGTCAAGGTTAGCCAGCTTTGAACTTGTCCGAGGTCTGTGTCCAAAGAATGTTCCCTGTGAATTTGAAGACTCTGGCCATAATAGGACTGGACTTATAATGAGCACAGACAGACAGGCAGACAGACAGACAGACAGATGGACAGACAGACAGACAGACGGACTGACGCAAAGTCTTCGTAATACCCGATGGCCATATTTGATGGCCTCGGGTAAAAATGTAATGAAAAATCAGTTTCCAGGCTGGACTCCATCACATAAACAGACTGATCCAACCAGGACACCCTCCCTCATTGATATTTCATGTTGACCTGACAGCTGCATAATGAATGGTCCGTTTGCTGTTGGTGTTCTGGGTGAACAATCACCAAACTGCTGAAGCAGCCAAAGTAAAATGGAAACATAAATAACATAAATGTCAGGAGCCTGCATGTGATATTTTGCCCCAGAGACAGATTGTCCTGCCTGCTGTAGTTGACTGTTGTTTTGTGCCTGCTTAAGAAGTATTTTCTGTAAACTTCCACCACATTCTCAACATGCGACTTCAACGTCCACATCCTAACTTGTAATCAAAAGGAGAACCAGTATTATTCCATGGCCTGGTGAGTCACAGAGTGGCCTGGCCAGGCCTATAGCCTCGGTTTAACTTGTGACACCGCACTGTGGTGATTCATCCAATACCAAAATGGCTGACATCCTGCTTTCTGACTCATTTCTTGCCATAGAAATAAAGTCTTGCAGTGTGGTGTTCCACATTTTAAACTTCCATAGCAGATGCAGAAATTTTTGTTTGCTTACACTGAATAATTTCACATTCATTTTGGTTCAGTCCAGCAGCGGCCTGACGGTTGCTCGCTGTATGAAGGCGTTGTGCTGCGGCTGCAGAAAGCTGCATACCTGAGGCGACGTTATAACTGTTGCAAACGTAGGGAACAAACGCGAGCCACATTTTAACTGTAAAGTAACATGTGGTGGACACACAACAAACTAAAACAGCTGCAGGTGCATTGCGTTGCTCTTCTTTCTGTTACAAAAAGTCACACCTGAGGTGAGCATGAGATCAGTGGAGCGCTCACAAATGACTAAAGCATAGCCTTATCGTCACTTCCTTGACCCGTGGGTCACTGTGGAATCAAGCGACACAATGCAACAAGCCAACAAACAGGCTGACTGGTGTAGTCAAACAAATCCTGCTGCATTGTTTTCTGTTGTAGCAACAACAGCAAGCGTCAAACTGGTGGAAGTAGTGCACGAATATAAGTGACCACATGATTTCTCCTCATGTGCAAAAGGATGTGCATGCCCTAAAGCCAGCGTAGACAACGAGTGGGGGAACAAAAGCACCCCAGCAGCCATTGGAAGCTGCGCAATATTGAGATGTGCTCGCTAAGTGTGTGCATAGTTCATTCTCAGCATTCCTGCATGGACGCTGTTCATGAGACGACACAGCGAAAAGGTAGTTCAGGGAGTGGATGCCTCTATCTGCCCCGACATGTGAATCAGAGCAACAGGACACAAACTGTCAAACATAAACGCCACAAATCTGATGAGTCTATTAACAGAAAAATAACTGTCAGGCTATTTTAACAATCGGCCCATTGTTTCAATCACTTATAGGGCCACAACTGACGATTATGTTCATAACTGATTCATCAAGCATTTTTTTCTGGATTAATATCAAAAAATGTGAAAAAAAAAAAGTCTATCAATGTTATCCATAATCTGAGAGGACACCTTCAAATGTCTTTTGTCAACAGCACAAAGATATTCAGTTTACTGCCGGATAGGAGTAAAGCATCTCTTAACATTAACCAGAAAATATTCACCTTTAAGAAGCTGAAATCAAAGAATTTGTATTACTTTAAATCCCCCCAAATGAATAATCAATGATCAAAATAGTTGCCAATTAATATAATAGATAATGTATTGCTGATTATCATTGCAGCAAAGGGTCAAAACCTTGACTTAAAAATGTGAGTATTTGGTCCTTTTCAGTTATTTGGTATAAAATGACTTTAACAGACTTTAATGGTAAATGGACTGCATTTATATAGCACTTTTCCATCTGCATCAGATGCTGAAAGTGCTTTACAATAATGCCTCACATTCACCTCAATGTGAGCGTACTGCCATACAAGGCACTCACTACACACCGAGAGCAACTAGGGGATTAAGGACCTTGCCCAAGGGCCCTTAGTGATTTTCCGGTCAGGCTGGGATTTGACCTGAGAATCCTCTGGTCTCAAGCCCAACGCTTAACCACTAGACCATCACCCCCCCCCCAAGTAATTGTATGGTGCTTTAAAATAGTTTAATCTGAATATGGTCATTGTTGGCAGCCCATCGGAATCAGTGATGATCTGAATATAATGTGTCTGTGTTAGTCATAAACTGGTTTAAACTGTTGCCACAGAGGAGTTAAAATGACTTTAAACTTCTTTAAATGTGTTTTGAATTGAAGTGTGTGGTTTTAACTGGTTTCTGTTTTGTATCAAAGAGTTTCAATCAGTTTTAAATGTTTTAAACCTCGCTGATGACTTTGAACTGGATTTAAAGGCTCCAAGCCAGTAGTAAGATGGTTAAAGATGAATATAATCTGTCTAAATTAGAAATAAACATGTTTCGGCTGTACAGACAGGCGTCCTGTCCACGGTGTACCCTGTCTCATGCCCTATGACTCCTGGGATAGGCTCCAACCCGGGCGTGACCCTTAATTGGAGTAAGCGTGTATAGAAAATGGGGTGCTACTTTGTTTTCACTTGGGGTCACTACAGCAAATCCAAGGTGGACCTACATGTTGATTTGACACAGGTTTTATACTGGATTCCCTTCCTGGCACAACTCCACACTGCCTGGAGAAATGTGGCAGGGTGGGGTTTTAACTAAGAACCTTCCACACTGAAGCCAAGTGCACTAACCACCTGGTCACCACCCCCTTCTATGCCACAGACAGATGACTTCACAACAACTTCATACAACAATAAAATATATGAAACTAGATTTAATGTGGCTGAATGAGATCCAATTCTATATTATAATAGCCAAGTGGCCTCTGAGTGTGTGTGTGTGTGTGTGTGTGTGTGTGTGTGTGTGTGTGTGTGTGTGTGTGTGTGTGTGTGTGTGTGTGTGTGTGTGTGTGTGTGTGTGTGTGTGTGTGTGTGTGTGTGTGTGTGTGTGTGTGTGTGTGTGTGTGTGTGTGTGTGGCTTCAGTCACGCAAAACTGGGGAAAGCTGACATTTGCCATTTAGCATCCTTTTGGGCATGTATTTTGGGTCAAAAAATGAATGCTGCAAAAATGGAAAGTTGATAGGACAAATATTCTTGGAGAAATTAGGAATTTTAGCTAAGGGGTAGGAAGTCATCTTTATGTTACAAGTGTGAGTGTGGTGAGTGATTTTATGTTCAATGTAAGTGCATAAGATAATTGCAAATTAAAAATACATGGATGACACAAGAAAGTGAAAACACTTATTTCATTGTGGCCATTTAAAAATCAAATGACAAAATAGAAGTAGAAATAATAATAATAATAGTGTATATGATAACAAGAACCTAAATCATTTATAAATACATTAAGACAGGATAAATTAACATTTAAAATTTACACAGTTAACATGAAATAAAAGGGTAGAGTTCTACTAAAAATTGTTGAGGTCAAGGTTCTAAAAAAATTCTGGACTCACATGCCATTCCAACTCATACAAGCTTTGCTTAATTTATTACCACCCTTAACACAAAAATATCATACCTCTTTTATAAACACTACCCAATCTAGAGCCCATGGATCCCCCATGGGCAATGCAAAAGTGTGGCTTTAACTGGTTTCAGTTGCACATCAAGGGGGTTTTAAGTTAACAGGCATAACATTTTTTAAACATTTCAACTGATTTTGAACAGGTTTTAAGTGGCTTCAAACCAGTGGTAAAATGAGATAAGCATTCAACTGTTTTTAAACTGTTGTGTACCACAGACAGACCGTTCATTGTATATTACACTATCCTGGATTAAAACAACTTTATACCCATGTTAAAATGTATCAAATTGGATTTTAATGCAGTTTTAAACTGGTTTCAAACTATTCTGTATCAAGAGGGCACCAACCAGTTTAAAAATGCATGCATTCATCTGGTTTTACACTTGTTTTAAATATCTCCAACACAGCTGTACACTGGCGTAAACTGAGTAAATTAACTAGTTGTTAAAAGCCTTTAAATTATCTACAGATTTTGGTTCATTAAAAAAAGCAGTTTTGAAGAAGACGCTAGTAACCTACACTAAACAATAAATTGGCCAGTCCTCAAAAATAATCCACAGATGGATTTATCATAAAAAAAGTTAATGTTAAACTGAGTAAACTCCAACAACCTTCTGATTCCCTCGACCTTTTACGCTCTTTCTATTTTCTGTCTCACAGATGTTTGGGAACACACCTCACAAAACAAACACTACAACTGATCTTGAATGCCTCGTTGGTGGATTTGTGCTGGGGGATAATTCGGTGTGAACAGAGTGACAAAGGAATACCTGAAAACAGGTTTGGAGGGACGAGCCTGTAGCCTCCTGTCAGGAGCGCTCAGGGCCTGTGTTGTTAAATGAACAAACACATGAGGTAAGACAGTGGCTTGTCTCTACATATCATCAACGCCGTGACTGCTGAAGGCCTCACAACAGACAGATCAGGGTCAGGGGGAGAGCACACAGTATCCCTTTTATCCTTTCATTAAAAAAGCCTCAGAGTGAGGCCTTGTCATCTGTTCCATGCGCCTTAACGTCTGCGTTTTTTCTTGTGTGTGGAAAACCGAATATAAAAAGTGTAAGGAATTTTTCCACTTTGCTGTCCATCTCCCACAGACATCCAGCAGTAAACCTGTTAGATCCACATGCATAATGAAGACTAATATCAAACTGAGGCATTGCGGGGGGTTGACACAAAATCTACAATCCAAAAATAAATAAAAGACAATTTCCCTCAAATGAGTGCCACATGTTGGGACTATTCCTAGCCTGTGACTCATTTTAAGGGAATCAACTAAAAGCCTGTAAAGGTTAGTTTTAATTGCTGCTTTGGCTCAAAGCTGCAAAAACAGCTGGACTGAAGTCTGAGCAGATATCTGCAGGGATGTGGAGCTGAAGTGGGTTAATAATTGTGTGTGTGTGTGTGTGTGTGTGTGTGTGTGTGTGTGTGTGTGTGTGTGTGTGTGTGTGTGTGTGTGTGTGTGTGTGTGTGTGTGTGTGTGTGTGTGTGTGTGCACATGATCCAGTTTTGTTCTAGTTTAGATTGAATGGAGTGCAAAGAGGGCAGCACTGTATGTTAATGCCACCATCTGTGTACTTACACTGTAATTACAACCCTGATCAGGAGCCACCTGGATGACTTCATCCTGAAGGCTATTTGTTCACAAACGTTTTTACTTAAAAAAAAAAAAATAATAAATCCATTCATACAAAGGAAGCGCTGAAAAGGTTAAAATAGAACAGAACCTTTGTACCGACAGTTCTTTCGTCCAAAGCTGCGCGTCACTTCTTCTCTTATTTCCATTTTCGTACCTCCTTATCTTTGTTATACAACTCCTTCTTCTTTGTGCGGATGGGGTATCGAACTCTGTGCAAACCGCCCGCTCTTCTTCTCCGTGCTTCACATTCCTTTGGTTCGAGTCAAAAACTCCACCCAAAGTCCCGTTGCGGACCATCCGGTGCCAACCGGCGCAGCTTTGCGCACACCACCAGGCCCGTGCCGTGCGCGTACTCCGGTCCGGGGCTGCCGCCTGTGTGCGCCTCAGAGCAGCTGTGTGAATGAGGAAGGAGACACGGCGACAGCGAGTGTAGGCAGGGCTTTCCCAGCCGCCACGCCCCGCCCCTTTCCCGTCGATCACCGAGGAGGAGAACGTCATTGGAAGTTTGTTGGTGCGGGCATATTTCAAAAATGCTGGAATCAACGTCAAGGTTGGTTACTGATGACAATGAGGACAAGAGGAGCCAGATATGCCCAGAAAACAGGGGCTGAGTAGACCAGCTCAGACCACCTTTTTCAACACAAAGGTTCTGGGCACCTTTTGAATATCTCAACTACTCATCTTGTTTTGAAAGGATCACTGACATGGAAAAGAAGTTTCATTTCCTGCAGTGGCTGGGAAGTGCAAAAGCACTTTTACAAACGGTAGAACACTTTTACAAGAAGCAGAGGTGGGACGAAGTCACCAGCAAGTCATGAATCGGCAAGTCTCAAGTCAAGTCTTAAGTCATTATGGCCACCAATTGTTTGCAAGCTGACTTGAGACTTGTGACTTGAGACTTGCCGATTCACAACTTAACAGTGACTTTGTCCCACCTCTGACAAGAAGCCTCGAAACAAATTTACAAATGTGGGATTCTGACGGAAGGGGAATGTACCAAAGGACAGACACCCTTCAGTCACGCTGGGCGTTTGGTACATTCCCCTTCCTTCAGAATCTGTCTTGTAAATTTGTTTCAGGACTCATTGTAAAAGTGTTCTGTTTGTAAAAGTGTTTTTACACTTCCCAGCCAGTGTAATTTTCTATTTCCACTTACTCCAATCAAGGGTCAGGGGGGTTGATATAAGTCACCACTGCCAAATCATTCAGCATTCAGTGTTGCCAGGTTTGCTGAAACAAACAAGCAAGCAGTCGTAATTAGCAAACCAATTAGCAATCAATCCTCTAAGTGCTGCACTCACCTTTGGCAGCTGCTTCATCTGTGAGAAATCCTTTTTTAAGTAGTTGAGGAAATAATCCATGAGGGTCAAGTTCTACCATTGGACTCATCAGGTTAAAGAAAATGATTTAATACATAGGTGAGTGCAGCGTTCAAATTTTTTTTGGCCTCTGTCTCCGTTGCGGCAGAAGGATGAGCAGAGACTCCTGTAATCTGCTGATGGAGGAGGCAGAGGGTGGAGCCCATCACCCACAGAGGGTGGGGACCAATTGGTGGTGGTGGGGTGGTGGAGGGAACGTCAGGCAGATAACTGGTAAAACAGAGTTGAGTGAGATGTTGAAGCTATTAAAGGACATGCCTCCGTCTTATTGGTCTGTGGTGATGATTAATGGTAACACCTGTTTGGATTATGTTTGTGGCTGAAGTCAATTAGCTGATTGTGAGAGACTCTGAATCATGAGTCTTCTGGTAGAACTTGCGCTGTGCTGCATTTGTTTCGGCTAAACCTTTGTCACTCAGGATCACAACAGCAGATATGATATGGATATGCATGTTGACACAGGTTTTACACCACATACTGTTCCTGACGTGACTATGTTACATGGAGAATGGGGTAGGAGTGGACTTGAACCAGGGACTTTCTGTTTAGGAGGCAAGTGCATTGATCACGCTGCCCACTTACAAAAAAAATTCACTCTACATCCAAAATGATATAACCTTTTTTTTTTTTTTTAATTTTCAGGATATTAAGGGGACTCATCATTTGAAAGAACATGGCCAGCTACTGTCAATCTGGTCTCACGGTAAGTCGTGATTCAGCAGCACGAAATATACATTAATCTATTGGTTCGTGATATTGTGATGAAAAGTGCCTCATTTTTGTCACAGCAGCACAAATTCATTCTAATTCATTCCGTGATGGCTGCACGAAATTAAAAGTGAAGTGGGGGGTTGGGTGGTTATGGTTAGGGTTGGGGGTAGGAGTAGGGTTAGTAATAATGAGTTAAAAAAAGCTCTGTCATGAAAATTTGACTCATTTCATGACAGGCACATGAAAAACTGTGAGTATTTTCCTGTGATTAGCAGGGCAAGCTGCAATCATTCTGTCGGTGAGTGTAGCCACATAATTTGCATATATATTTCCATTATAAATTGCTGCTGTTTTGAATCCTTTGTAGTGCTGTTGAAAGTTTTGGCACCATCCACTGGTTCACATTCTGTTTATTCTTTAATTTGGATTTACCTTCCCATTCGGTTGAGTAGTTTGGCACATATTCTTCAAAACATGCGTGTTGTAAGGGTTTGAAAACATTTTGAAGCAGTGTCTCATTCATTCATTCATTTTTTATTCATTTATTTATAGTGCCGACAACAAGTTTTGTCACTGTCCCCAGTCAGACATTCTATCTTCTCTTTAATTCTGAGTTGTTTTCCTGTACTGTTCCATATTTCATCTCATATTTGCCCACCTACTGGGCATTATGTTTCTCCCTGCAGTTGCTAATGTATGTCAGTCCATTAGGTAGCGCTAATGTGAGGGGTGGCGCAGACACATTTATGGGATATTACATAGGCAACACAACGCTTCTTTTGATAATGTTCTGCTGCATCAAAGTTATCCCTAACTAACCATCCATCCATCCATCTTCTATCGCTTAGTCCAATTAAGGGTTGCGGGGGGCTGGAGCCTATCCCAGCAGTCATAGGGCATGAGGCGGGGTACACCCAGGACAGGACGCCAGTCTGTCGCAGGGCCACAAATAGACAAACAAACACACCCACACGCACACCTAAGGACAATTTTAAAGATTCCAATCCACCTAACCCGCATGTCTTTGGATGTGGGAGGAAACCGGAGCACCCGGAGGAAACCCACGCAAACACGGGGAGAACATGCAAACTCCACACAGAAAGGCCACGGGAATTGAACCCAAGACCTTCTCGCTGTGAGGCAACAGTGCTAACCACTAATCCATCGTGCCGCCCCCTAACTAACCAGTTTATCCTAATTACATTTTTTTTTATTGGTAAGTTATAAAATGATAGCATGTATTGTTTGTGAGGTATTGCCCACATAAGAACTCTTCTGCATTTTTTGCTATCCTAGTTTACACTGGTACCAGCTTAAGAAATAACATAAAATAAAGACAAACAAGCCCACTGAGTTGTTTGTGGGGTCTTGTTGCTAATCACAATATTCTGATGGTCACTTAGGCCACTGCTGCTTATTTTAAGATTTAACTGTTTATGTTAAACTTGCATGAGCCTCACGGTAGTATTTCTTTATGGCTGATATTGTACACATATTAATTTACTAATATTATCAGCAATATATGTTGTAACTAACTATAATATGCAATAATATCACTATACTATGCAGAAAAACACGTTGTTATTTTGTAGTAGTTCAAGTGTAGTTGTCCCATTGACGACATGCATTTCATTTTCAGCAATTTGTGCAAAAAAAAAATAAAAAATAAAAATCTGATTTCTTTCAAACAATGCAACTATCAAATATCAGCAGAGCATTTAGAAACGTGATTGCGAAACATTGTAATACCTCTGGTTGTAAAAGGTGAACATTCTTTAATTGTGTAGTACTTTATAAAATTTCCATTGATATATACAAACCAAAAAGTCATCTGAAAAGAAGAAGAAGCACTGTTAATAATAATAATAATAATAATAATAATAATAATAATAATAATAATATTGAATTATACAATGCAGTCCATGCAGGGATGAATAAAATTGAAGAAATCACTTTATTTGTACAACTTTACAATAATATAGAAAGAATATATGCATTCATAAGTGTTATTATTCTAGTGCATGAGTAACCTTAATTGGCTTTATTTAATAGTTTGGATATTGGTTATTCTGTGAATAGAAGGAACAGGTCCAACAAAAGTGACTGCCTTTTGCAAACTAGCCCACAAAAGTGCATCCCAGCATTCCAGAGAATTTAGAAGTCACGTCACAAACTCTAGCCCAAACTGGCTTATATGTAACAAGCAGACCTATCAACAGTGTTGGGATAGTTATGTTAGTTACCAACAATGACTTGTCTTACAGCCAATTCCAGTTCCCCACAGTTCTGTGTGAAGGACAAATAGGCATTCTTTAGTCATGGTGGGAGTTTCAGCATCAGTGGGTGTTTCTGCTCCCTTTAAATGTGGTTGATTTACGGGGTTAGGGGGTGGATAATGGGACAAGAAAAACTAGAGTCCCTTCATGAACCCAGGCTGCTCATTGTTGAGCACCTAGTTGCTAGAACTGCACCCATTGGTTGGTCTCACTGAGGAAAAACTGACATTCAGCCACCACTATGTGAACTTCACGACCCGGAAGGATACACATGTAGGTACAGTTCCAACAGTAGGGCTTTGGGGCGCTGAATCCCTGCTGTGCAGTTTATTCCACTCATTGAAATTTGAAGCCATACATGGCACCAACATTATTCCATACAGAAGGCGTTGAAAATACAAAAACTACTAATGTAATCCAGATATCATGGAAGCATTTGAATAAAAATGCTTCACTGCTGATATATAGAAGCCATTTCAAGAGAGACTAAATGAAGTAGTGAGTCCATGACCCACCCGCCTGTATGTCTGTTTTTCTTTGAGTTGTTTTCCCTCTAGCCAAACGCTCGTGCTGAATCAGCAGACTCAACGTGTACCGTCTGTGAAAACAGCTTCTCGCCTGCAGGCTGTACCGCTCAGTTCCTTCTTCAATGGATTTGTGAAGCTTAGTGCATACGGGCCAGGCACGCTGCAGGTCAAGTAACCACATGCGGTGTCTCTACATGTCTTACATGTGCCCACAAATCTTTGAAGACATTTGCTGAAAAAGCACAAGGATTATTTCATGTTTATTTGCAGCTTGACTGAAGGAAGGAGAGGTTCAAATTATTACCACTCCAACAGGTGAAGTCCACCAAGAAGGGTCCAAACTAATGCACGTTACTTCCTGAGCCAAAGCTGATGGAACAGATGGGTGGACTGAGACAATGTAGATTATTTTTCTTCTCCAAGGACACAGACAGGTAGCATGATCAGGAAACCTGACCTGACCACTGTGGCTACTAAAACTGATTATTCACATATTGTTTTACTGGCTATAACTTGGCTTCTGACTGAGCAACCGAAACAGGTCAAAATTTTAATTTGCAGTAACCTTCTTTTTCACAATACAGTCCAGGTTAGAGGTCACATTTCTGGAAAATGTTTCCCCCAGCCCCAGTGACCCAATCCTAAATAAATGGTTGAAGATGAGTGAGTGAATTAGTTTTCCCCAGCTCCACCCTCAATTCATAATTCCACGCCTACTTGATCTTCAATCTCCAAAAAGGCATCATGTTCTTGTCGCTTTTGGACCAGTTTTCCAACTGCTTCCCATCTGGGGATGTTTGTTTTTGAAAGTTGAACTGTACTACAATTTAGCACTGGTGGTAAATATCTCTTTTGTTTGAATCCTTTGTCTGTCTGGCTCTCTCTCTCTTTATGGCAGTTACACACACACACACACCAGCAGCCACTGTGTGACCATGAAGAGGAATACCACCATGTATGTGCCTGTACACTGAAAAAAGAACCAACATAAAATGTTGTTTCAGTCGGTAAAATCTAAATGAATTAAGTTGTTTGAACTTAATAAGTTAGATCAACTCTAACTTACAAACTTGAGTTCAAACAACTTAATTCATTTAGATATTACCAATTAAAACAATTCATTTAAGTTGGTTCAACTATACTTTTTTTTTTCAGTGTACGTCAGACAAAACCTCCTTTCCTGGCCTCTGATCGTTACGCATGGTGTGAGTGTACATTCAGTCCCGCTCGCAGGGTGTGCCTCTTTGTGCTGTGCTCCGGATCTTCTTTGCACCTTTATGTGCTCTGATACAGATCTGAGACTCTGAGGTTCCACCTGTCTGTTTACACCACTTTATGCAAATCCACAACCCCGCTTGACGAGGTGAAACGAGAGCTGAGTGTCTGCACGCAGTTAGAAATGTCATATCAATCCTGTCGTTGTGCAGCAATAAAGTGAAAAAGTAGTGAAAGGGGAGAAGAAACAAAAGAGTGTGCCTACATGCACGGACAAAATACACTGTTAGGTGTAAAGGTTACGTGGGTGCGGCCATTTCAGGGAATGTGCTCAAGGCGTCTTACCACACCCAACTCCTTCTCCCTCCCTTCCTCTCTGCGTCGTTCTCTTCCTGCTTGCTAGTTCTCGCTCCCCATCCTCCTCCCTCAGTGAGTCACCTGGCAGGCGTTCTACCTGCACACAGGTACGGACATGAGTCCAGGCAGGAACTAAAACCTGGCGTGCATGCCGGCACACCTGGATGAGAAGTCTGTATGACCTGAGAGAATTTCCACTTAAATACGTTTAAATATGATGGATTCTTTCGGTTAATGTGTCAAACAACAAATCAGGTTTAGAGAAACAGTGTAAACGTTTGACACCACTGCATGCAGATTGCTTATTTCTGAGTTACTGTTAACCTAATATATGGTTCTGTGTGGACTTGATATTTGATTAATTTTGCCCAGAATGATCCCCAATTTGACCACTGTGTTACTCCATATTACTTCCAAATTGTTTGAATTAAGCAGTTCAATGCCAAATAAACATGTGTTCTGCCAACCCAGTGTCACCATTTTTTTCGTGCTCCCATCATGAAATGAGTCACATTTTCATGACATTTTTTTTTAAATCTTACTATTACTAACCCTACCCCTCCCCCTAACCATAACCTAACCCTACCAAACTCCCCTGCATCACTTTTTAATTCATGCTCCCGTCACGGAATGTATTCAAATTAATTTGTGCTCCCCTTACGAAAATGTGGCACTTTTTGTGACATTATCACAAATCAATAGAATGTATATTTCTTGATGCTGAATCACGAAATACTGTGAGATATGGTAAGTTCTGCATATCGTGCTTCACCTTTCATATACAAAGTGCTTCATGGGAGAACATTGAGCATTTATGTTTTGAGTTTGACCTTTCACTGTCACCCAAGATGAAAGGTTATGTGACCAGTAGAAATGTGATCTATGACTTAATATTAGTGTTCAATCGGAAGCATTGGTGTAGCTTTGACCAGTTCCTCATACAACCCCAATTTCAATGAAGTTGGGATGTTGTGTGAAATGTAAATAAAAACAGAATACAATGATTTGCAAATCCTCTTCAACCTATATTCAGTTGAATATACCACAAAGACAAGATATGTAATGTTCAAACTGATAAACTTTATTGTTTTGTGCAAATATTTGCTCATTTGAAAAACCATTGTATTCTGTTTTTATTTACATTTTACACAATGTCCCAACTTCATTGGAATTGGGGTTGTAATAGCCATTCTAAATGTCCCCTATAATATAAGCATTGGGCCTAAAATTTGATCTTGGTATGTCACTTTGACTTTCAAATGATTTTTCTAAATATCATGTCACTTTGTGTTTGACTGACCCTCTGTCATTCCACTAAGGTTGGTCCAAATTGAATCAAAGCACTCCAAGTTACTTTGTAAGTACTTGGATGGAATTACCAGACTGAAAACAATACCCTTGCATGCTGTACCGCTGCACATGGATTTCTAATCTGATGATAGAAAAAGAACATATTTATGTATTTTCAAAGAGAACTATTAACATGAAAGATATGAAACTAGGGAGTGGCTCAGTGAATCAAAAAGGGTGAAGCTTGCACTGCGTGTTATTTTATGTTTATCCATCCACCCATTCATTTTATGTTGGATGTGATTCTGATACATTTTGTGTTTTAACACTATTTGTGGAACTTTCCTGCATCTCTGTGGTCTTGTGAGTTTTCCCAGCATGCACTTCTCACAGTGTAATGTCACACCTGAGTATAAGGTGACTCTCTGGTGCCCAAGAGTCTGAGGTCAGTTTTGCACCACTGTCCCGGCAGGAAACGTGCACATCCTTTTCTCCTTCAACACCATATAATACGTTTCCTTCTACACGTGGACATTATGTGCACGTTGGATTTTTTTCACCTTTTCTCTGAATGTTCTATCTCCATAACTGAGCAACAGTGTGCAACATGATCCACACACCTATCACAGCAAATTACTTAATCACCCACGTGAACAGCCCCTTCTATAAAAGAGATCAGAGGACCAGACAGACCTACATCTTATCAGCCAACCTGGGCTTTGTTCAAAGCATGAGACCAGAAAGAAACAAGCATCGCAGACTCACAGTCAGCGTTTAGTCCTGGGTGGAGCATCACAAACAGGTCAGGTCAAAACTGGACACCTGGAAAATCCCTGCAGTGTGTGTAAGGCTTTCCATGTGCACATGTGTTTGTGTGAGAGTGACTGAACAGAAGTAAGCGTTGTTGTTACATACCTGTGTCAGGTGTTGTCATTTTGATGCTATTATTAGTGTTATCGAGAAATGACATGAGTCTGGATGCAAGACAAGCACTTGATTTGTAGTTTGACAGTTTGACACCACAATGCTGCTGCAACACTTAAAGACCGGCAGGAAGTACTGCTACTACCATTACTGCAATAACTCATTAATAATAGTTAAAGTGCTTGGAGTAAAAAAAAACAAAACAAAAAAAACTTCAAAAGCATGGCTGCAAAAGTACAGGCATCTCGCGAACATACTACGGTTGGTCTTGAGCTTTGGACTTAAGCTGTATTGTCCTCCAGTTTGCCGAACCATGTTTGATAACATCAAACAACCCTATATCAGGAATTAAAATATGAATTACAATTGAATACAATGAATTAAAGAGGTTTGGCACTTTGGAGAAAAGCACCACCAGAAACCAAAACCATACTGTTTCATTCTTTAAGATAAGATAAGACTTTATTCAGCACCAGCAGCTTACAATCAAGATAAACACAATGTAAAATTAAAAAACATTGTGCCAAAGGAAAAAAGAAGTCTGGCTTTAATGTTCCAAGAATGTTATATCCAGGAATATGTGGTTCAGCAGGTTAGACAGGCTGGTACGCAATGGGTTTCAGTAACTAACAAAATAGGCTGACATGGCAATTAAAACGTATCTTGAGAAGGGAACGTGTTAAAACATGTGCTACCTTGTCATCACGATGTTTTTATTTAGGGCATGGGCCAACATCGTTCTTATGAGCCACGTTTTGTCTGTAGCAAACACATATTTGCCACATGACAAATGTTAAATGAATTGTGCATGAGTGCATTTTCTGTCCTGACAGATTATTCAATGTGCTCCCATCCCAAGCATACAATGATGCCTCACATGCCAGGAGCTTTTGTGCAGAGTGCTAATCTTCACCACTTTGTCTTGTTTGAGAACATTTTGTCATACGGACACTATTAATCAAAAAGTCAAATCAACAATCCCTCAGTTAAAGGGCAACAATCGTTCACCTGAGGCACAGCTGACCCTCATTACAAATCATATAAATCACTGACATATCCAAATTGGTCACTTAGATTTAAAGATGTCGTGAAGATCTCTGATGGCTTTAATGGACTTCTTGCACACAAGTTTATGCAGTGATAAGGTGCAAGAAGAAGGGTGGCTACAATGAAATTTGATAGCTACATTCATCAGCCACTTTATTAGGTACACCTGTCCAACTGCTCATTGAAGTAAATACAGTATATAATCAAGCAATCATGTGGAAGAAACTCAATGCATTTAGACATCTGTTTCCTGGCCTGGAAGAACCTAGTTGGTCACATTTTTCTCATTTTGAGAAAAATGAAAAAAAAAAAAATATTAAATAAAGATTGACCCATTGGGCCTCAGACATTACTATATTCTTGCATATCAGTATCTTGTAAAGTTGTGGTTATTTTTGTAATTTGCTATAGTTAATAAGGGATAAAGCTTAGTAAGTCCAAAAAATGGTGCCAACTCTATTTTGACAAAAATGTGACCATAGGTTTTTCTTTACCTGGGCACATATAGACATGATGAAGTAGATCTGCAAAAGTCCAAACCAAGCATCAGAATGGGAAATTGTGTTGGACCGCAATGGAAACAAGCGCTTTATGCTTTTTTGTGTTACCCAGTATATTTATGTATCTATGTTTATTTAGTACATTTTATACTGTATTATGACATTCCATGTCCCAACAGCCAGGGGCTGTGAGCATGGACCGGGCTGTCGGGCCACCCGCCCTCGACTGCCACCCAATCCTCTCTGCACCCGACCCCCATGGCCCCCTCTGCAGGTGGTGAACCCACAGGAGGGCGGGCCCACGTCAGCCCGAAAGAGTGACGTGAAGCTCGTGAAGCTCGTGAAGCTCGAAAGGAGTCAGTTGAGGTGGCTCGGGCATCTTTTCCGGATGCCCCCTGGACGCCTCGCTGGAGAGGTGTTCCGGGCACGTCCCACTGGGAGGAGGCCCCAGGGAAGACCCAGGACACGCTGGAGGGACTACATCTCTCGGCTGGCTTGGGAACGCCTTGGGGTTCCCCCAGAGGAGCTGGAGGAGGTGTGTGTGGATCAGGAGGTCTGGGCGGCTTTGCTTGAGCTGCTGCCCCCGCGACCCGAATCCGGATAAAGTGGAAGAAAATGGATGGATGGATGGATGGATATACTGTATTATCTTACACGTTTACATTTTATACAAATAAAAATCAATCAGTCAATCAATCAATCAACCAGAATGGTGATATCATTGATTTTACAGATGGCATGGTTACTGGAATCAAAAAGGCTGGTTATGTATTCGACAAAGTGCAAATCTGCTAGAATTTTCACATAAAACCATCTCAAGGGTTTACAGAAAATGATTTTTTTTTTTTTTTTTTTAGTTTCTTAAAGAAGAAGAAACATCTGAGCTTTGATTCTTTGGGTGAAAATGCCTTGTGGATGGGATGGGTCTCAAATAACAACTCTTTACACTTCTCTGAGTGCACAACACCAATACCTTGAAGTGGGTGGGCTACAGCAGCTGAAGACCCCACCAAGTCAGCTAAGAGGAGACTGAAGACATCTTACTACTCATCACTAATTGAAGAAAATAAGAACAACCCCAGGTTTCTTTTCAGCACTGTAGCCAGGCTGACAAAGAGTCAGGGCTCTATTGAGCCGTGTATTCCTTTAACTTTAACTAGTAATGACTTCATGACTTTCATTGCTAATAAAATTTTAACTATTAGAGAAAAAATTACTCATAACCATCCCAAAGACATATCGTTATCTTTGGCTGCTTTCATTGATGCCGGTATTTGGTTAGACTCTTTCTCTCAGATTGTTCTGTCTGAATTATTTTCATTAGTTACTTCATCCAAACCATCAACATGTCTATTAGACCCCATTCCTACCAGGCTGCTCAAGGAAGCCCTACCATTATTTAATGCTTCGATCTTAAATATGATCAATCTATCTTTATTAGTTGGCTATGTACCACAGGCTTTTAAGGTGGCAGTAATTAAACCATTACTTAAAAAGCCATCACTTGACCCAGCTATCTTAGCTAATTATAGGCCAATCTCCAACCTTCCTTTTCTCTCAAAAATTCTTGAAAGGGTAGTTGTAAAACAGCTAACTGATCATCTGCAGAGGAATGGTCTATTTGAAGAGTTTCAGTCAGGTTTTAGAATTCATCATAGTACAGAAACAGCATTAGTGAAGGTTACAAATGATCTTCTTATGGCCTCAGACAGTGGACTCATCTCTGTGCTTGTTCTGTTAGACCTCAGTGCTGCTTTTGATACTGTTGACCATAAAATTTTATTACAGAGATTAGAGCATGCCATAGGTATTAAAGGCACTGCGCTGCGGTGATTTGAATCATATTTATCTAATAGATTACAATTTGTTCATGTAAATGGGGAATCTTCTTCACAGACTAAAGTTAATTATGGAGTTCCACAAGGTTCTGTGCTAGGACCAATTTTATTCACTTTATACATGCTTCCCTTAGGCAGTATTATTAGACGGCATTGCTTAAATTTTCATTGTTACGCAGATGATACCCAGCTTTATCTATCCATGAAGCCAGAGGACACACACCAATTAGCTAAACTGCAGGATTGTCTTACAGACATAAAGACATGGATGACCTCTAATTTCCTGCTTTTAAACTCAGATAAAACTGAAGTTATTGTACTTGGCCCCACAAATCTTAGAAACATTGTGTCTAACCAGATCCTTACTCTGGATGGCATTACCCTGACCTCTAGTAATACTGTGAGAAATCTTGGAGTCATTTTTGATCAGGATATGTCATTCAAAGCGCATATTAAACAAATATGTAGGACTGCTTTTTTGCATTTACGCAATATCTCTAAAATTAGAAAGGTCTTGTCTCAGAGTGATGCTGAAAAACTAATTCATGCATTTATTTCCTCTAGGCTGGACTATTGTAATTCATTATTATCAGGTTGTCCTAAAAGTTCCCTGAAAAGCCTTCAGTTAATTCAAAATGCTGCAGCTAGAGTACTAACGGGGACTAGAAGGAGAGAGCATATCTCACCCATATTGGCCTCTCTTCATTGGCTTCCTGTTAATTCTAGAATAGAATTTAAAATTCTTCTTCTTACTTATAAGGTTTTGAATAATCAGGTCCCATCTTATCTTAGGGACCTCATAGTACCATATCTGTTATGTTTCGGACGCGGTCGGAGCACCGACCCAGCGTTTGAAAGGACCCAGCATAAAATAAGCAGAGCACGGTTCAAAGGATAACAGAATTTAATAAACATAACAGTGAGATGCAGTGCTAAACAACTAAAAAGTCCGCGGTCTGGTGAGGTGGAAACACGGCGCGCTCTTAACAGCGCAAACGGTCTGGAGCCACAGCAGTTCGGACCCAGGGACCCCGCCGACACCCCCCAGGTGGTCGCGACAAACCAAGTCTGTGAAGAAAGAAAACATGAGGTGAGTCCAACTCCACACAGAGAGACACAACTCAAAGGTGCACGCAATCAGCAAACACTTCCTGGCTTAAATCTGTACATCAGCTTCTTACCCTGCAGGCACGGAACAACTCAGTTCAAATCTCCACAGCAGCAGAAGCTGATTAGACAATTAGCATAACGTGACAGCTCACTAACACAAGGTGTGAGGGACACCAAATCCACTGTCATTACTTCATAAAAGTCACCAAAACCAAATTACCTTAGGAAGTGTGCTGAAGAGCGTGAGACCTCACCCAGTCCTCCTTCACAGACTGTGGCGTCAAACCTGGAGCGGTCTCTGCGTCCGTGATGGTGAGATTGTTCTCCTGACGTCGATCTCACACGTCTGCTCACAAGGTCGAGTCTCTGGCAATCACACACTGTGCATTCAAGGTTTAAATGCAGCAATCTCTGATTAAGACAAAATGCACCACAGCTGTGAGTCCTGATGACCTGCATGTGAAAACAAGCCTCAGGTGTTCAGGGTGAGGTCCTAATGCTCAGCCACTCAGTCCTGAATGCATACCACCTGGTGGGAGAAACAGAAAACAAAAACCAAGCCAGCCAAACACCCCAGCCCACAACAATATCACCCCAATAGAGCGCTTCGCTCTCAGACTGCAGGCTTACTTGTAGTTCCTAGGGTTTGTAAGAGTAGAATGGGAGGCAGAGCCTTCAGCTTTCAGGCTCCTCTCCTGTGGAACCAGCTCCCAATTCAAATCAGGGAGACAGACACCCTCTCTACTTTTAAGATTAGGCTTAAAACTTTCCTTTTTGCTAAAGCTTATAGTTAGGGCTGGATCAGGTGACCCTGAACCATCCCTTAGTTATGCTGCTATAGACTTAGACTGCTGGGGGGTTCCCATGATGCACTGAGTGTTTCTTTCTCTTTTTGCTCTGTATGCACCACTCTGCATTTAATCATTAGTGATTGATCTCTGCTCCCCTCCACAGCATGTCTTTTTCCTGGTTCTCTCCCTCAGCCCCAACCAGTCCCAGCAGAAGACTGCCCCTCCCTGAGCCTGGTTCTGCTGGAGGTTTCTTCCTGTTAAAAGGGAGTTTTTCCTTCCCACTGTCGCCAAGTGCTTGCTCACAGGGAGTCATTTTGACCGTTGGGGTTTTTACGTAATTATTGTATGGCCTTGCCTTACAATATAAAGCGCCTTGGGGCAACTGTTTGTTGTGATTTGGCGCTATATAAATAAAATTGATTGATTGATTGATTGAAGCCACAGTGGGTACAAAGTCATTGTAGCTCACTCAGAATTTGGCATAAACAAGATGAAAGTGTAACTTGCATCACTTTGTCCCACTCTGGGCGTGAACTCAAAGCCTCCAGGATAGGAGGCAGGCACTCTCACCACAAGGCTTAAACTCATGGCCTCTAGCATCAGTTGCTAGAGTGTCTTTTGGCCTAGGAGAGTGACGTTTACAATCTTCTTCTGCACAGTGCCACCTGCTGACCTCTGTTACAAAAGGATGAATCCAATTTGCTTTCTTTCAGCAGTTCAGGCTGGTGGCGTGATGTTATCATGTTAATGTACGTCCTTCAGCTTTTCACTTGTTTCACCACAGTATATCAATGGCAGAACTGCATGCTGATGTGGCACAAGTTCTACACCAGATGCCCTTTCAAACAGCGTGGATACTGGGCTTCCCATTCTCCCCAGTGCCCATTGATTGTAGATTGCCAGTGTCCTTTAACCTCTGTGTTTGTTATTATTTATATTGAGATATTAGCATTGTAGTTCTACAAAATAATTTGAGTTCTGCGCAAGAAAACCTCTGAAATACTTAATACCATTATACTTTGAAAGAAGGCACGTATGCAAGGCAATTACCTATGTTATACTGCCCCCTAGAGAGCTGAAATGTAAACGTCTGGAGTGCATGAATGTTTGTGATGACTTGCAATAACAAACTATGCCACTTTAACTTAAAAAAAATCTAAATCAATGATATTCATGTTATTTATTTAATACTTTGCAGCACCAATAAATATCAATAAATAAAAAGTATCTCTAGATTACCATGGTACCATGAATGTCTGCTTTGTACTGAATGGCCTGTTTTAAGATCTAGGAGCTGGTTATGCTGGATTCCCTTTGCTGTCATTTGTGCCACACCTGTGACGTGTCAGTCCAGTATTATATTGTGGATCTGAAAAGAGGAAATGAAAATAATAATTTAGGTTTCGTTTTCCATTCTTGCTGAGGTTGTGGAGGGAGGGACAGTAACCAGGCAGATATTTACAGTACAAACACAGCTTCAGACATAGTTTCACCATCAACCAGAGCTCTTCAAGTACTTGATTATCAAGGACCATGAGCAGAGCTACAGGTAATAACATATTTTATAATTGCATTTTGGTGTAACTGCTACAACCAACATTTATCAGATTTATTTATTATGCTTTTTGTGTTACATCTTCTCTGATGACTGGCTGACTTGCTAAAAACACAAGGCAATGACCAGGGGCGGAAGCAACAATGACTCAAGTTACTGTAATTAAGTAGTTTTTGAGGGGTATTTCTACTTTTATTAGTATATTTTTACATCTGTAATTTTATTTGTACTGAAGTGCAAATTGAAGTAGATAATCTACTTCACTACTTTTAAGTTCTTTTACAGTTCATTACTGTCTGCCTAAAATATACCACGTCCCATTTTCAGGGGAAAAAGAAACTCAACAACACAGTCAAATGCCACTTGTACAGTGGGTGGGGGTTCAAATGCTGTGAAGCTGCAGCTTTGAAGGAATTTCTGAATAAGTTAGTCATTATTTTCCTTGGAGAATATGCCATCAGTTAAAGCTGCTTGATGTAAAACTCGAGTTAGTCAGCAGTTATAAGTACTTGGGATTAACTACAGACATGGAGCCTTTCATTGTTTTCTTAGTTTATCTTAAACACTTGATCTCTAAATTAAGGGTGAAGCTAGGCTTCCTTTATAGAAATAAGAAGTTTTTAAGAGCTCAGAAGCTCCTGATAACTGCTACCTTCTTGCTTGTACTGGACTACGGCGTTGTGTACATGTGTGCTTGAACTAGTTGTCTTCAGTCCTTGACCCCACTGTATCATTGTGCTTTGAGATTCATCACTGGTTGTAACTGCCTCACCCACTACTGTGAGTTGTATGCCAATGCTGGCATCAGGGGTGTAGCACCAAATTCTGGGCCCTAGGTACTAGCCATATTGAGGGCCCCCCCCCACACACACTGTTGTGCTCTTTTTTATCAATGGAAACACCAAATTTCTAATACGTAGTCAAACCAGGTCTACATCATGTATACCTTAGATCACACATGGGAGTCAGAACCCTTTTTAAAGTTGGGGGAACTGTTGAGAAAGTGAATGCACGGACCCACGTTAGGGGGCGTAAATGACCGGTCAATAGGAATACCAATAAATAACAATTTATTGTGCAAAAGTGCAAACAGGTCTCAAATATGCAGAGTCCAATCAAATAACAAATGGTGACACGTAGGCAGGCCCGAGGGTAGGAGACATCTATCCAGAGAAGAGCCGGAACCCACAAAGTTCCACCGCCAGCCGGAGGCCTGCAATACACCAGAGCCGCCAGGTCCTGGTACCCCAGGTGGCCACCGCTCGAGGCTGTCGGACCAGTACTGCTGGCAGGAGCAAAAACAGATGAGATGGGTGTGTGCACACCCAGCAAACAGATATCAAAACCACAGTAATCCTCCTGAGGGAAAACTCCAAATAACTCCCAGAGTGCAGAGGAAAACTGGAAAACGTGCAGTGTCAATTGTTATACTTAGCAAGTAAGAAGTGAGGAGTGGAGACGCCAACTCCTCCAAACTTCCCACAAACCCAGCTACAAGTTGCAAGTATATAAATCACAACTGCAAAGACTTCAGTAGCAATGAATGTGCGTACGGCACAAAATGGCTGAGTATGTTTACCTGTTAGGTAAGCTGATAACTCAGCAGAGTTATAGTGTCTCTCCCAGGCTTTTATGGATGTGGTGATGAGTGATGACGGCCTAACGGTGCACACCTGGTGGTACCAAAAAGCCCAGTGCCCCCTCTAGAGGCCCAAACGCTGCCAACATGGCAGGGCGCCATCTGGTGGTGGGCCAGCAGTACCTCCTCTTCAGCGGCCCACAACAGGAACAATATTGAGTTGGGGGGTCTGGGGGACCAAATTGCAGCATTTTCTAGAAAAATGGTACAATTTGGTGCATCCCCGTGCATTTTAACAGAGATATACCCCAATGTTAACTTGACTACAAATTACGGTTTGGCATATAAAATCTACAGTCACAGCAAAATATCTAATTTAACACAATTTTCCAAAATAAGTAATTCAATAAAAGTAAGTGTAATTCATCGCTTAACAGTGTGTAATTCCCTTTGTGAAGAAAAAAAAATACATAATACAATATTCTACAATCAAAACAAAGACCAGATTACCCATCTTATAGTCAATGTCATTCAGTAAACTCAGTCCATATTAATAACAAACAGACTTTCAGAATATTACTCCCTTTACCTACAACTTGTAGGTTAAGGGAGTACTGGACTGTCTTATGAAGTAATATAAAATAATGTCATAATAAAAATGACATTTTATAACCCTGTATTTAAAAAAGAAGGTAATTCCTGTTATTTCTTAACAATATTAGACTGAATAAATCAATGCAGTATATTTGTGTTTGTTAAAAATAAGGAAAAAGGTTCATTCATATTATATACTCTCTACATTCATACCATAATAGCCCTATTACTTTCTGTATACTTTGTAATTCTCTGTAATATTATATAGTTTGTATAGTCATCTTCTATCTGTCCCTCGGTTCCTGGTACTACAAAGACACACCATTTATTAGGTAATCCTAAAAAGCAAATAGACAAAACAGGAAAAAAATGTGTTAAAGGTTACTAAAATTTAATTACATTTTAGTTAAATAATTTGCTTGTAAAGTGGCTCCATATGCTCACCTTCACTAACATCCTCGTTGCTTGTTGTTGGGAAAGTGTAGTGACACGGACCCACAACAGGGGGCGTAAGTTAAATTTGAACACTTTACTGTTGTGAATGCCACAACCAAACACAGCAGATTACAGAATGAATACAAGTCAATCAATAAAGGTGTCGTGTGGGCAGGCTCGACGATAGGAGACGCCCGTCTGTAGACGAACCGGAACCACACGATTTCCACCACCACCGAACCCGAGGGATACTGGAGCCGCCAAGTCCCGAAGTCCCCAGGTGGCCACCGTCTCAGCGTGTCGGATCTGGTACTGCTGGCGGAAAACAAAGACAGTCAAGTGTGGGTGTGTGTACACCCTGTAACAATAATGGTGGGAATTCCACCTCCACCTCCGATTCACACGTGCAGCTCCTGTCACAAAGCACTTATCTGGCGGGGTGTGAAGCGAAGCTGTCGCCGGTCACGCCAATCTCCAGACAATGCACTCCACAGGAAAAACAGCTGCAAAAATGAGTTCAGACTAAACACAGTTAGTTACACGGCTGAGAATATTACCTCTCGCTGAAGTCGATATCTCGGCGATGTGGTGGAGGTGTCTTCCTGCTTTTATTCCAGGTGAGATGCAGATGATCGGTGACAGCTGTCATGGTTGATGAGTGACAGCTGTCACCTCGGCTGTTCCTGTAGGCGGCAGCGCCCTCTCGTGCCTGAAGCCCGCACTTCAGGCAGGGCGCCCTCTGGTGGTGGGCCAGCAGTACCTCCTCTTCTGGTGGCCCACACAACAGGACCCCCCCCTCAACGGGCGCCTCCTGGCGCCGACCAGTCTTATTCGGGTGGCGACGGTAGAAATCGGCCAGGAGGGCCGGGTCCAGGATGAAGCTCCTCTTCACCCAGGAGCATTCTTCGGGTCCATACCCTTCCCAGTCCACCAAATATTGAAAGCCCCGGCCCATTCGACGGATGTCCAAGAGCCGACGTACTGTCCAAGCCGGCTCCCCGTCGATAATACGGGCAGGAGGCGGCGCTGGACCGGGTGCACAGAGGGGTGAGGTGTGATGTGGTTTTACCCTGGAGACGTGAAAGACTGGATGGATCCGCAGTGATTTCTTTGAATGCCTTCTGCTGTGTTTAAAGAGACTGCAAACAGAATTCTTTTGCACTGTGCTGCTCGTGTTTCTAAATTTTAATTTGTTTTATCTTATATATTGTTGCAAGGACCAAGCTGATTGTTTTATCTGTATATTGCTTGTATTTTATTTGTTTTTAACATTCTTTTGATGATGTCAACCTGTGTATTATAACATGGGCTGCTGACTTTCTTGGCCAGGTCACCCTGGTAAAAGAGGTTTTGATTTCAATGGGCTTTTTATCTGGTTAAATAATAAGGGATTATTAACCGACCGCGAGGTCTGTATTGGGAAATGTCAGGCAGACATGTTGATAGTACGGACCGAGCGTTACCACAGAGGTCTGACATCACTGTACAGATCGAGCAAGCAAGGTTAATAATTTGTTTATTATATGGCTATTATATATATAAACCCACAAACGTACAGTATCACCCAAATATGAAAGCTGCTGATGGCTCATAGTAGTCAGACCTGTTTGCTTCACCTCCATGAAGAACTTGCTAACAGATGGTCTGGTCGTTAGCTGGTAAGCTTTCAATCTGTGTGTTTTTTCAGGTGCTGTTTAGATATTTATGGAGTAGGTTTATGTCCGACTTGGTTTTTTAATCATGTTTTTTGCTTCCTGGTTTGTAACAAAAATACGCATTGCGGACCGATTGTCATGGTAACTGGTCCAGATATGGGAAAATTGTTGGGAAAGTGTAAGTACACGGACCCACAACAGGGGGCGCAAATGAACGGACAATAGAATAGGTCAAATAACAACACTTTACTGTTGCGAACGTGCACAACAAACACAACAGATTCCACAATAGATCAAAGGTCAAATTACAAGGTGTCGTGTGGGCAGGCTCGAAGATAGGAGACGCCTCTCCAAAGCAGAACCGGAACCACACGATTTCCTCCGCCACCAGACCCCGGGAATACTGGAGCCGCCAAGTCCCGAACTCCCAGGTGGCCACTGCCTCCGCGTGTCGGACCTGGTACTGCTGGCGAGGAACAAAAACACAATTAAACGTGGGTGCGTCTGCACCCAGCAATCTGCACGGCAGGGAAGCTACCTCCACCTCTCGTTGGAGAAAAAGTCTGTTATCACTCACAAAAATCACAACAAAAAGGCTTTCTATCAAGCAGTCAGGCTGAGGATATTACCTTTCAGGTAGAACGATATCTCGGCAAAGAGGTGGAGATGACGTCTTGCTGATATACCGATGCAGATCAGATGAGTGGTGACAGCTGTCACAGGTGATGAGTGTCAGCTGTCACCCCGGCTGCTCCTGTGAGGCGGCAGCGCCCTCTGGTGCCTGGAGCCCGCACTCCAGGCAGGGTGCCCTCTGGTGGTGGTGGGCCAGCAGTACCTCCTCTTCAGCAGCCCACACAACAAAAATATCCGAATGGTAATCAGCCAATCAGAGTGTGCATTGTTATTATGCACTCGTGTGCATTCATTTCTCAGTTCTTCCGTTAGTATTGAATAATGTCTTTATTGGTAAATGGAATTTGAGAATACAGATCTGTTTGGTAAATAAAATAAGATTCCACTCTCCAGGCAAATTAACCATGAGACATACTCCCCAACAATAGACTATTATTTTTCTTCTCTCAGCTGCTCCCATTAGGGGTCGCCACAGCAGATCATTTTCATCTCACCCTGTCCTCTGTAGCTTCCACTGTTACACCACCCACCTGCATGTCCTCCCTCACCACATCCATAAACCTGCTCTTTGGCTTCCCTCTTCTCCTGCCTGGTGGCTCCATCCTCAGCATCCTTCTCCCTATATACCCTGAGTCCCTTCTCTGCACATGCCCAAACCATCTCAATCTCACCTCTCTGACTGTCTCCAAACTGTCCAACCTGTCTGATCCCCTCCCTCCTGTCTGATCTTATCCGTCAACCTGTCCATCGCCATCGCAAACAAGAAAGTACTCAGAGCTGATCCTTGGTGTAATCTTGTGTGTAGATAGTCCAAACTATAGCTTTTTGGAATATTTATGATCAGAGAAATAATGTGATATAGTTTTCAATATGATTGGAGCATCTTTCAGTTTTGACCCTTGTGTAATTCTTCAATTGACACCTACCTGGCTGCCTATTGAAAATTCAAGTGGCCAATCAGCTTTTTCAAAAGAGTAATTAATGTCTAAGGAGTATTTGTGGCAAATTTGGTGCTTGTTTCACCATTTAAAATATTCCTCTATAAATATTCTGTCATCTGCCGCACTATTCTGTTAGGTTCTGTCCATTGTCTTCCCCTATGTCAGAGTTCTTGAACTCATTCCAGAAGGGCCAAGAGGGTGCAGGTTTTCTTTGCAGCCACCCACTGCACCAGGTAATTTCACTGATTAACATTACTTTGAGCAGATGGAATCAATCAGTGAAATCCAGGCCAGTCTCACATTTTTTTCATGCTCCCGTCACGAAATGAGTCAGATTTTTGTGACAGGGTTTTTTTAAGCTCACTATTACTAACCCTACTCCTACCCCCAACCCTAACCATAACCACCCCCCCACCGCTTCACTTTTAATTCCGTGCAGCCATCACAGAATGAATGAGAATGAATTTGTGCTGCTGTGATGAAAATGAGGCACTTTTCGTTACAATATCACAAACCAATAGATTAATGTATATTTCCTGCCCCTGAATCATGACATGTTGTGAGACGGGGTTGGTGAAATCACCTGGTGGAGTAGGTGGTTGCAAAGAAAACCTGCACCTTCTTGGCCGTTTCTGGGATGAGTTGAAGACTTCTGTCCTATGTGTTCTTAGTCTATCTTCTTCAGTGTCTGTATGCAGGTGCAGGTGCTGGGCTGGGCGTGGCTGACCTAGTTTCAACTCTGCCTCCACCTAAGCTCACCTGCTCCTCACACACTGATTGCCTCCACCTCAAGCTGCAGTATTTAAACCCGGTCTCACGCTCCTCTCACTGCCCATTTGTTGTTGTAACCACTAACCACTTTCTGAACTTTTGTAACTCGATTGTATTCTGTGTTTTTGTTGCTCCTTTTTAACCCCTGTGTTTTTTTCCTGCTTTTTCTGTTGTGAAAGTGTAGTGACACGGACCCACAACAGGGGGCGCAAATGAACGGTCAATAGATGAGCCAAAAATTAACAATTTAATGTTGTGAAGGTGCACAACGAACATACAGACAATCTCAGAATATGATTACAGTCAATCCACAAAGGTGACGTGTGGGCAGGCTCGAGGATAGAAGACGTCTGTCCTGAGAAGAGCCGGAACCACACGATTTCCGCCGCCACCGAACCTGGTGAATACTGGAGCCACCAAGTCCCGAATTCCCAGGTGATCACCGTCCCCGACTGTCGGATCTGGTACTGCTGGCGAGAACAAAGACAGTCAAGTGTGGGTGTGTGTACACCCCGTAACAACAACGGTGGGAATGCCACCTCCACCTCTCACTCAATATGTTGCAGAGTACCGCAGTGATTCCTCAGGGGAAATGAGTGCCGTCCTGCACTCACTCAGCCTCCACAGAAAAAGGGACCGGTACTCCTGCAAACACTCACAATATACAGATATGTTGCAACACAAATGGCTGAGGATATTACCTCCAACGAAGTACGATATCTCGGCAACGAGGTGGAGATGACGTCTGGTCTTTATGGAGTGAGATGATGTTGAGTAGATGGGTGACAGCTGTCAAGAGATAATGAGTGACAGCTGTCACCCCCGGCTGTGTCCGTGGGGGCAGCGCCCTCTCGTGCCTGAAGCCCGCACTTCAGGCAGGGCGCCCACTGGTGGTGGGCCAGCAGTACCTCCTCTTCTGGCGGCCCACACAACATTTTCCTCTAATCCAGCCACACTCACCAGACCTGCTTGCCTTGCTCAGCTTAGTGTTTGTCCTTCCCTGCTCAACATGTGGAACCCCTTTACTTTTGCAATAAACCCCTTTTTGACCTTTTATCTGTTTGGAGTCTGTTGTTCTGTGTTCAATTTCTGTTTGAAGCTCTTGCACTTCCTGATTTACTCTCTCCACATAATACAGCCTTTCTCTCTCTCATTTTCTTTATTCATCAGCTCCTCAAAATATTCCCTCCACCTTCTCAGCACACTCTCCTCACTTGTCAACACATTGCCATCTGCATCTTTTACCACCCTAACATGCAACACATCCTTTCTAGCTCTGTCCCTTTGTCTGGCCAGTTGGTACAAGTCCTTTTCTCCTTCCTTTCTGATCAACTTCTTGTACAGCTTGCTATATGCCTTTTCCTTAGCTTTTGCTACTTTTCACCTTACGCCACATCTCCTTGTACTCCTGTCTGCTTTCTTCATCTCTCTGTCTATCCCAATTCTTTTTTGCCAACTTCTTTCTCCTTATGCTTTCCTGGACATCTTTGTTCCACCACCATGTCTTCTTGTCTTCCTTCCGTTGTCCAGATGTCACACCCAGTACCTTCCTAGCGGTCTCCCTCACCACATCTAAAGTACTTTTCCAGTTGTCCAAAATTGCTTCCCCTCCATCCAGTGCCTCTCTCACCTGCTCACTGAATTTCACACAAGTCTTCCTCCTTCAGCTTCCACCATCTGATCCTTTGTTGAGCTCTCACTCTCTTCTTCTTCTTCACTACATCTAAAGTCATCCTACAAACCACCATCCTGTGCTGTCTAGCTACACTCTCTCCTGCCACCACCTTACAATCTCCAATTTCTTTTAGCTTGCATCTCCTACAAAGAATGTAGTCCACCTGTGTGCACCTTCCTCCACTCTTACATGTCACCCTGTGCTCCTGCCTTAAAGTAGATTTTCACTACAGCCATTTCCATCCTTTTTTGCAAAATCAACTACCACCTGCCCTTCCACATTCCTATCCTTGACACCATATCTACCCATTACTTCCTCATCACCTCTGTTCCCTTCACCAACATGTCTATTGAAGTCCGCTCCTATCACTACTCTTTCATCCTTGAGCATACTGTCCACCACCTGATCTAACTCACTCCAGAAATCTTCTTTCTCCTTTGTTTTGCAGCCTACCTGTGGGCCATATGCACTGATGATATTCATAATCACCCCTACAATTTCCACAATTTCCAACTTCACGCTCATCACCCTGTTGGACACTCGCTTAACCTCCAACACACTCTTAACATACTCTTCCTTAAAATGACCCCAAAATCATTTTTCTTCCTATCCACACCATGATACGACAACTTGAAGCCACTGCCTATGCTCCTGGCCTTACTTCCCTTCCCCTTCCACTTGGTCTCTTGCACACACGATATGTCTACCTTTCTGCTCTCCATCATATCAGCAAGCTCTCTCCCTTTATCAGTCATACTGCCAACATTCAAAGTCCCGACTCTCACTTCTACCCTTGTAGTTTTCCTCTTCTCCTGCTTGTCTCTGGACACGTTTTCCACCTCTTCTTCTTCTTTGCCCAGCAGTAGCCAATTTCTGCCGGCACCGATGGTGGTCATTGTTAACTTGGGCCTCGACCGATCCAGTATGCAAATTTGATTTGTACTCTGTGTCTTTATTTTGCCTTCTTTTATGCCAGATGCCTTTCTTGACACAACCCTACCCATTGATACGGGCTTGAGACTGGTGCTCGGAGTGTACTGGCTGCACATCTTGTGGCTGAGATTTGACAAACTTTAAGGTTAACGCCCTCCTCATTTAATCTGGACTTGGGACCGGCAGTCAGAATGTACTGGCTGTACACCTCATGTGGCTGAGGTGACGCTGGATAGACTCTGAACTTTATAAGCCAACTTCTGCTGAAACTTAATAAAAGGTTTAGAAGGGAACTGCCCAAGACATGCTACTATGTCCAAGAGTTTAAGGCCCATGCTCAGGTGTTTGTTTGCAGTGCAGTGGGAAAAGTTCGTACTCTTTACACAGGTTCAAAATTATGTTTAGTATTCTCGAAACTGAAAAAAATTCCTGTTTTAGGTGTTAATTTGTGAAGAACACAAATGGCCCTGAGTATGATCCATTCATATATTTCATCAATAAGGTGGGAATATGTTTTATTAACAGTAGGTATACTATATGGATCTCCAGTTTGATTCATTCATATTCATAATTAATGAAATATCAAAGACTAAAAAGTAAGTAGTACTCTGAGTAGTTTTTGAGAAGAGTACTTTGTATTTTTACAAAGTCAGAAGGACCGGTAGTTAGAAAATCAGTTGGGTTTCAGTAGAAAAACCTCTGAACAATAACAGTGAAAAGTAGAAAATGTCTTCAGCTTTATTTAAAATATAACTTAAAAATAAAATAAACACCAGCCCAAATGAATGGCATGCATATGAACATGTACTTCTCCAGCAGAGAGGAACTGCACAGAATTCAACAAATCATGAACAATGGCTACATTAGCCAACAAAACATATCCTGTAATACCTTTTGTATAACATTATTACTGTAAATTGTTGCATAATGTTCAGCGGCAAAAATAAAGTCTCCGAAAAACATATACATGTATGGAATGTCCCAAAACATTTTTCTGACAACTGGGCAGCTTAGGTTTAAATCATGTTAGCTTTAGATTCAATAAGGTTTGGTATCAAATAACCTTACATTCAGTCAGCTTTATATTTTGTTAGTTTGCAGTGCAGTTAGCCTTCTATAATTACATAACTTTAGCTCACTTTTCAGATCCAGATCTAATATAGTTCAGCATGAAATTTTACTACCTGACAGCCTGTTATGGGATTAAGCAAAGAACTAGAAAGAGCTAGAGGCCTAAAAGCAAGAATTTTGTAAGGAGCTTGAAGTCAAAGACAACTGGATGAAGAAAGAGCCGGAGGCCCAGGAGGAAACATTCCAAAAGGATCTGGACGCAAAGAATAATTGCCTCATGAAAGAGCTGGAGGTCTGGGAGGAAAAATTCTCATAAAGAATTTGAAGACAAGAAAGACAGTGACAAAAAAGAAACATCTGGCCAGAAGGACTGTGGCTTTTTTTTTTTTTTTTTTTTTTTTATGGGGTTCTCAATAGCAAGATACTTCACAAAGTAGGATAGACAAGAATGGACCGAAGGGGGCTTCATTAGATTTGGGCACAAATAGACAAGAACATGTTTTTAAAAATGATCCTGCATGTTTTTATTGCACTTTTTCATGATATTAATCTTTCATTAATAATAATAATAATAATAAAGCAACAAAAGTTGTTTACTGTTTTTTTTTGGGGGGGGGGGGGGGGGTCTTGTTCAGCACCCCAGTTTCTTCCTCTTGATAAAACTGATCATTTGTTCAGGTTTTGTAGAGATAAGCTGAAAATGTTTTCAATTTCAATTTATTCAATTTATAACGTGCCAATTCGTGACAGCGTAGCCGTAAGGCGCCTCACACAAAATAGTTCAAGGACAATGTAAAATTAAAAGATTAAAAGCACAATTAAAAGTTCAAAAAGCACAATAAATAGTAAAAAAAAAAAAAAAAAAAATTAAAAGAATTAAAAAAGATGCCAACACAACATTCTAACCATATAACTGAGTAAAAAGATGCGTCTTTAGTCTGTTCTATGGTAAACAGGTGAATACTGATGGTCATGTGACACATAAAGGCTGCACACAGCTGACTGGGCTTTATCTCATCACACAGAGTGGGTTCCTTTGTTGTGGCGGGACACCTTTGAGGACATGCTGGATGATGAACTGGACAATGATGACCAGTGGACTCTCAACTTTAACTATACTCAGACAGACACAATCACCAGTGAGGAGAGGAAGAGAGGCTGGAAGGTCTACTCCCACTGTGCCTATGGAAAGTATGTATTGGGAAATTTTTATGTTCACTGTAGTCATTTTTCTAGTTTTTGCTAGATATTAGTAGATATTAGTTGTAAGATCTTAAAGATGTGTCACATGATGTCTTGTCTAACCACATTCCTGTGGCAACTCCATACCACCACATAATGAGAAGCTATGACATGAAAAAAAACGCCATTCTGTGGAGAATTCCGGTACTGCACCAATAACCCCAAGACATTTTACCAGTAAATGTGATCTTATTTAGTTGTCACAAAGCTGATGGATGTGGCCTGTCTTGTTTGTAACAGCCGATTAACAAAAGGGAAATTTAATTTCAGTTTATATTCTTAAGACCTCAGAATCTGTTGGCTCATTTTTGCAACATCTCAATATTTTCTGAATAATTTTCAAGTCTCATTACTTGCATTTGGATATCCCTTTTCCAATCTCCACAGTTTCCAATGCGGTTCCTGCTACAAGACCTGGCCTTCAGCACGGGTGGTGGTGTTGTTCCGTTACCGTCTGCGGCAAGGCCGGGGATCAGTGATCATGCGGCCTTTTGGACAGGCCTGTCGCACCTGCTATGGTGTCTATGAGCTTCCAGGTTTTTCTCACAATGAGGTGGAAAAAGCTTTGCACAGACTGTTTTCCAAAATTAGGAAGAACTGCTATGGAGAGATGAGGATGATAGCTCCACAGGGAGCTCTTACAAAAGGTGGACTAAGCCACATGAAAAAAGTCTGTGTGAGGCCTGTGGTATGGGCATTTGCTGCCAAGAAGACTAGAAGATTTTTATGAGCAGAGAGGCTGGTAGTGCAGCAGATAACAGAAGATTTACAGAAGAATCCTGCAAATGCTGATACAAGCACCAAATTCAGCACGAGTACTCCTTAGACATTACTCTTTGAAAAAACCGTTGGCCACTGATTTTCAGTACTCACCCAGATAAGGGTCAATTGAAGAATTACACAGGGGTCAAAATGAAAAGATGCCCAATCATATTAAAAACTATACCGTATTATTTGTCTGATTACAAAGATTCCAGAAAGTATAGTTTGGACCATCTGTGACTGAATGTTTGAAGTTATGAGGTAAAACAGCAAGAATGATGACAAAGATCAATTTCAGCTTGTACAATGGTCAAAAGTAAAGTTGCTTCATTTGGTAAAAGGTGATGCAAATTATTGTTGAGTTAATAGGGTTTTAAAAAGGAATAGTTTGCATCATGTGTCATGCTGAGTTTTCACGTTACAGGGTAACATATGTCACATGTCATAGAATCTAGTGGACGTGGACATTGTTTGACCTTTAATTTGGAGACCAAACATTCACCACAGTCAAAGCTATTCCATTTGTTAGTCCTATTAGCTCAGTCTATAATTTGTATCACTTTTTTCGAAAATTGAAGTAACTTTAACTTTTGATCCCTGTACAAAGTGAAATGAACCTTTGTCACCATTCTTGCTGTTTTTACCACATAACTCCATAACATTCAGTCATAGATAGTGAAAACTATACCTTTTTGGAATATTTATGATCAGACAAATAATGTGGTATAGCTTTCAATATGTTTGGACATCTTCTAATTTTGACCCCTGTGTAAATCTTCAATTGACCCCTACCTGGCCACCTATTGAAAATTCAAGTGGCCAATTGTTTTTTTTTTGTTGTTGTTGTTTGTTTGTTTGTTTTTTTCAAAAGAGTAATGTCTAAGGAGCATTTGTGCTGAATTTGGTGCTTGTATCACCATTTAAAGAACTGTCTGAATTATCTGCTGCACTGTGAGTGGAAGCTTGTAATCTGGTTGATTAAGACTACCACAACACATTCCCTAGTTTCTTATTATTTCTAATCTATCTGTTCTATGAAGGTTTGTACACTTGTGCTTTTTAAAAATATTTTTGCAGCATAATACTAGAATGTAAAGTGTGACCTCATTTAGTTTTTAAGGTCTTTATAAAGCCGTTGTTTCAAAGATTTTAAACAACACATCAATAATTTGCATAAGGTACACAAATAAAATATGAACACCAATCAAAAGATGTTATAAATTCTTAATGGAATTAAATGCATGGAAAATACACATTTAGAAAGGAAAAAAAAATAAGAAAATATGATTTAATAAAATTGAACTAAATAGCAGAACAGCTGGGCTAACCAAAAATGCAAACTGTGACAGAAAGTCATTCCTCCCCACAACCATTAGACTCTATTACTCCTCCTGCTGCCACTCATCCAGACAATTGTTGTTCCCTCCCTGCCTTACTGTATCTCATTACTACTCCTTTTTATGCTACTCACATGTGCAATAATAACATGTCTGCAGTTACTCATATGCGCACGAACTCCCACTGTCAGAGTGTGCAATAACTTGTTGTTTATGTTGTGTGTTGGGGGGTGTGGCTGGATATTTTGGTGTTCTTTTCTTTTCTTTGCTCTCCAGGTGGCATGAGAGCTGATTTGTCTGTGGAGAAGGTGCTGGCTGAAGAATCCTTCACCCTCATCAACATCATGTGCAGCACCTGTGAATGGTGCTCACATGCAACCTTAAAGACTTTCAGCTGAAGCAGATAATTGGATGGCGTTCTGCATTTAAGTCATGTGTGATTCAAGCAGAACTGCCGGGAACACGACTTTGTGATGTTCGTTTGTGAGACGCTGAGGACCGCGCCTGGGTTTGACACATCGAGCCCGTGAAGCAAGGAAGGGTGAGGACACATGCTGTCAGCACACATCAAAGGTGATTAAGTGTTTGACTAATTGTTGATAGTAACTTGGTGTTTTGTTACACAGTATACTTGAATTGTGATGAGAATTGTGCAGTTTGCTTCTCACTGCTGTGGCGTGCGGATAAGTGATCCTCCACTTGTTGTGAGAAGCTGCTCATTTGCATAAAGTTAAAAAAAGATATAGACCTGAATGTGTTGCTGATAGCGTGTGTCTTTTGAAAGATATTGTTGTAACTGCTGACTTACCTCACCTCTTCTTTGCTTCACAGAGAGTCAGTTTGTCGTGTCCACCTGGGGGGTGTTTGGCGGTGGTAGTGGGTCCAGGAGCGCCGGGCTTTGATCCTTACGGGCGCTGGAGAGCGCGCCAACAGTCACTCCACCAGAAAGACGCTGTTTAGTTTGTACACATTGTTATGCACCAAGAGGGTAAAAATAAATTGTTTTGTTTTGGAACCGCTTTCTGGTTATTTTTAGCGCTGGGTTCTGTCAGACGCAGGTCCGCTCCTCAACCCGCGTCGACACATAACAGTTTATGCAATATATTCAGTGCTGTTATGTGCGATAATTCAGCCTCAGTGCTAAAGAGATTTTTAAAGTAGACTTATTTGGATTTCTATATTCCATTTTATTTTATTTTTATGTGGTTATTTTTCTTATATACCACTCTTCATGTCTACTTGTGTTGTCTCTTTATTTGTGCAGTTGTAATATAAGCATTTTCTATTGGGATGAATAAAGTCTTCTGATTCTGAGTCATTATCTCATATTTTTAATTCAAATAATTTCTCAGTTTTTCAGATGTGAGATTTTCAAAGCTGTTGGGATTCAACCATGTGAACCACCTCCTGAATGAAGCAGTAGTTCAAACATGTTTACGTATTTCCACTGAAGTCATGTGTCCATTTCCCTACAGCCACCACTGGACATTGATTCCCTGCCCGATCCCCCTGTATGAGGTCTGTTAGAAAAGTATCCGACCTTTTTATTTTTTTCAAAAACCATATGGATTTGAATCACGTGTGATTGCATCAGCCAAGCTTGAACCTTCGTGCGCATGCGTGAGTTTTTTCATGCCTGTCGGTTGCGTCATTCTCCTGTGAACAGGCTTTGTGTGAGCAGTGGTCCACCCCTCTCGTCTGATTTTTATTGCGAATAAAATGTCTGAACGATTTGGAGCTTTGCTGCATCAAATTTTTCCAGAAACTGTGAGAGACCTCCAGGTGGACACCATTCAGAAAATTCAAATGGCTTTCAGGGACGATTTTATGGGGATTACACAGATTAAGGAGTGCTCCAGCCGGTTTAAAGACCACCCACAGCGTCTGAGAGCGCGGCGCACTCCGAGCGCCAAACGACAGGCTGAAACAACCAGATCATTTCCAACGTGAAGGCTTTGTTGATCCGGGACGTCATCTGACTTGCACAACAATGGCAGAAGACGTGGACATCAGTACTTTTTCGGCACATTCCACTGTTACAGGAGTTATTTTCATGGAAAAAGGAGCAGAGGGATGCGCCACCGTGCCGCTCATGGCACGGCACAAAACCACCTCCATGTTGGTCTCACAGGACGGCTTTCAGACAGCTTTCAGACGGCTTTTCAGTCGTGTGACTATCCGAGAAATTGTGCATGAGCTGGACATGCCCCAACATGTCCTGTGAGGCTTCATCACGGCGTTGCTTTGTGCCATGCAGACCAACACGGAGGTGGTTTTGTGCCACGCCATGAGCGGCACGGTGGCGCATTCCTCCACTCCTCTTTCCATGACAAAAACTCCTGTAACAGTGGAATGTGCCGTTCATTTCCAAACTGGACGCTCTGTTGATCCGGGACGTCTGACTAGCACAGGAATTGCGGAAGACGTGGACATCGGCACATCAGCACTGGTCTCACATCCTGTGAGACCAATACGGAGGTGGCTTTGTGCCGTGCCATGAGCGGCACGGTGGCGCATCCCTCCGCTCCTCTTTCCATGAAAAAACTCGTGTAACAGTGGAATGTGCCAAAAAAGTACTGATGTCCATGTCTTCTGCCATTGTTGTGTAAGTCAGATGACGTCCCGGATCAACAAAGCCTTCACGTTGGAAATGATCTGGTTGTTTCAGCCTGTCAATTGGTGCTCGGAGTGCGCCGCGCTCTCAGACGCTGTGGGTGGTCTTTTAATCGGCTGAAGCACTCCTTAATCTGTGTAATCCCCATAAAATCGTCCCTGAAAGCCATCTGAATTTTCCGAATGGTGTCCACCTGGAGGTCTCTCACAGTTTCTGGAAAAATTTGATGCAGCAAAGCTCCAAATCGTTCAGACATTTTATTCGCAATAAAAATCCGACGAGAGGGGTGGACCACTGCTCACACAAAGCCTGCTCACAGGCGAATGACGCAACCGACAGGCGTGAAAAAACTCACGCATGCGCACGAAGGTTCAAGCTTGCTGATGCAATCACACGTGATTCAAATCCATATGGTTTTTGAAAAAAATTAAAATGTCCGATACTTTTCTAACAGACCTCGTATATAAAACCTGCACCCCTGTTTGGCCGTCTCTGGCAGAGAAACAGTAATAGAACCATCAACTGAAACACCTTGGAAAGTCAACATAGTCTAATTCATGCAGGATGTGAAAACACAGAGGAAGAGAATCGCATCCTGTGCAAAGTAAATTTAAAAAAGAACAAAGAAATGAGTTTTGCTAGTTTGAAACTAGTAATAATGTAAGATTCATTCACTAATGATTCATTCACTTACACCATATTTATATATGTATACGGCATTCTGAGTGAATATTTGATCCAAGCTTACAAAATTCCTCCATTTTGATGCACTGACTGGACTCCACTGTATTGGTTCATTTTTTTAAAATCTGAGTTCAATATGGCATTGAATGAATAGGAAGCTGATGTTATTTACCTCACCAGTTGAAAATACACAGACAGTTAAATAAACAGACAGTCAGACAAATTAATCTGACAAAAAAAGTCTTAAATCTTTTTATTTCGCTTCTAAAATTAGTTCTTTGAGACAAAAATGTTCTATTATACTTTAAATGTAAATAAGACCTACTCATCACAAGTCACCTCCTTTACAACTATTATTGGTTGAATAATGTGTCTCTTTAACAACTAAAACATTAATGGTAATTATAATTATTTTGGTTTTGAGATTACTCACTTTCAAAGTCTTTCAAATGGCAATTGAATTAACTTGTCGCTTTTGGGTGTAGCAATATGGCCGCTCTATACTACCAAGTTTCATTATGTTGAGAGGTGATATAAATAAGTGAGTGTGATATGCAGAGATGTAATAATTACATAGGCATAAGGTTGATCAGCTAGGAAAGAGTAGTGGAAGGTAGGTTGAGAGGAGAGTTGAAGGTATGGTTTTATTCCCACAAAAAGCATTGCAGATGCAATGTTTGATTTGTGTGTGTTGTTGGAAAAGTATAGAGGAAGCCAGAAGGAATTGCATTGTATGTTTGTGGCTTCATATAAAGCTTAGAAAGCGCAGGTAGCTCAATTGGTAAGGAGCTGGCTTGCTAATATGTAGACCTGGGTTAAAATCCCACTCGGTACTTGTCCGTGAACAAGACAAACTACATTGTCTGTAAATGGGTACCGACCTTGGCTGGGAAAGTAACCTGCATTGGATCAGTGTCCCATCCAGGATGAGTTGTAAGCTCTCATCTGGTTCACACAATGGAATCTGGAGATAAGGACTAACACCACTGGGCCTACATATATATATATATATATATATATATATGAGGACAGTGTGACAGCAGTGAGGTGTGGAGTAGGAGTGATGGACAGGTTGACAGACAAGATCAGAGCGCAGTCTCATTTGACTATAATGTTTATGGATGACATTGTGATTTGCAGTGTGAGTAGGGAGTAGGTTAAGGCAAGTCTTGAGATGTGGAAGTACACACTGGAGAGAAAGGGAATGAAAATCAATATGAGCAAGATAATGAGAGTGAGCAGATGCAAGGAGTCGCGGTGGCTAAGGTAGATTAGTTTAAATACTTGCGATCAAATGTTGAAAGTGAGGTAGAAAGCTGAAGAAGGCAGGGAGAGTGAATGGAGTAGAGTGCCAGGAGTTATTTGGGATGGAAAGGTACCTGCAAGAATGAAAGGGAAAGATGTCAGACCAGCTATGTTGTATATCTTGGAGGTAGTGGTGCTGAGAAAGACAGGAGGTGGAACTGAAGATGCTGACATTTTCCTTGTGTGTGATGAGGATGTAAAGGATTAGGAATTATCATATAAAAGGCCATATCAAACAGGCCTTGGGGCCTACATAGGACTCTTCTTATTCTCATGTCAGAGAGACAGGGAAATTAAGACAGTCTGAAGAAAAGTCCAATATGTGTTCTCATGAAAATTCAGTAAGGTATATCTTATATATTATATTCCAATTCTAAGGTGGAACTATGCCAGTATACAAAGGTATATCCAAATATCTAAAAAGGAAGAGTAAAATAGGAGAGTAGAAAAGAGTAGAGTAGAGCCACTTAGGTGCCTGGTCTTGAGAACCAGGGATGGTAGGTTAAAAAACTTTTTTATCCCATGGGAACTCTCCCTACCCACCCAAGCAGCTCAAGAAAAAGGTATATATAATATAATAAATAATAAGACATAAGAAGGATAAGACATCACAGGAGAAGATTGTAGTATAGATAAGTAGTATGTAGACTAGTAGTAAAATCAAATATGTTAGTAGGCTAAGCTGTAGAAGCAGAAGCTGTGAGTGTACTGGTATCTATCTAAAGTAACTCTGTTAGCATACTATAGGAAAATAAAAAGTATAATCATTATGCTATCAAATGGAAACCTAAGAACTTAGGTACTATATGTTGATGTCTTTAGAGGAACACATAAACTGATGAATCATTAAAAATCTACACCATGTAAAATAATATTGTAAATGGTGAAAATAGGCTAGTGGAAGAGCTAAATTAGCCGTTAATAAGCCAACCGTACCAAGCAAGCTAACACAATAAACAAAAATGATGCATTTTGTATTGTATCATAAAAATCATTAAGTGTGATATTTTGAGCATATACCTATGAATTTTAATATTTAACATTTAGAAATGTGAGTCAGAGACAGGGTTAGAAATATAACATGAATTTCTGCAAAAATCCACCATCTTGATTTCAGTAAAGCCATCACCGCCTGCCAGTTAATAAATACAAGAATATGTAGGAATTTTTGTGAATTATGTTTTGTACATTTTTTTATTAGTTGTTGTGAGGATAATGTGAAAAGTGAGAGAGGTGAGACTGAAATGGGTCAGGTATTTGCAGAGGTGAGATGTGGGGTATATAAGGATGCTGAGGATGGAGCTGCCAGGTAGAAAAATAAAACGGAGGGCATGCTGTTGACACCTAAGAAAAAAAAAGAAGAAAAAAGAAGAAATGTGGAAGAAGATAGGTGATAACACGTGATTATTATTTATTTATTTTTTAAAAATCAATGAAGGAACCATCCCTCACTACACTGCTTCAATCGACAACCTAGCGATTCGACACAAGCTTTGAAACGTCGGTGTCAGACGTAACACCACGAGTTGTCGGCAGCCGACCAATCAGGTGTGAGCCGTTTGTGTGACCGCCGATGCCGCGCACGCGCAGAGGGCTTTTCTCTTTAGCACCAACAAGCAGCTGAAGCGATCCAGCAGCAGCAGCCTTCTAGTCCCTCCGTTCTCAGTATCACCGTCCCCGCCGGCAGAAAGGATGGTCCAGTGGAAAACCAACCAGGGATGCCAATGATACAAAAGGGGATGATGACGCTTGATTTATTCAAGTTTTTCAACGCGCGACTAGTGACCGAGTGAGCGGACCGTGTGAGTAAAAATGACTACTCTCCTTCGTTAGTTGGGGCTAACACACAACAGCGCTAACCTGCTAGCTTCGGTAACGGGAGGACGGTGGCTTTTCTCTGGGTGTATTCTCCAAAGCACACCGGGTAGCCCGTTTCAGGCAGGCTAACCTACCTTAATACAGGCTTTCAGCCTCATTCACAGACTGACAGCTTGTGGAATAAAAAGAGTTTTAACCGCGGGGCCGCGTGGACTGAAACACAGGGAGAAGTGTGTGTTTGTTTTGTGCTCCATTTCATGCTGACACAGTTCTTCACAGGTCTGACCTGGTTATTCAGCTCACACACACACACACACACACACACACACACACACACACACACACACACACACGGCTGCAGAGCTCACTTTGCTCAATGTCACACTCCCAGGAAAAGTCACTCCAACTGCATCTCTCTTTTGTATCGAATTTTAAATTTCTTCTGACAAACATGCTGATAGGTAGACTTGATATCTGAAATCATCTTTTGATAAGCGTGAAGTAAATGTAGAAGTGAAGCCTGTGCTATTACAGTTTACTTACATTGATGTAAGTGGTTATTACCTCTGGCAGTGAGGTTATGTGTTAGCTTACTGTTGTCTCTTTCTTTGTCAGAAAATCTTTGCTTTTTATGGAGGTTTGGGCCTTTTGTCAAGGAAGAGTTGAATTATTATTTATTTTGGATGTCACCTTCAGTCAGGAGGTAATGCAGGGGTGGTGGCCAAGTGGATAGTGCACTTGGTTTCAGTGCAGAAGTTCAAACCCCACAAATCCGACATAGCCTCCTTGTGGACAGTATGTTTTTAATAGGTATTTATTTCATGTCAGCAGAATATCTACAAAATTGTGAAAGTTTGTTGGAGCTTGGGCCTTTCATTCAGTTAAGCCAGGGGTGGGCAATCATGTGCCATGAAGGGCTGAGACACTGCAGGTTTTGGTTGGTTCCAGTCACCTCAGCAGGTGATTTCATTGACGATCGGGTGTTTTTGTTCAGGGGAGAAGCTCATCAGCAACTCACCTGCTGAGGTGATTGGTTGCAAGAAAAACCTGCAGTGTCTCGGCCCTCGTTGCCCACCGCTGAGTTAAGATGAGGACATACTACAAGATTTTTTGCCTGATTTTACCTACAATTCACAGTCAGGCAGAGTCTGGCTAGTTGGCGCAGAGATCTGTTACTATGTTTGGTGTAAAGACCCGACTTGGCAAATGTGTGAGGGCAGTAGACTCGACCCAACTTCAGTCGCAGTCAATCAAGCATGTTTGAATTTTTTGAGTCAACTCTGGGAGCAATTGCGTAGTGTGTGCTGATTACAAACCCAACTGCAAACACATGTTGCCAACAGCCAATGAAAAACTGTAGGAAACTGTCAGAAGACAAAGATGTCAGGAGGGAACCGATGGGAATATCAAAACACCTGTTTCGGTATCAAAATGCCAGTTTTTTTCTTCTTAATAGATTCTCAGAGTAGATAGCTGCTCACACAACAGCAGCAGCAAGTTAAATGTGTGATCCAGTCTGTTAGTTGTCATAAAAAAACTGCTGAAACCAGTTGGTTAGTGTGGACTCCACGACTTTTCGAAATCGGTAACAGCTGTGAAAGTTGTGTAATGTATCCCCAGCTTTAGGGCTCACTAGATTTATAGGCAGATGCAGTTGTGGGACTTTATTACCTCCGCCAATGAGGTTATGTTTTCGGTCGTGTCCGTTTGTTTGTTGGTTGGTTGGTTGGTTGGTTAGCAAGATTACTCAAAAAATCCTCAACGGATTTCAATGAAATTTTTACCAGGGGTGTATCTTGGCCTAACTTGGCCTAACTGGATCCGGAACACGATCCGGATCCAGTAATTTTTTTAAGGATTCTTTATCATTGCAGGATAGGGCCAATTTCAACATTTTTGCATCTAACTTCATGAAGACGGGTCACAAAGGCTGAACAAAAATAAAGTTATGACACAACAATAATTTAGCATTTGTTTCTCCTCATTAAATAAAATTATTAGAAAATAAAAAAAACTTGTGTAGTTCATGCAGTTTCTCTTTATAAATACATTTGCTGAAGATCTAAGGGTTTAACCACTGAATCTGAAACATGACTGTAAATGCATGAAACAACGTGGAATAAGTCTCTTTGCCAAAGGGTATTCCATGTGATGTCAGTGACCCTATGGCTTTGGTGGAGGTTTGCGCTCTCCGAGTGCTTCTAGTTTGTTTACTGTATTTATTTATTTTCTTACTTGCTTCTTCAAAGCATATATTTGTCTGTCTGTTGATTTGTTATGTGTAATATCTGAATAAGTAAGGAAGGAACGTCTGAGATTTGGTGGAGGAGTGTGCCTTATCACAAGGAACAGTTGATTAGATTTTGAGGACAAAATCACCTTGTGCCTTCAAAAAGCTCAAGAATATATAATATGACTTACCTTATCACTTTGCAAGGCTCCATAGATATCCTTCTAACAGACAGATTTTTCAACCTTGGTGCTCTCTGAGTGTCCTTTTGTTTAAAAAAATGTGATACACAGTCATAAAAGGCTGCATAAAGTAGCATATGACTTGTTGATATGTGACTTGTTTAGAGCTTTTTTTTAAGAAATCCATAGGCCTTTGTTCTAGTCTCTTTTTTCCAAACAAGTTGTACTTTGAGATTTACGTGATTGAGGTTTTGAGCTCATCATTGGAAAAGTTAGCCTGAGGATAAAGTCAGAATTACCATCTGCAGACCTACTTTGTGTACACCAAGTGGTCAGACATAATTGATCTTAGAACTGTTGTTTTTCAGACAAAGCATGTTGTAGCTCTATGATGATGTCACAGTTGTACAGGATCACTCTAGAGCCACAACAGCTAAGTGTCACTTCCCCTGACCACACAATGGCACATAGGGCCAAAGAGCACTTGTAATAACAGACAATTATACTACAGACAGCAAGGCTGGAGATCCCGGAATTTCAAAGTCCCTTCACTTCCAAGGTTACTGCCCTTATTTAGTATGAATGATACAAACAAGAGTGAACTGGAAGTAAACCACTGTGTGCATAAAACAAAGCCTGGCAGACAGACTGACCTATTAACTATAGTAGCCCCCACCCCAAACACCACTTCCCCTCTAGAACGGGATACGCACACACAAGGACCGGTTTGCCACACACATCACAGGAGCAGAACTTCCACAATGTTGGCTGTTTGTTTGTGAGTGGTAGCAGCTTTTGTGCAGCTCGTATGTCTCAGTCTGTCAGTGCATTTTGCCTGACTGTTACTGCACAGAAACGGAGCCAGAAGAGAGGAGACAGCCAGCAACGTTATTCAAATGTTCCAGAGCCGGGCAGCCAGCGGCCAACTGTAGCCAAGCTAAAAAGAGGTTCTTTGTAAGGGCCAGACAGATGGCCATAGAATGAAGACTGTAATGATACCCTCAACGGCCTGATAGACACAAACACACACACTCATTCTTGGATTCCGGTCATTACACGATGTAATGGTGTGTATGGTAAAGAAAAGACAAAGTGAGTTTATTTGTGTGAGAGGACGAGACAAGGATAGAAAGGAATTACAGCACACTGATAAAGCGATTATATACAGTAAGTGAAGGTGTGTATTTACTGGTATCGCATGTCTGTTACGCTTCACCAAGTCCTTATTGCACCTGCATTATGTCTTATAATGACAACTTGCAAACTGACAGAAGTTTTATTGCTGGGAGAGCAGCTGCAGCAACCATTGCTGTGATTCTTAAGGGTTTTTTTTCTTTGTGGAGCATGAGAGGAAAAGAAAACTTGTTCTGGGCCCATCGTATTTGTGCTGCATGCTTAAACTTACATACCACCGGTAGTGGACTAACATGAAAACTGTGTACTTTATGTAAATTCCTCACAAACACAGGCTGACTGTGGCCAGCTGTGGCAAAATTAACTAAACCGTTCATCAACAGAGGAACAAATCAATGACTTGGATATCATTAACTTTCCCATCATTGTAATTTTCTGTGTCTCACTCTCTCTCAAGCTTCTTTTTTCTTCTCTATTTCCTGTATGATAACATTCTCGCTGCAGCACATCCAGCTGATCGATGGGCATACTGATTGATTGAACCTCCTTCTTTCTATCTCTCTCTCACTTTCTTTACTCCTGCTTTTCTCTTTACATCCCAATCCTTTTTTCTAATTCCTTTCTTGTGTCCATCTCTCCCCCACCCAATGTTCTTTCTCTCTCTCTCTCTCTCTCTCTCTCTCTCTCTCTCTCTCTCTCTTTCTCATTTACAGGGCAGGAAAACACATTGAACCATGTTGCACTAAGTTGCAACCTGTGGTGAACGAGGAGGAGAAGGAAGAGGAGGGCAGCGTAGGCCAGCAGACCTCTGCCATAGCTCACTTTAGGTGGTCCTTGGCAAGGTTGAGGCTATGGGCAATACAGCCACCAAGTTCCGTAAGGCCCTGGTGAGTGGCGATGAGGCATTGGCCTGGCAGCTATATGAGGGCAACCCTCAGTTCAGAGACGGTTTGGACCCGAATGCATCGTATGGAGAACCATACCAGCACAACACGCCTCTGCACTATGTTTGCCGCCACGCCATGACGCGTCTGCTCAGGTAAAACATGTCATTCGGTTTGTATTTTTCTGGGTATGTCAAAGTTGATTAATTAGACTTCACAATCATTTTGAAAGCTGTAGATTTAACTTGTGCAAAGGTGGTCAGACGGGTGAGTCATCATCAGATGGGTAAGAATTACACTCAGACGTTTTGACATATTTGCTTTATGCAAAACGACTTACAATAGAGGCTCACCAAGTTCTGACATGCACCATTTTTCTCCTCATCCACTGCTGAAGACAAAGACATGTGACACTAAAATAAGACCATCCACTTGTTTTTAGATCTGCTATGTTTCCTGAATGATTTGTGCCTTTGCTGCCATATTCGTCATCTATCTCAGGTGGAGACATAAAGCATTTTTCGTCCTTGACCCAGGAGGCCAGTGAATTTGAAATGTTAGTGAAAAAAAATTGTATGCTGGTAACCTTGGAAATTATTGGCTCCTTTCTTGTTAAGGTCAACTTTCCGCTTAAGCATGCTTGGTGGATTTTAATCCGTCATCAAACAAGGCGGGTTCCACTGGGACCAGACATTTAATAAGGTCATTGACTTCAGTCTGGAAACAAATGAAAAGTCTGAACTTGTCCAACAGAAGAGAGAAGACGTTTACCAAGCCAGCAGGGCAGCGCACGTATGTCTACTTTTACATCTTCTTCTAGATATTGTCTTGATGTTATTAATGAGTGACCAAGATGGAGGCTATCTTGCCTGCTGTTGTGGAAGTTTTGTTGTTTTGTGCTGTGAATGTGTTAACTTTGTGGTTGCAGCTATATACATTTTTTTGTGATGGTACACATTTTTAAGGAAAGCTCTTGACCTCATTACATTTGGCTTAAGATACTTTCTGTCATGGCAGTGTCAGAAGTCTTTGAAAATTACATCAACTAGAATATTCACTGTCCTCATTCTGCAGAGTCACATCTCTGTACCTAAGAGTTGCCATCTTTCCTTTTCCTTAAACTGCATTAATCTTTATTTTCATCAGAATTGCTTTCCTGTACCCTTCAGAGGGATATTCACAGTATGTGTGTTTATGGCCCCCACCCAGGGGAAACACAAAACACAGGAAAAGCACATCAACTCTCAACTCAAACTTTTTATTTCTAAAGCACGTTTAAAACGACAGCAGTTGACTAAAGTGCTGCACATAATTAAAAATGGGCACCAAGTTACCCCCAGTTGTAAATAAATGAATTAAAAATTACAACTGGCAATAAAACAAATAAAATATAAAGTAAAATAAAGAGTAAAATGTAGTAGGAAATAATTTCATTTGATTTAATTTATTTTATTTACATAGCGCGAAATCACAACAAAGCTGCCTCAGGTGCAACACATAAGTAAGGTCTAACCTTACCAACCCCTAGAGCAAGCACACAGGCAACAGTGGTAAGGAAATCTCCCTCTGATGATACTGAGAAAGAAACCTCAAGCAGACCAGAATCAAAGGGTTGACCCTCTGCTTGGGCCATGCTACCAACACACTAGACAAATATACAGGAAATTTTTGGGAGTCCATGCTGGCCATTAGACAAGAATACAAGAACCCGTGAATATGTTCTCACCACTGCTGACTGGAAGTCGCTGAACACCACCACCAAGAACGGCCTCAGAAATAACACTTGAAATTTATTAACAACTTTTGATGTTAATGGGGGAAAAATTACAAACACTTATTTCAAGACGTGCTTTCTACTGCCTGATTTTAGATAAATGGTAAATGAGTAGTCGCAGCCCAGTCTAGATGCACGTGTGTCTATTTTTGTAAGTGCTGGCTAAGTGTAACCTGCAGTTTGTTTATATATATATATATATATATATATATATATATATATATATATATATATATATATATATGAGAGACACACACTGGAAAAAAGTACTTTGCTGTAAAAGCATCCAGCTTTATTTCCACTTTATTATATGAAGAATTACAAGGGGTTTTAGGTACAATGCAAGCCCTAAGAAAGGTGTAGACATATAAAATAAAAGTGTATATATATATATACTAAGGATGACAGCAGCGAGTCTTTTTTACCCCCTGCAAGTTATAATCGGACCTCTGACTGTGGCCAGCACAGCTGATTCAGTGACTCAGCTGCTGTCCTCACATCCTCCTCCTTTTGCACTCTTCTCCTCTTTTGCCCTTCTTCCATGATTATAGTGGTGGCCAAAGGAAGGCTGTTTGAAAAGGCCAGTTAGGTATCTGCATCTGCACACGTGTGCACATGTGCATGTCTCTCTGTGGGGGAAAATGTGACTCCACAAATCCTTAATGTGTCTGAGTCTGTGATCATGACTCAATTGGTGTTCTATTTGTGTCCCTTCCTACTAGCCTATAATGGGCCAAGGAGGCGTGCTGAATGTAGTGCTCTGCTCCTGATAGCTACCAGAGGAAATATTTCTTTGTTCCAACAGCTTGCTTGGACAGAGAAAGCAAACAGACGCCCAGTAAATCTCAGACAAAATACAGACTCGGAATGTGAACTGGTCTTTTACATGTAGGTAGCACTGCAGCTAAGGATTTGGCATTATAGATTCATCTGTTGATCATTTTTATGATCGTTTCATGCATGATATTTTGTTAAAACAGACCAAATTTTCAAATGCAACCAGTTTAAATTGGTATACCATAGTGCAGTTTAAAACCATTTCAGAAACATCTGTCTCATTTGAATTCTGTTTAAAACCAAACTTTATACCAGTTCATCTTTAATGATTCTCAAAACCTCATCATCTGTAAACCAGTTAAAACATTTTCTCACTGGTTTAGAGACGTTTCCAACTCAACAAAATGATCTGCTTTAAGGCAGTATAAATCACATTCACAGAGAGGTGATGAGTTTAAAGCCATCTGTCTTTTGGGTAAAACACTTTATGTCACACACAAAAAAAATTATTAATTAAAAAAGGACAAAATTCTCACATTTGAGAAGATGGTAACACGTTTAAATTCATATTTGATCCCCCATGAATAACATTAAACAGTTAATTATCAAAAATAGTTTTTTTATTGTTGATTAGATCTCCTAATCTTGCTATTTCTTGCTGTTTGAATATATGTGTCAAGTCTCACGTTTTAAATCTTGCAAGAGATTTTGTGTGTGCGTGTTTTGGAGTCGGAGGAGACACATCCCCTCTTTGGCAACTGAGTAGTTGATTATTTTGCTGATGGTTTCTGTTCTACACCTCGCTGCTTTATTGATTGTTTTGCTGTCTTCCCTGTTGTGCCTGTGAGTTGTGTTGGAATCCTCTGGGCCGTGCATACTGGGAAACCACAAGTTAGACTTGTTTCTGGAAAAATGGGTGGAGTAACCGTGGGTTTCAATATATAACTCATGACTTGGCAGTTACTTGGAATAGTTTTCTTCTTCTTTTTTTGGCTGTTCCCGTTAGGGGTCGCCACAGCAGATCAATCATTTCCATCTCACCCTGTCTTCTGTAACTTCCTCTGTCACACCAACCATATGTATGTCCTCCCTCACCACATCCATAAATCTCCTCTTTGGCCCCCCCTTCTCTTCCTGCTTGGTGGCTCCATCCTCAGCATCCTTCTCCCTATATGCTCTGGGTCCCTCTACAGGTGTCCAAACCATCTCAATCTCACCTTGCTGACTTGTCTGTCTCTAAACCGTCCCACCTGAGTTGTCCCTCTATGTTCATTCCTAATCCTGTCCATTCTTGTCACTCCCAAAGAGCTGCCACCTCCAGCTCTGTATCCTGTCTTTTTGTTAGTGCCACCATCTCTAAGCCGTACAACAGAGCTGGTCTCACTACTGTCTTGTAAACTTTCCTCTTCACTCTTGCAGATATTCTTCTTTCACAAATCACTCCTGCCACCTTTCTCTGCCCACTCTATCTTGCCTGCACTCTCTTCTTCACCTCTCTACCACACTCTCCATTACTTTGGACAGTTGACTCCAAGTACTTAAACTCATCTGCTTTCACCACTTCTTCTTGTAATCGCACTATTCCACTGTGCTCCTTCTCATTCACACACATGCTCGGTCTTGCTTCTACTGAGTTTCATTCCCCTTCTCTTCAGAGTATATCTCCACATGTCCAGGCGAGACTCAACTTGTTCTCTACTCACTACAGATCCCAATGTCATCTGCAAACATCATAATGCATGGAGACTCCTGTCTGATCTCAACCTGTCCATCACCATTGCAAACAAGAAAGGACTCAGAGCTAATCCATGGTGTAATCCCACCTCCACCTTGAATGAGTCTATCATTCTTACGCATCTCACTGCCGTCACACTATCCTTGTACATGTCTTGCACTACCCTCGCATACCTCTCTGTCACTCCAGACTTCCTCATGCAATACCACAACTCTTCTCTTGGCACCCTTTCATACCTTACTCTAAATCCACAAACATTCAATGTAACTCCTTCTGGCCTTCTCTATACTTCTCCATCAGTATTCTCAGAGCAAACATTGCATCTGTAATACTCTTTCTCTGCATAAAACCATATTGCTGCTCACAGATCTTCACCTGTTTTCTAAGCCTAACTTCTACTACTCTTTCCCATAACTTCATGTTGTGGCTGATCAACTTTATGCCTCAGTAGTTATTGCAGCTCTGCACATCACCCTTGTTTTTAAAAATAGGAACCAGCGCACATCGTCTCCACTCCTCAGACATACTCTCACTTTCCAAGATTTTATTAAACAATCTGGTTAGAAACTCGACTGCCATTTCTCCTAGACATTTCCATGCCTCCATCGGGATGTCATCTGGACCAACTGCCTTTCCACTCTTTATCCTTTTTATAGCTGCCCTCACTCCATCCTTACTTATTCCTTGTAGTTCCTGATTTACTCTCTCCACATCATCTAGCCTTTTCTCTCTCTCATTTTCTTGATTCATCAGCTTCTCAAAATATTCCCTCCACCTTCTCAAAACACTCTCCTCGCTTGTCAGCACATTACCATCTCCATCTTTTACCACCCTAACCTGCTACACATCTTTTCCAGCTCTGTCCCGTTGTGTGACCAATCTGCACAAGTCCTTTTCTCCTTCCTTACAATTCAACTTCTTGTACAATTTGCTAAATGCCTTTTTCCTTAGCTTTTGCCTCTTCTGTTTTCACCTTACGTTGCATCTCCTTGTACTATCCCAATTCTTTTTTTGCCAACCTTTTTCTGCTTATGCTTTCCTGGACATCTTCGTTCCACCACCAAGTATCCTTGTCTTCCTTCTACTGTCCAGATGTCACACCCAGTACCTTCCTAGCTATCTCCCTCACCACATCTACAGTACTTTTCCAGTTGTCCAGAACTGCTTCCCCTCTATCCAGTGCCTCTCTCTTACCTGCTCCCTGAATTTTACACAGCATTCTTCCTCCTTCAGCTTCCACCATCTGATCCTTTGTTGAGCTCTTACTCTCTTCTTCTTCTTCTTCTCCTCAAACGTCATCTTACAAACCACTATCCTATGCTATCTAGTTTTTCCAGGGATCACCAAGCCTGTTCTTGGAGGGCACCTGTCCTGGATGTTTTGTAACTATCCCTGTTCCACTCCCAGGCAATTAACTCTATCAGGTGTGCTCAGCCAATCAAGAGCTGGAAAACAGCACTTTTAAATAATCAGGTGTGACTTGAGTAGGTAGACATGGAAAACATGCAGGACAGGTGCCCTCCAGGAACAGGGTTGGTGACCCCTGAGCTACACTCTCTCCTGCCGCCACCTTACAGTCTCTAATTTCTTTTAGCTTGCATCTCCTACACAGAATGTAGTCCACTTGTGTGCGCCTTCATCCACTCTTATATGTCACCCTGTGCTTAAAGTAGGTATTCACCACAGCCATTTACATCCTTTTTGCAAAATCAGCTACCATCTGTCCTTCTACCCATTTCTTCCTCATCACCTCTGTTCCCTTCGCTAACATGCCCATTGAAGTGAGCTCTGATGATCACTCTTTCATGCTTGGGCACACTCTCCACCACCTCATTTAACTCACTCCAGAAATCTTCTTTCTCTTTCATCTTGCCACCTACCTGTGGAGCATATACACTGATTTTAATTTAACCTTTATTTAACCAGGTTAGGCCCGTTGAGGTTGAGATCTCTTTTGCAAAGGAGACCTGGGCAGTTATAAGGTTTCCAATTCACATAACCTGCATGTTTTTAAATGTGGGAGGAAACTGGAGCACCCGGAGGAAACCCACGCAAACACGGGAAGAATATGCAAACTCCACACAGAAAGGCCACAGGTGGGAATCGATCCCATGTCCTTCTTGCTGTGAGGCAATAGTGCTAACCACTAAGCACCATCCCTTCAATTTCCAGCTTCACTCTGATCACCCTGTCATACACACGCTTACCTCCAACACAGTCTTAGCATACTCTTCCTTTAAAATAACCCCAACACCATTTCTCTTCCTATCCTCACCATGATACAACAACTTGAACCCACCGCCTATGCCCCTGCTTACTTCCCCTCCACTTGGCCTCTTGCACACACAATATGTCTACCGTTCTCCTCTACATCATATCAGCCAGCTCTCTCCCTTTACCAGTCACACTGCCAACATTCAAACTCCCGACTCTCACTTCCACCCTTCTAGTTTTCCTCTTCTCTGAACACCTTTTCCTCCTCTTCTTCTTCTTCGCCCAGTAGTAGCCCAATTTCTGCCGGCCCCCTGTTGAGCAGCAGCGCTGGTGGCAGTCGTTGTTAACTCGGGCGGCGACCGATCTGGTATGGAAATTTTATTTGTGATCAGCATCTTTATTTTTGGAATGTTTTACACCGGATGTCCTTCCTGATGCAACCCTCCTCATTTTTCCGGGCTTGAGACCGGCACTCAGAATGTACTGGCTGCACACCCCATGTGGCTGAATTAGTCACTGGGAAAAGTACATTTTATTAAATGAAAGAAAATGCATAAATGCAGTATGTTGCTGAACGTACAGCAACTTCTCTGCTACAGGTGAATTACTAAGGTATAGCAGGGTTCTAGCTAGGATAACATTTTAGCGTAGTGGTAATGGGGGGGGGGGGGGGGTGCGGAAGAGGGGAAGCTTTTGAAAATTCAAGGTAAAAATTGGCCATTCTAGGGGTACCCAAAGGGGAAAAGCCAGGTGTCACAGCCCAAGTCCCTTCATCATGTCCAGAAGGCTGGGGAAGTTTGTTGAGTGGGCAATCTCACTCTGGGTTAGCCAGTACATGGCCCTCAGTGAGGCAGTCGGAGCTGAGCTCTTGCAGATGTGCTGCAGATCAGGTTTATAAAGAATGCAAGACGTCTCATTTTGGGAGGAAAAAAACGTTTTAGTCGATTGTTTATTGTCTGTATTGCAACGTTTGTAAGAGGTGTCATTTTATTTAAAGCAGCGATTTGATTTGAAGTTATTAATTCCGAGTGGATTCCGTCTCGACAGAGAGCCGCGCAGTGTTTAAAGCAGTGACAACGGAACAGAGGACGATTCTCGTTTCTCGACTGCAACAAGACAAGAGTCCCAGTTAGTGACTTTAATCCACACAAAAGTGACTCATGATATTTTAATGGCTTTCAGAGGGATTAAGAAGCGGATTTACCGCTTCTGAAGAGCAGCGAATCAAAGAGCCACGAGCCATTGAATTGAAGCATTGCTTCGATTCACGCTTCAAACTGGAGTCACGCTGCAGAAACGGTTGATTACAGACGCGGTATTGAAAATCGTAACGGTCCAAAATAAGCGTAACGGTCCGAAATTATAGCGTAACGGGCTGTAACGCAAGTCTGCGCTAGCTAGAACCCTGCGGTATAGTATATTCATGCTATAAGACGTGATGGCAATGTATCAGAACATGGAGTGTGATTATTGCTGTGTGGGTGAATTGGCAGTTCACTGTAGGACAGGCTGCAGGGACTTGTGGCTGACAGGATAAGAAGGTCAAATGTGGAGGAGCAGGAGATAAACGGAAGAAAAGAGTGAAAGGCTCCTAATTCAATTCTGATACTGCGCCCAAATAGAGCGAATGCTGTGGACTGCCTGTATAAGCTGGGTCCAACCAATAATTTCCTTTGTCATATAAGTCTAAAAGCCTACGTGACACTCCTTAGCTTTTCTTTATGTCATTGCTTGTGTATGTTTTCTTAATATATTTGTCTTATGAAACCTCTAAATCTTTTAGTCTGTTTATGATAGTGTATGTTTGCATGTAAGATGAATACTTGTGTACTTCATGTGTCGTATGAGTATGGCTGTCAAATAGTTACTTTTATGTAAAAAAAAATATAAAATGGAATTGACAAACGTAGAATTGTCAACCGTTGTCAAGTACTGTGTTCGGTTATGTCCGTTTTTATTTTACTGTGTTTAATTTTATTGATAAATGCATCCAAATAATGAGAATCATTTATTGTTAGCTGCAGGCACATTATGTGTTACTCTACTTACTTTCAGTAATAAGCAGATTGGAGAATCACATTTACAATCCCCAGGAGGATTTTTAGGCAGTTCTTCACATTCCCTTGCAATTATTATATATTGTAACATTTAAAATTGTAAGAATGAATATGGTTGTTGTTTTTTAAGTAATTAAATACAACACTGTTTTATTGCACTATATATTACAAGAGGCCACCAAAGAGAAGTGTTGTTGTTTATCACACACAAATTGTCTTTCTTAAATCTGAACAAATTCTCATACATTTTAATTATTTATAATTCTGTATATTTTTTTTTCTAATTCTACACCCATTCACTATTTTTAAAAGATGTAGGGACTTTAATTGTGTAAATTACAGTTTGGCAAAGCCCCTTTCAATTAGTTAATGTTGTCATTCATACTAAAACTCTTGATGTGCAACTGCCCCTGCTTTGAAGTGTGTGTATGTGTGTGTTTGATACATTCTGGGAATTGAGTTATCAGCAGTAGCTTTACATTTTCACTTGTTGCCTGCAGCCATAGCAGTTCTCAGTTCATTGGTGTTTACTTTCATTTCCTACTTTACTTTCAAAGATAACAGTAGGGGAAACTCTCAGTAGCTCGGGATCCATTTTATATCTCATTTATTTTTTTAATTAATTTTTTTTAATTGGCATTCAGCAGTCTCTCAAACACACACACACACACAAAAAACATTTTCAAGTGATATGTGTACATATCCTCCACTTGATTGTCTGAAATGCTTCTTTTTAGGTTTATACAAAGTAAATACAAAAGAAAACAAACAAAAAGGTTGAGAACAACAAAAAAGAACAAAAAGTGAGTGGATACTTCCTTTATCTAAAATCAAAGATTTGTGAAAATAAAATCTGGCCTATGAGGTATTATACTCTTATAGTTAGTCCATTTCTCCCTGCGTGACAAATAAATCCAGTTTATATCTCATTTCAGGGTCAGAAAGAGTCAGCGTGCAGGTTCTCAATTAGCAGAGAGATGAGCCAGTGGAAAGGAAATTATAGAAGAAGTGTGAGTTGTGCAGGAAGCAAGTGTGGGATTGAAAAGAGCACCGGAGATGTTGAGGTTAGAAAGGAAAAATGGAGCAGAGAAAATATGTGGAGTTGAGGAACAGTGCATGGAAAGGTAAGCAGTAAAGGGACACTTTGACATAGAGTTGGTAAACAGAACTGCAAACACATCCTGGCTACCACTGCAGCTGGCACATCCATCATCATATGTGGGTGTGTGCACGTGCACCTGCCAGCCAGCATGTCCATTATCTCAGAGATGTTAACCAGGACTGGTCAGTATTCTGCCATCTTCTTCTCATTTTGTCCTTGTTTTCCTCTTTCATTCAAACCTCACGCACTTAACTCCACTTGATGTGCTTCACCTTTCCCCTTCCATCTTCTTGTTCAACACTCTTCACTTTGCTTATGTCTCTTATGTTTACTGCTTTCTTTCCTGCATCCATCCTTCAGGTCCTTTCTGTTCAGCAAAGAGGGAAACCCTAACAAGCGTAACGTGCACAATGAGACGTGCCTTCATGTGCTGTGCCAAGGCCCACAGATCCTGCTGCTGCCAGAGGGGGCATTGTCTCCCAGACTTGCCCGACCCCAGCGGGATGAGCAGCGCCGTGCGGACTGCCTCCAGGTGCAGAAACATGCAAACACACAGGCAGGCACGTGGTGTGAACTCGTGATGATGTCTGCAAATATTTATCATATGAAGGATGAGGGTGTGTGTGTGTGTGCGCGCGTGTGTGTGTGTGTGCGCGCGTGCAAAATAACTCATGTCATCAGAGGTGACGTGAATCCATTTTTGTGTCTGCTTGTGGGTTTTCCTGCTGCCAGATGATCCTTAGCTGGACAGGAGCCAAACTGGACGGGGGCCAGTACGAGAGGGCCAATGTCAACGCCACTGACAACCACCACAGCACCTGCCTCCACTATGCCGCCGCCGCAGGCATGAAGAGCTGTGTGGAGGTGAGAGAAAGTGTGTAGGCCAATGTGAAAGTGAAACATTTGAACTTTGAATCCCACACAGAACAAAAAAGAAAAATCCAGCATCGTTCTGACAGAGGCTGCATGTGTAGAATGAGGGAGTGAAAGAGTGAAGGGTGTACAATGAGGCATTCATCATAACATGGAAAAAATGTATGTGCAGTCTGGTTGATAAGTATTTGGATAATGACACAGTTTTGTAATTTTGCGTCTGTACATCTCCACAATGGAGCTGAAACGCAAAAATCAAGATGCTCTTTCTTTCTCCTTTCATTCTCTTGATTGGCTTCCCAGTATCTGTCTCACTTTTCTTACTTAACATTTTGTTTTTTATCTTTTTGCCCCTGTTGTAGCTGTTAATTCAGAGCGAGGCAGACCTCTTTGTGGAGGATGAGGACAAGCTGACGCCGTGTGACCATGCCGAGCAGCACCACCACACGGAGTTGGCCCTCAGCCTTGAGTCGCAGATGGTTTTCTCCTCCTCTTCAGCTCAGCCTCCAAACACAGATGCACATAGTGAAGCCAACCTGATGCAGTACAAGGAGGTGAGACCACAGTTCCTATTGGCTCGGCTTTCAGCACGTACAGGTGTTTTCCAGGAATGAACGATCTTGTTGTGTTCAGATTCTCTCTCTAAAGTACAGCGTACAGCATTCTGAGTGAATATTTGACCCAAGCTTACAAAATCCCTCAGTTTTAACTGAAACCAAGAGGGAACCCTCTTTATTTGGAATTTTATTAATTTCATTTCATAGCTGTGACTTTGATATTAGTCATTCAGCTTTGTGTATTAAAGAGAGGGCACAATGGGCCGCTCACAGCTGCCCCAGATTTGAAGATCAGAAAAACTTGTTCAATTTTTTGCTTTCTTTCTTTGCACATTTTCAGTGTAAATGTTTTTTTCTTACTTTTGTGCTTTACAGTGGCTTGCAAAAGTACTCACCCCCTTGGTATTTCACGCATTTTAATTTGTTTGTGGCATTTCAAAGACAAAAAGTAAATCAGCCTTCTCAATAAAAAATTTGGAAAATTATGTTCCTTAAACTCAAACTGAAAACAAATCTGTACAACGTGATATAAATTAATAAAAAAAATATCGTCCTCTATATCACTTCATCATGAAGCTGTATAACTGGTGATGCAAAATGCAAAACATGCACTATGCACAGTTTATTCAGTCACAGCCACAGCAGCCTGTAACTTCTTCTGGGTTGTCTGGGTGTCTTGATGTCTTTCCTCACTCTTCTCCTTCTTGCACAGTCACTCAGTTTTTGACAACTGTCTGCTCCACACAGATTTACCATAGAGTTCCATACTGTTTGTATTTCCTCATAATTTATGTAAATAAATTCCAAGACATATTCGGTGACTTAGAAATGTTCATGTATCCATCCCCTGACTTGTCTGAAGAAAACAGGCAATAAAACTGATTATTTACAGGTATTATACCAAAGGGGCTGATTACTTATGCAACCATCATCTTGGCTTTTGTATTTTTTTTAATTAATTTATATCAAGTTGTAGAGATTTGTTTTCAGTTTGAGTTTAAGGCAGTGTTTCTCAACCTTTTTTGAGTCGCGGCACCCTTTTTATATTTACAAAATCCTGCGGCACACCACCAACTAAAATAATATTATAATGCTATTACCTCTGGTTTGCGCAAAACCCATTATCGCAATAGAAAATCGATACAGAAAACATCGCATTTCGAAATCCTCAAGCATTTTGCCGTGCGCTCTGATCTCAAGTAGGGCTGTCACGATTAGAAATTTCTGGAGACGATTAATGTCAGACAAATAATTGCGTATTGACGAATATATTGTCTTTTTTTTTTTTTCCCCTTCTTTATATTCTGCTATTGTAGTATATTACACACTCTGAAGAACGTTTGGGCTTCTGTGAGTGGAAGAACTGGGAAAGGTACATGCTTCCCTTAGGCAGTATTATTAGACGGTATTGCTTAAATTTCATTGTTACGCAGATGATACCCAGCTTTATCTATCCATGAAACCAGAGGACCCACACCAATTAGCTAAACTGCAGGATTGTCCTTACCGACATAAAGACATGGATGACCTCTAATTTCCTGCTTTTAACTCAGATAAAACTGAAGTTATTGTACTTGGCCCCACAAATCTTAGAAACAGGTGTCTAACCAGATCTTACTGTGGATGGCATTACCCTGACCTCTAGTAATACTGTGAGAAATCTGGAGTCATTTTTGATCAGGATTGTCATTCAAAGCGCATATTAAACAAATATGTAGGACTGCTTTTTTGCATTTACGCAATATCTCTAAAATCAGAAAGGTCTGTCTCAGAGTGATGCTGAAAAACTAATTCCATGCATTTTTTTTCCTCTAGGCTGGACTATTGTAATTCATTATTATCAGGTTGTCCTAAAAGTTCCCTAAAAAGCCTTCAGTTAATTCAAAATGCTTGCAGCTAGAGTACTGACGGGGACTAGAAGGAGAGAGCATATCTCACCCATATTGGCCTCTCTTCATTGGCTTCCTGTTAATTCTAGAATAGAATTTAAAATTCTTCTTCTACTTATAAGGTTTTGAATAATCAGGTCCCATCTTATCTTAGGACCTCGTAGTACCATATCACCCCAATAGAGCAGCTTCGCTCTCAGACTGCAGGCCTTACTTGTAGTTCCTAGGGTTTGTAAGAGTAGAATGGGAGGCAGAGCCTTCAGCTTTTCAGGCTCCTCTCCTGTGGAACCAGCTCCCAATTCAGATCAGGGAGAAAGACACCCTCTCTACTTTTAAGATTAGGCTTAAAACTTTCCTTTTTGCTAAAGCTTATAGTTAGGGCTGGATCAGGTGACCCTGAACCATCCCTTAGTTATGCTGCTATAGACGTAGACTGCTGGGGGGTTCCCATGATGCACTGTTTCTTTCTCTTTTGCTCTGTATGCACCACTCTGCATTTAATCATTAGTGATCGATCTCTGCTCCCCTCCACAGCATGTCTTTTTCCTGGTTTTCTCCCTCAGCCCCAACCAGTCCCAGCAGAAGACTGCCCCTCCCTGAGCCTGGTTCTGCTGGAGGTTTCTTCCTGTTAAAAGGGAGTTTTTCCTTCCCACTGTAGCCAAGTGCTTGCTCACAGGGGGTCGTTTTGACCGTTGGGGTTTTACATAATTATTGTATGGCTTTGCCTTACAATATAAAGCGCCTTGGGGCAACTGTTTGTTGTGATTTGGCGCTATATAAAAAAATTGATTGATTGATTGATTTTTATTTTTATCTTCATTTTACATACAGTCCCAACTTTTTCTGATTTGTGGTTGTTTCTGTTGCATTTCTGAAATTGTTTCTCCTCATCAGTCACGTTTTGTGCTTAAACACTACATTAAGCTCAACACTGAACAAATAAATACCTTTGGAAAATAACAGCTGTTAAAGTTCAGAGTTCTCACCTGCTTTTTGTGATCTGTGCGTCTGAACATTTTTTTTTGTGTATCTCAGTTCATTCATATATTCTCATTTTTTAAATATGTTTTTAAAGATATTTGACCATTTATTTCATCTCATGATCTCATAAATTCAGCATACGACGCGCACATGGTGTGAACAGGACGGTAACGGCAGAATCACACCTTTAGAGAAAGTTCAGAGAGAAGTAAAAGCTTCACGTTTTCGTTTTGTTAACATGTTCACTCCATTTAAAATCCTCTCTCTGCTCCGCGCTCGCTGGCACCCCGGTTGAGAATCACTGGTTTAAGGAACATGATTTTTCAAATTTTTAGATTGAGAAGCCTGATTTACTTTTTGTATTTGTAATGCCCTAAAGAAATTAAAATGCATGAAATACCAAGGGGCTGAATACTTTTGCAAGCCACTTTAATTTACTTTTATCCTCAGATAACATATACTCAACAAAAATATAAACGCAACACTTTTGGTTTTGCTCCAATTTTGTATGAGATGAACTCAAAGATCTAAAACTTTTTCCACATACACAATATCACCATTTCCCTCAAATATTGTTCACAAACCAGTCTAAATCTGTGATAGTGAGCACTTCTCCTTTGCTGAGATAATCCATCCCACCTCACAGGTGTGCCATATCAGGATGCTGATTAGACACCATGATTAGTGCACAGGTGTGCCTTAGACTGCCCACAATAAAAGGCCACTCTGAAAGGTGCAGTTTTGTTTTATTGGGGGGGGGATACCAGTCAGTATCTGGTGTGACCACCATTTGCCTCATGCAGTGCAACACATCTCCTTCGCATCATCCATGAAGAGAACACCTCTCCAACGTGCCAAACACCAGCGAATGTGAGCATTTGCCCACTCAAGTCGGTTACGACGACGAACTGGAGTCAGGTCGAGACCCCGATGAGGACGACGAGCATGCAGATGAGCTTCCCTGAGACGGTTTCTGACAGTTTGTGCAAAATTTCTTTGGTTATGCAAACCGATTGTTCCAGCAGCTGTCCGAGTGGCTGGTCTCAGACGATCTTGGAGGTGAACATGCTGGATGTGGAGGTCCTGGGCTGGTGTGGTTACACGTGGTCTGCGGTTGTGAGGCTGGTTGGATGTACTGCCAAATTCTCTGAAACGACTTTGGAGACGGCTTATGGTAGAGACATGAACATTCAATACATGAGCAACAGCTCTGGTTGACATTCCTGCTGTCAGCATGCCAATTGCACGCTCCCTCAAATCTTGCAACATCTGTGGCATTGTGCTGTGTGATAAAACTGCACCTTTCAGAGTGGCCTTTTATTGTGGGCAGTCTAAGGCACACCTGTGCACTAATCATGGTGTCTAATCAGCATCTTGGTATGGCACACCTGTGAGGTGGGATGGATTATCTCAGCAAAGGAGAAATGCTCACTATCACAGATTTAGACTGGTTTGTGAACAATATTTGAGAGAAATGGTGATATTGTGTATGTGGAAAAAGTTTTAGATCTTTGAGTTCATCTCATACAAAATGGGAGCAAAACCAAAAGTGTTGCGTTTATATTTTTGTTGAGTATATTTACAGCCATAGGATTCCATACAAAGTTATTCCTCTACTTTTCTGTCCATTATCTACACTTGCGTATCCTGTTGAGAGCAAGCTGCAACTTCCAGGGCTGAAAAATTAAGCCAACATAGAAGTGCCAAAACCTGCGGTTCCTCAGAAGACCACGAGAGGTTCGCTCCAAAAGAGAGTCAATTCCCCTAAAATCCCATGTTAAAGTGTCAAATTGTACAGCAGAAATAATCATTTTTACAGCTTGGTACCAAAAAATGATTATAGTCTTTACAGATAATTTCCTTTTTTAACACTGTTTATTACATTTTTTCATAATAATGGAAACAATTTCCACAGCCAGTGGCAATTGCCAGAACTATCAGAACAAAGTTCAACAACCCCAAAGGCACTCACCACAACAAACCAATGAAAAATAAACAAGTGATTAAAAGAACCAGTGTTAGTGTTCAGTTCGAAATGATCTGGCAACCTGAACTGTGGACATAGAACAGAAAGGGATTCCAGGTCCTGTCAAATGATAAAACATTGCCGGCCAGAGTCATCATAATTATTTCCAGTTTGAGAAAATAAAGGACCTCCTTAATCCAGCTTGTATAAGTAGGTGGTGCTGGAGATTTCCAATTCAACAGTATTAGCCTCCTGGCCAGCAGAGTTGTGAATATTGTTAAGTCCTTATTAGCAGGAGAGAGAGTCAGTGAAGCGGGCCTGAACAGGGCAGTCACGACAACAGGAGCAATATCCCTACCAGTCACATTGGACAACGTGTGAAAGATTTCAGACCAAAACCTCTTCATGGAGGGGACAGCTCCATGAAGGTTAGACTTTACGTGTGTGAAATGCCTTTGGTGCTATACATATAAATAAACTGAATTAAATTGATAGCTCCAAAACATTTGTGTGTAAGTTGTAGTGGCCTGACAGCATCATTTGCACAGAGGAGACACGGTGTCAAACATTTTTGCAAGCCAAGCGTTAGTATAATGAGCTCAAGGTAGGATCCCAGCATGCATGAAACTGCACCTAGCACAGATTGAGGATCTGTGTACCCTCTGTAAGTTCTCCCTACAAACATCTGGGATCAACACTCCCAAATCTGTCTCCTATACAGTTTTAAGCACAGTAGAAGAATCTGAAAGCTTAGAAATACTTAAATATATGTGAGAGATGACCAATCTCATTGAGGGGAAGGGACTCAGTAACATCTGAAAATCTTTGGGGTTACGAAGGGCTACAAATTCTGGAAACAAGCTATGAAGATAATGTCGAGCTTCAAGGTACCTGAAAAAATGACTTTTAGGGAGCGAACATTTATCAACTAAGCAAAAAGAGAAGAAGCAAAAATAGAGTCAACATACAACCTTTCAGGTTCTTATACCCACCTAGCCCATATAAAGTTGATTCAATAAAATGGAGGAGAGAATGATTTACTCCTAGCGGAGCCCAACAGAGTGTGTCTGTGGACTGGAATGATGTCTATATTGAATCATTTTTTAGGCAAGAGGCCACTATTACATTCTTGGATGTAACTAGAAGTGGGAGAATGAAGAGGTGAGTAAAGTAAGGCTTTTAACGATACAGCATAAGCAGAATTAGCTTCTGTGACCAACCACGATGGAGGGTATATAGTATCCTTAGATTTTTTTTTTTTTTATATTTGTTGCCCAAAAATAGTACAAGAGATTAGGCAGTACCGTTCCACCTCGGGCTTTGGGCTTATGCAAGCCATGATGGCGCAGTGTAGAAGGCTTCTTACGCCAAATAAAATCCAGAATAAGCCTGTTGACCTTATGGAAAAAGATAAGTGGATAAAGATTGGAAGAAATAAATATAAGAAGCCTGGAAACTATTCATTTTGATAGTATTAATTGTAGAGGCCATGAGAGGTTGAAGAGGGACCATCACTCAGTCACATTTAATTTGTGTAAGGTTTGTGTAAAGGTTAACCATTGTGTCAGCTACATGCACTCCAAGATAGACAAAGCCAGAATTGGAGATCTTAAATGGTAGATTTTCCAGTGGATACTCTTTTGCCTCCCTATTAACAGCAAAAACATCATTTACTCGTATACCAAGATTTAGTTTAGTATATCCAGAAATTTTACCAAATGCATCTAAGACTGAAAGGGTTGCATTGATAGAGCGCGACAGATGAAAGTAGCAAGAGATCATCTGTGTACAGTGCCATCTTCAGCTCCACATAATTTCTCATTATGCCACATATATCAGGATGGGACCGTAAACCGATGGATAAAGGCTCCATTGCAATGGCGAATTAAAGAAGACTTAAAGGACGCCCCTGCCTTGTTGAATGTTGTAAACGAAAATATTCAGAAATTGCGCCATTTGCCCTAGCCTATACCTGAGGAGACAAGTATTTTAAACTCACTCATGAGACAAACTTTCCCCAAATCCAAATTTTCCCTAGCAGCCACCCACTAACAGACTGGTAGCTCATTTCTGAGAATTATGATAGAAATATGAGATAGCAGGCCTTGCTGTGTGGTTAATTGTATTAACAGACCGTCGAAGAAATCTGTGGTCTTATATTTTTGGTGAGTTATTATTTAATTTGTATGATAGTACATAACAGGTGTCAATAGTTGGGTAACTACACTGATAGTCCTATGGTTACTGAGGCTATTTTGAGGTCAGTTAATGCCCACACTCAAGCCAACCATTATTCAAACAGATCATCCGGTCCCCAAAAATACTCAAACACAGTTAGCCTTAGCTAGCTTTGTGACACTAAGAAAAATGGGCATGTTTGGGCTTCATTTGTTATGCTGCTCTTGCCCACGTTCCACCCCTTAACCATTTATTGGTTGTTTTGGAGATAAGCAGAGTCAAGCGCTGCCAAGTTGGTGACATCTAGAGCCGCCTCATTCCAGAAAACCTGTGGCTGATGTCACACAGGGTTTGTCAGTGTACAGTACATCCAGAAAGTATCACAGCGGTTCACTTTTTCCACATTTTGTTATGTTACAACCTTATTCCAAAAATAAAATTAAAATTATGGAAAAATTTTTCCACTCAAAATTTTACTTACAACACCCCATAATGACATGAAAAAAGTTGTTGTTGATGTTGTGTTTTTTTTTTGGCAAATTTGTTAAATATGAAAAAGGAATCATAGGTACATAAGTATTCACACCCTTTGCTCCGTACTTTGTTGATGGACCTTTGGCAGCAATTACAGCCTCAAGTCTTCTTGAATATGATGCTTGGTGCACAAGCTTGGTGGACCTATCTTTGGGCAGTTTTGTCCATTCCCCTTTGCAGCACCTCTCAAGTGCCATCAGGTTGTATGGGGAGTGTTGGTGCACAGCCATTTTCAGATCTCTTCAGAGATGTTCAATCAGATTCAGGTCTGGTCTCTGGCTGGGACACTCAAGGACATTCACAGAGTTGTCCTGAAGCCACTCCTTTGATATCTTGGCTGTGTGTTTAGGGTCATTGTCCTGCTGAAAGATGAACTATTGCCTCAGTCTGAGGCCAAGAGCACTCTGGAGCAGGTTTTCATTCAGGATGTCTCTGTACATTGCTGCATTCATCTTTCCGTCAATCCTGACTAGTCTCCCAGTTCCTGCCACTGAAAAACATCCCCACAGCCTAATGCTGCCACCACCATGCTTCACTGTAGGGATGGTGCTTGGTTTCCTCCAAACATGATGCCAGACATTAACACCAGAGAGTTCAATCTTTGTCTCATCAGACCAGAGAATTTTGTTTCTCATGGTCTTAGAGTCCTTCAGGTGCCTTTTGACAAACTCCAGGTGGGCTGCCACGTGCCTTTTACTAAGGAGTGGCTTCCGTCTGGTCACTCTACCATACAGACCTGATTGGTGGATTGCTGCAGAGATGGTTGTCCTTCTGGAAGGTTCTCCTCTCTCCACAGAGGAATGCTGGAACTCTGATAGAATGACCATTGGGTTCTTGGTCACCTCCCTGACTAAGGCCCTTCTCCCCTAATCACTCAGTTTAGATGGGTGACCAGCTCTAGGAAGAGTCCTGGTGGATCTGAACTTCTTCCATTTACAGATGATGGAGGCTACTGTGCTCATTGGGACCTTCAAAGCAAAATTTGTGCCTTGAGACAATCCTGTCTCTGAGGTCTCCAGACAATTCCTTTGACTTCATGCTTGGTTTGTGCTCTGACATGCACTGTCAACTGTGGTACCTTATATGTAGACAGTTGTGGGCCTTTACAAATCATGTCCAATCAACTGAATTTACCCCAGGTGGACTCCAGTTAAGCTCTAGAAAGATCTCAAGGATGATCAGTGGAAACAGGATGCACCTGAGCTCAATTTTGAGCTTCATGGCAAAGGCTGAGAATAGTTATGTACATGTGATTTTATGTTTTTTGTTTTTAGTAAATTTGCAGAAATCTCAAAAAAATTGACATTGTCATTATGGGGTATTTATGTGTAGAATTTTGAGGGAAAAAAAATGAATTTCATCCATTTTAGCATAAGGCTGTAACATGAAATGTGGAAAAGTGCAACACTGTGAATACTTTACACATGCACTGTACATAAAGTAAGTTCTTTCAGCTTCTCCATTTTGCTTTGGGTCGACACATCAAATCCGAAATGGATCTGCATGTTGATTTAGCAGAAGTTTCATGCCAGATGCACTTCTGACGCACCTGTGTGTTGCATGGAGAATGGGCACAGGTTGTCTTCAAACGGAAACCTTCTGATTTCCAAGCAAGCGCACATAATGCAGCAATTTTTATACTACATACAAACAGTATAAATTCTTGGTGGTTTTATTTTTATACACTTTTATACACAGATCATGACTTGTTCTCACAAGCAGAGTTATACAATTTCACACATGCAAACATCTCACCGTCTGTTTGTCAGGGTCCATGTTAAACAGAGCGCAGCCAGTCCTCCAGCAGCAACTGCTGCCAAATGATAGGAATTTGATCTTTCTTCCTGCAGCCAAATCCATGCAAATTCTTAATCCTCTTACTGCTCCATGCCCTTGTCTTTTTAATTTTTCTCACACTATCTTCTTCACTTTCTTGTGCATTTCTCCACCTCTTTTCCTTTTGCTTGATCGTTTTTGTCATCACCTTCCTGCTTTGTTTTCCTTCTTATCCCCTTTTTCTCGCCTACATCCTTCATGAAGCTTTGTGTGTGCCTTTTGTAAATTTCCTTCTGTTCTTTTCTTTTAGCCATATGAAGGGCTGAAGCTTCAGGACCTACGCAGGCTGAAGGACATGCTCATTGTGGAGACTGCGGACATGCTGCAAGCCCCCCTCTTCACCGCTGAGGCCCTGCTTCGAGCTCATGGTGGGTTTGTGCACTTGAGACCCTCAATGACAAAAAGTGCGTGTTAATATGTGTGTAAGTGGTTGTCCATCTGTGCACTTAAGTGAATAACCGTCTCCCTCTCAGATTGGGACAGAGAAAAGCTTCTCGAAGCCTGGATGTCAGATGCTGAGGGCTGCTGCCAGCGCTCAGGTGTGGCCATGCCCACGCCACCGCCCAGCGGATACAACGCCTGGGACACCCTGCCTTCGCCCCGCACCCCCAGGACCCCCCGCTCTCCCCTCACCCTTACCCTCACCTCACCCACCGATAGCTGCCTGACACCTGGGGAAGAGGGCCTTGCTACGGTGAGACACATTTTTTGGAAGGAGGGGCTTAAAATATCAACAGTGATCATAAAACATGGCAACTACTTGAAACTACAATTTCAAGAAATTGCTTAAAAGTTGATTCAGACGTCTGTTACATTATCAACAAATTGTCAACATGATGGATGCTGATGAAAGTGCAGGGTTAATGTATCTCCATTGTATACTGTGAAGTATTACTGTGTTATAAAATACTAAACATCTGCTGTATATTTGGTAACGTGTCTCTCTCCTCTGTTTCTGCAGTGTGGTATCTGTCTCTGCTCGATCTCGGTGTTTGAAGATCCAGTGGACATGTCCTGTGGCCATGAATTCTGCAGAACCTGCTGGGAGGGGTGAGCACATGTACCTACACATGCACACTTCATGTCTGGGAATATATGGGTCAGTTTTGTTATGTCTGTGCGTGTGTCTGTTTTTTGTTTTTTTTCCCCATCTCAGGTTCCTTAACTTGAAGATTCAAGAGGGCGATGCGCACAATATCTTCTGCCCAGCCTACGAGTGCTATCACTTGGTTCCGGTGCAAGTAATTGAGAGTGTGGTTTCCAGAGAGATGGACCAGCGATACCTTCAGTTTGACATCAAGGTACAAATGCAACATACGAGGTCTGTTAGAAAAGTATCCGACCTTTTTATTTTTGCAAAACCCATATGGATTTGAATCGTGTGATTGCATCAGCCAAGCTTGAACCTTCGTGTGCATGCGTGAGTTTTTTCACGCCTGTCGGTTGCGTCATTCGCCTGTGAGCACGCTTTGAGTGAGCACTGGTCCTCCCCCCTCGTCGGATTTTCATTGTGAGGAAAATGTCTGAACGGCTGGAGCAGCGCTGCATCAAATTTTTCCAGAAACTGTAAGAGACAGCCAGGTGGAAACCATTCGGAAAATTCAGATGGCTTTCAGGGACGATTTTATGGGCATCACACAGATTAAGGAGTGTTACAGCCGGTTTAAAGACGGCGCACAATGGCGGAGGGCGCGTCGCGCTCCGAGCGGCGATCGACAGGCTGAAACGACCAGATCATTTCCAAACTGAATGCTGTGTTGATCCGGGACGTCGTCTGACTACCAGAGAAATGGCAGAAAAGGTGGACATCAGCACTTTTCTGGCACATTCCACTGTTAAAGGAGATTTTGTCATGAAAACAGGAGCGGAGGAATTCGCCACGGAGCCGCTAATGGCGCGGAACGAAAGCACCTCCGTGCTGGTCTCGCAGGACATGTGACATGCCCAGATCTTCGACAATTTCTCGGATACTCACTCGACTGAAAAGCCACCCAAAGCCGTCTGAATCTTCCAAATGGTGGAAGAGCTGGGCATGTCCCGTGAGACTTCCAACACAGAGGTGCTTTTTGTTCTGTGCCATTATGCGGCTCTGTCCTGATGCGCGAATTCCGCCGCACGTCTTTCATTACAAAATCTCCTGTAACAGTGTAATGTGCCGAAAAAGTGCTATGTCCACCTCTCTTGCCATTTCTGTGGTAGTCAGACGATGTCCCGGATCAACACAGCCTTCACTTTGGAAATGATCTGGTCGTTTCAGCCTGTCGATGGCCGCTCCAAACGCGGTGCGCCCTCAGCCGCTGTGGGCTGTCTTTAATCCATTTGTAATGCTCCTTAATCTGTGTGATGCCCATAAGATCTTCACCGAAAGCCACCTGAATTTTCCGAATGGTTTCCACCTGGATGTCTCTCACAGTTTCTGAAAAAATTTTGATGCAGCAAAGCGGCAGTCGCTTAGCCATTTTCCTGACAATAAAAATCCGGCGAGGGGGCTGGACAACTTCTCCCACAAAGCTTGCTCACAGGTGAATGACGCAACCGACAGGCGTGAAAAAACTCACACATGCGCACGAAGGTTCAAGCTTGGCTGATGCAATCACACGTGGTTCAAATCCATATGGTTTTTGCAAAAAATAAAAAGGTTGGATACTTTTCTAACAAACGTCGTACATTTAAAAAACAATAATGATGATAACACTCTCGCACTTTAACAGCCCACAGTGTCCAAGGGAAAAGTTTCTCTTGTGCACATTTCTGCTTCTGTATCCTTTCTCACTTCTTCTGCTCTCCCCTGCCTACTTCAGGCATTTGTGGAGAACAATCCGGCCATTCGCTGGTGTCCTGCTGTACGCTGTGAGCGAGCAGTTCGACTCACCAGACCCGGCCCTGGGGACACGGACCCGCACAGCTTTCCCCTACTGTCCTCACCGGCCGTTGATTGTGGCAAGGGTCACCTGTTCTGCTGGTACACTTAAAGCCTTCTTGGTTATAATACACACTTGTGTATATACAGTAGTGTAGCAAGGTTTTTGACAAATTAAATGTGCCACAAAATTTTGCAACCTCTCTAAAACTGCTCAGTGTATAATATTTATGAAGAAATACAAAAAATACAAAACAAAACACAAAAATGTAATTTAAATTTTCTTGAGGTGTGCACATCTCCAGGGAAGCTGGGAGGCCTCCCTGGTAAGGTCTATAACAGAGTACTGGAGAGGAGAATTTGACCGATGGTCGAACCTCAGATTCAGGAGGAGCAATGTGGTTTTCGTCCTGGTCGCGGCACACTGGACCAGTTCTACACGCTCCATCGGGTGCTCGAGGGTTCATGGGAGTTCGCCCAACCAGTCCACATGTATTTTGTGGATCTGGAGAAGGCGTTCGACCGTGTCCCTCGAGGCACCCTGTGGGGAGTGCTCTGGGAGTACGGGGTCCGGGGTCCTTTGCTAAGGGCTATCCGGTCCCTGTACGACCGCAGCAGGAGCTTGGTTCGCATTGCCGGTAGTAAGTCAAATCTGTTTCCAGTGCACGTTGGCCTCCGCCAGGGCTGCCCTTTGTCACCGGTTCTGTTCATTATTTTTATGGACAGAATTTCTAGGCGCAGCCAGGGTGTAGAGGGGGTCTGGTTTGGGAACCACAGAATCTCGTCTCTGCTGTTTGCGGACGATGTGGTTCTTTTGGCTTTGTCAAATCAGGACCTTCAGCGTGCACTGGGGCGGTTTGCAGCCGAGTGTGAAGTGTCCGGGATGAAAATCAGCACCTCCAAATCCGAGGCCATGGTTCTCGACCGGAAAAAGGTGCTTTGCCCTCTTCAGGTTGGTGGCGTGTCCTTGCCTTAAGTGGAGGAGTTTAAGTATCTCGGGGTCTTGGTCACAAGTGAGGGAAGGATGGAGCATGAGATCAATAGACGGATCGGTGCAGCATCTGCAGTGATGCGGTCGCTGTATCGGACCGTCGTGGTGAAGAGAGAGCTGAGTAGGGGGGCAAAACTCTCGATTTACCAATCGATCTACGTTCTGATCCTCACCTATGGTCATGAGATTTGGCTCATGACCGAAAGAACGAGATCGCGAGTATAAGCGGCCGAGATGAGTTCCCTCCGCAGGGTGGCTGGGCGCTCCCTTAGAGATAGGGTGAGGAGCGCGGTCACTTGGGAGGAGCTCGGAGTCGAGCCGCTGCTCCTCCACGTCGAAAGGAGTCAGTTGAGGTGGCTCGGGCATCTTTTCCGGATGCCCCCTGGACGCCTCACTGGAGAGGTGTTCCGGGCACGTCCCATTGGGAGGAGGCCCCGGGGAAGACCCAGGACACGCTGGAGGGACTACATCTCTCGGCTGGCTTGGGAATGCCTTGGGGTTCCCCCGGAGGAGCTGGGGGAGGTGTGTGTGGATCGGGAGGTCTGGGAGGCTTTGCTTGAGCTGCTGCCCCCGCGATCCGACTCCGGATAAAGTGGAAGAAAATGGATGGATGGATGGATGTGCACATCTCAAATTTTCTTTGAAGAAATAGAAAAAAAAACATTTGTTACATTTATTATTCCCACTGAGGAGTTCCTGTGTCTATTTGTTGTGGTGTGAGAAGGAGTTATAAAATAAATAAATGCACCATAAGATCATGGGTACCTTTCTAATGTGCAGTCAGGTACCTAAGTATTTACAAAGTGACTATTTTGGTGGTGTGCAGAGGCAAAAATACAAAAGCTGTTGCTGTCCAATTACTTATGGACCTGTCTCTACATTCATGTGTATGTAGAAATAGAGACCTCTGTAATTGAACATTATGCACTGTGTTGCACACAGACACCGTATTATGCTGCTGTGGACTTTGTTTTTATTCTGCTCAGTTCTTTTCTCTCTCTCTCTCACCTCCCTGTCTGTAGGGAGTGCCTTGGCGAGGCCCATGAGCCATGTGACTGTCAGACATGGAGGAACTGGCTCCAGAAAGTCACAGAGATGAAACCAGAGGAGTGTAAGTGAATCATGTGATGTCTGTGTTTGTGGTAGTTTTTGGCACTATAATAAGATGATAGATCGTCTACAAGCAGCTGCCTGAATGTCCTCCTGGATTATTTTTGCACTCTAGTGGCAGCTGTTGAAATGTGTGGGATTTGAAGCAGGGGTTGTGAAGGTGTTCCCACAGAAAGTGTTTTGTGTCTCTTGTGCATTTTTGATTTTGAGCCTGTTTTATGTTCTCTTCACAGTGGCAGGTGTGAGTGAAGCCTATGAGGATGCTGCTAACTGCCTGTGGCTGTTGACCAACTCCAAACCATGTGCCAACTGCAAGTCACCCATTCAGAAGAATGAGGGCTGCAACCATATGCAGTGTGCCAAGGTGTGTACGTTTATCTCATCCATTTCTGACTCCTCACTATACTACAATTTGAAACAGAGACAGCACATTGGGCAGGTGGTCAGTGCACTTGCTTTCAAAATAGAAGGTTTTTGGTTCAAGACATCCTGTGTCCGTTCTCCATGTAACGTGGAGTTATATCAGGAAGGGCATCCTGTGCCCAATCAACATGCAGATACAAAAAAACAAGAACCAAACAACTTACGGTATTTTCCAGAGTGTAAGTAGCGTTGCTCCAAAAATGCCTCTTTAAGAAGGAAAAAATATATTTAAGTCACAATGGCCTATAATTCGCATGTATCACTTCATGCAAGAAGAAGGAAAATAGATTAAATCACTTTATTCATTTATGAGGCTCATGTGGTGTTAAGGAGCACAGCTAACGAGCTAATTAATGTCACTATAAGGGAACAAAATGCGAGTAAATCACTTCTTTCAGATGAACGTATAAATAAGTCTGTCTTCATTCCAAAGTGTGGTCTTCCAGTAAAAAACACCCTTACGGTATTTCTTTGGAACAAAGAATGTTTTTTTTTTTTTTCTTTCTTTCTTTCGTGATCTTATTCTGGTGGTTCCTGATAATCAACATCTTCCTGAAGAAGGGAAGGTTGACAGATTTGTCCTCACATCGTAACTTTGGGTAAGAAGCAGTCGCCCATCACCACACCCTCTCCCACCGGCCAAAGGCACGGGCCGGCGGCCCACTTTGCGGGTGGTTTATCCCTTTTGACAGGCATGGGAATCTTTCCATGGATCTTCCCAGCTATGGATCCCCCGGGACCCCATCTGTTTTGAGTCTCTTTCCAGAGTGTAGTCAGCTGTTTGGGACTTTTCCTCTTTGTTGTTTAATAATTAGCGGTGGATTATCACATGGACTTTTTATAGACTTGAGCCTAACACTGATCTCTGTTGAATTCTTTTCAGAAAGAAAGTGACAAAATGACAGACAATGCAAACGTACAGCAAGTTAAGTTTTAAATCAGCTCACAGCGGCATTTTTAATGCTTATGTTGTTACTTTGCTGTGGAAATGAACGTCTGCTCATGTGCGCACACACACAGTCATGAACATGTGATCTGTGTTTTCACTGTGCGGTTCTTTGTCATTAGACAGCACTCTTTGCTATTTGATGAAGACATTTATTCATATTTATTTGCTTGAAGTGAACATGACTACTAATTGTATTTTATTTGGAGCTGACATGAGGAAAAGGTCAAAATAGTAACATCTTGACGATCGCTCGTTTAAAGAACACTTTAAGTATGACTCTATTTTAAACACGTGCTGTAAGTAATCAAGCCCGGTTCGAAAGTTTCCACCTCTTATCATTTCTTAAAATGAAAAGGCAGTTTATTGGTGTGTTTCTCATTTCATGTGTGTAATTTCTCCCCCAGTTCTTTCTGTACTATACTGCCCCTTTACCAAGAACCACATTGATATATTCCTTATTTTGAATTTATTGAAAGTCACGTTGAAAACCAGGCCTGGGTCTTCACAGACGGCATCAATCTTGTGAAAAGACGACAAAGATCGTTCGCACAACACTTTCATACAATGTGGGCGTTACAGTGGGTGTGGTTTAGTCTATATGTTACTGGCTCTAACAGATAGGGGGAGCCCTCCCTGTATTTGAAATTTGCACATGCGTGATGGAAGTGAAACTTAACTCATGTTTAAACTTTAAACCAGATCTCAGTCTTCCAAACAAATAACAAAGGCAAATACTTGATCACTAACATAAAATAAGGAATTGACACAGCTATTATCTCACAATGTGTAAAGAAAATTCATGGCCATGAAGTGATTTCCCCCTCCCCCAAATATATAAGTCACAGGACCTCTCAAACTAGTAAAAAAAACCATGGCTTATACTCTGGAAAATATGGTACTATCATTTGAGGAATCGTGTTTGTACTGCTCCTCTGAGGTGCTTGTTGGTTTGTTTGGGCAAAGGGCAAGGTCATTAGGATTAAAGGTCAACATTTTGGTTTATCTGTTTGTTCCCCTACTTTTCCCAACTTTTTTGGCTGTTTTCTACTAAACATAATGTGTAGATGACAGTTTTGCCTGTAAAGCAGTTGCTTTGGCAAAGGTTAAAGTCATTGTAGGTCCAAAATCAAAATTTGGATTTTTCACTAAAATGTCCTCCAAACTGGGCACATATATGGAGGTGGCCAGGTGAGGTCAAATTTGCCAAAGATCAAATATTGGACTCAAGGGCATTGGGAGTCAAAGGTCAAAATGTATTTATTTTACACCAGATGTGACACACACAAGGAGTTTGGTTCTGTAATTGCACAGGTGACGTCAAATTTGACCCAGGTCAGTCACTGGGGTCTGAATCATTGGGGCCAGTAGACAGAATTTTTAAGTTTTTCTGCTCTGAATTGTACCAAACGTGGCACACACATGCAGGTGTTTTGTGAATTTGTGCCCAGCCAAGATCACATTCAACCCAGGCCAATCAATGTGTCAAAGGTCATGTCTGCCTGTCTTATTATTGACCTACTGTACTCCTTCGTCCTGATTCCTACCAAACGTGGTGTGTCAGTGGGGGTTGACTCCGAAATTCCCCTTAAAATATTCATTTAGGCAAAGGTCAAGGAATTAGATTTTTCAACCCGATTTAGACTAATAGTGGCACAGAATTACCCTAGCAAGGTCATCCAGAGGTCATTCATTTGGGTGAAGGTCAAAGTGATTGGGGTCAAATGGTCAGATTTTAATGCCTACTTTGTAGAAATAATGTTAGCAAGAATGACCTCTGACAGACGAATGTTAATCATTTGTGTCCAGTGTAAGTATGACTTCTGCTGGATCTGCCTGGAGGAGTGGAAGAAGCACAGCTCATCCACAGGAGGCTATTACCGCTGTACTCGCTACGAGGTCATCCAACAGCTGGAGGAGCAGTCAAAGGAGATGACAGTCGAGGTGCACAAACACAGCTCGTCGCATACCTCACAAAGCATTCATACAATCAAACGCTTACTCACTGACTACTCACCCATTTCACACACACACAAAAAAACCTTTAATGGGTGAGGATTGTGCTTTTGTTACAGGCAGAAAAGAAGCACAAAAGTTTCCAGGAGCTGGACCGTTTCATGCACTATTATACACGCTTCAAGAACCATGAACACAGTTATAAGGTAATACACACGAGTATCCATTTGTGCTGAGAGAGTAATGAATGAAATCACAGAGCTCTATCACAATGGGATTATTATTAAATATAGTATTTGGCATGCTGTGTTTTGTTGCTCAGTTGGAGCAGAAGCTACTAAAAACTGCAAAAGAGAAGATGGAGCAGCTAAGCAGAGCCTTTATTAGCCGTAAGTCTCTCTGGAAAGCCTTATCAGTGGAGCTCGATTTAAATGCATTCGCTAAGAACTTCTTATAATATTCCTTTATTGTATTACAACTTGGAAGGCAGAGGTTATCTTAGTGTCTCGTCATTAGCAAATTGATAGATTGATGCCATAATATTCCTTGCATCTTCTAAAATTTGCCCACTTTATTTAGAACTTTAACAGATTTTGTGTGTGTGTGTCCAGGTGAAGGCACTCCTCCAGACACACGGTTCATTGAGGACGGTGTGTCTGAGCTGCTGAAGACGCGCCGTGTCTTAAAGTGCTCTTATCCATACGGCTTCTACCTGCAGCAAGGCAGCACCCAGAAGGAGATCTTTGAGCTCATGCAGGTAAGATGCGTCTGACTAGGAGCAAAGCAAAGAAACTAAAGGCATTCTGCTGACCCCTACAGACTAAAGTGTTCACACCTCATTGTACACGAAGGCGTAGTAGCAGACAGGACTGAGCGTGCTGTCTTATTTGTCTGTTCAGACCGATCTTGAGATGGTGGTGGAGGATCTGGCCCAGAAAGTCAACAGACCGTACCTGAGGACACCTTGCCACAAGATAGTCAGCGCTGCTCGCCTGGTCCAACAGAAGAGACAGGAGTTCCTGGCTTCAGTGGCCCGTGGCGTGGCTCCCAACGACTCTCCCGAGCCTCCTCGTAGGAAGTATGAGCATAATAATAATAATAATAATAAAAACTTCTGTTAAAATGTTTGTGGAGAACACTTAACGATAAAAAGCGCCCAATTACAAACTGCACTGAGACATGGAACCATCTACTTCATGTGATCTGCTGGAGAAAACATTACTGTTTGTGTTTCAGTTACCCTGGAGGATCATGGGATTGGGAGTACCTAGGCTTTGCTTCGCCTGAGGTAACCACAATAAGTGCTTTTTCCTCTCTGCACTATAACAGTCTTTTCTGTTCTGCTGAATTTTTTAGCTTGTGCAAAGCTAACGGTGTACTCCCTAAAAGGGTTCATATTCAAAATCCAGTAACTCTATTTTTTTTAATTGGTGAAAAATGCAGTTTAAAATGAAAATGCATTAGAAAGTGCAAAGATTTCCATAAATAAAATGAAAGTGTGTTCAAATTCTTTAATGTTTTGCACACTGAGAGCCAAGTGCATGTTGGTCTCAACTAAAAAATTGTGGTTTTGGATTTATTGGGTTTTGCACTTGAACCCTGCATGTGCTTAATGACCCACTTTTATATGGTGCCATGTGACCGTAGCTGCAGCTGACTTACTTTTTTCCTGTGTATGTGTTAAGATGGGGAGTCGTCATTCTGTCCTGGGAGCAGATCAGAGAGAGAGACAGTCTCAGGTAATTCACCACAGAATACAAAGGGAACGCCACCTCGTCTCCTGGCATTTGCATTCGTGTGCACGGAGGAACTTGTTTGTTTTCTTTGTTCAGTACTGCTCTGACTGATAACTAAGAACTCCTTGAATTGCTCTTGCAGGATTATGCTGATATCCAGTACCGTCGCAGACACAGACCGCGGCGCAGAGGAGACATGCTGAGCCTGCTCAATCTGAGAAGCACCAGCAACACACCAGAGACCAGCAGGAGGAGCGACAACAGTGGTAACACAGCAGAAAGGACGACATACACTATATCAAGCCTTTTTTAAATTCATTTTTTTCTTGTCACCACACCTGCCAACCAACATATATATACTCAACAAAATATAAACGCAACACTTTTGGTTTTGCTCCCATTTTGTATGAGATGAACTCAAAGATCTAAAACTTTGTCCACATACACAGTATCACCATTTCCCTCAAATATTGTTCACAAACCAGTCGAAATCTGTGATAGTGAGCACTTCTCCTTTGCTGAGATAATCCATCCCACCTCACAGGTGTGCCATATCAAGATGCTGATTAGACACCATGATTAGTGCACAGGTGTGCCTTAGACTGTCCACAATAAAAGGCCACTCTGAAAGGTGCAGTTTTGTTTTATTCGGGCGGGATACCAGTCAGTATCTGGTGTGACCACCATTTGCCTCATGCAGTGCAACACATCTCCTTCGCATCATCCGTGAAGAGAACACCTCTCCAACGTGCCAAACGCCAGCGAATGTGAGCATTTGCCCACTCAAGTCGGTTACGACGACGAACTGGAGTCAGGTCGAGACCCCGATGAGGACAACGAGCATGCAGATGAGCTTCCCTGAGACGGTTTCTGACAGTTTGTGCAGAAATTCTTTGGTTATGCAAACCGATTGTTTCAGCAGCTGTCCGAGTGGCTGGTCTCAGACGATCTTGGAGGTGAACATGCTGGATGTGGAGGTCCTGGGCTGGTGTGGTTACACGTGGTCTGCGGTTGTGAGGCTGGTTGGATGTACTGCCAAATTCTCTGAAACGCCTTTGGAGACGGCTTATGGTAGAGAAATGAACATTCAATACACGAGCAACAGCTCTGGTTGACATTCCTGCTGTCAGCATGCCAACTGCACGCTCCCTCAAATCTTGCGACATCTGTGGCATTGTGCTGTGTGATAAACTGACCTTCAGAGTGGCCTTTTATGGTGGGCAGTCTAAGGCACACCTGTGCAATAATCATGGTGTCTCAATCAGCATCTTGGTATGGCACACCTGTGAGGTGGATGGATTATCTCAGCAAAGGAGAAGTGCTCACTATCACAGATTAGACTGGTTTGTGACAATATTTGAGGGAAATGGTGATATTGTGTATGTGGAAAAAGTTTTAGATCTTTGAGTTCATCTCATACAAAATGGGAGCAAAACCAAAAGTGTTGCGTTTATATTTTTGTTGAGTATATATATATTTTCAATTTATTAGTTGATGAACATAGCCAACACCCACAAAACTGTCAATCAAATGGTTTATCAAACACAGTCTTTTCTCTGACCTGAGTTTTAATTGTTCCAGATGGGCCAGAGAGGAACGAGGGACGCAGAAGGGCGCTGGGCTCACTGGAAGAAGATGACCCAAATATCCTGTTAGCTATCCAGCTGTCCCTCCAGGAGTCCCGCCGAGAGAGGGGTGTGGAGGGAAGCATGGAGGGACTGCCAGAGCTGGAGGGCGTCCTGGACAGAGGACAGGAGCGGCGGTCGGGTGCCTTAGGAGACCTGAGTGACATTGCTTTGCACTCTCTCAGCACAGACGGTCCTCCAGTAGCCAGAGGATCCTCCTTTCCCAATTTGCTTTTGGACCCTCCCTGCCCCCCTAACAGAACAGACTCCTCCTCCCAGCCTCTAGCTTCGAACTCTCTCTCCCTCCCTCCCCCGCCACCCTTGCTCAGCGCCGAGCTGCTCGAGCTGGGGGACAGCCTTATGAAACTAGGGAGCATAACCACTCCTTATGACCTGGACAGTCACAGCCAGAGCGTGCTCGCGGCGCCGTACCCTGACTGCAGCCATAGACAGGAACAGAACCCTCTGACCGCTCCGTATGTGCTCGAGCATATCGCTGTCACAGATCATCGCTGCAACAGGAAGGAGCAGAGTTATTTCCAAGCCGCTACTTATTTGGCTGCAGATGAACACACTGCCACATGTTCACTTGAACGCACCCCAAACCCCAGCCATCCTAGTCCGTGTGTGCGGGAACAAACGGCCACCTATGAACCTACCCCAAAACCAGACACCTCTTACAACCCTTGCCCCGAACACAGCAGTTCCTACACTCCAGAGCATCCAGCTGCTTATGCTCTTGAAAGCTCCCCAAGGTTTGACCCTCAGCCTCCTGCCCAGTTGTGCCTCCTTTCTCCCGAGCTGGAGCCAGAATTTTTACTTTCACCGGTGATCCCTCCAGGTGGCGCTTTCACACCCAGCGACCCTCAGAGTCTGGAGCCCCTGGATCCCACAGCCAGTGCCCAGCTGCTGGACAACATCATGGCCTGGTTTAACAACAACATAAACCCCAGAACAATCCCCAGAGTCTGGCTCTCGTCCCCTCCCCACCCACCACAGAAACAGAGTCCTCCCCTGACACACACACTGAGACTGAATCCGAGAGCCAGAGCTCAAGGGATCTAATCCCTGTCCCGATCTGGCAGCCCCTGGAGGGTGAGCCAGAAACGGACAGAGGCACAACCAGTCTCAGTCTAGGTGCTGTGAGTGCAGAGGCCCTGAATACACCGAGGCCCAGCACTCAGGAAGACACTGTTGAGGAGGGCGTGAGGTGTGTGGCCGATGTGTCGCTGGACGAAGCGGACACACACCCGTGCTCACATCATGGATATAGCGCTGCAGACACTGTCCAGGTCACAGAGCAAGACTTAGGCCTCGTCCCACCATCAGAAGGGGACCAGACACCCGAAGAGTGGGAGGAGCAAGTACACTTGGTGTGACAGCGAAAGATGTGGAGTGACAGCTGAGCAAAGTGCAGGAAAAAAAGAATGAATGAATTAAAAAAAAAAAAAGTCAGGGAAAACTGACAGCCGAAAGAAGCTCTGTTGAAACGATTGGTGAAGAAATGTAAGCTGGAGAGGCAACGCCTCAATGTAAAGCTCGAGTGTTGTTGTTTGTAATATACTGTATTTAGAGAGGACACGAAGCCCTGCGGACTCTGTCCATTGAAGATGTCATACACAGTTTGATTTTTAAGTGCTTTTCTTTTGAATTCAAAACAAATGAGCGTTTGAAGCAGAGTACAAAGCTACTGAAGTCATCCACATGAAAAGCTGAACATGTTTTTATTGTCTAATTTATTTATTTCCTGCCTTCTGTATTTGTTTATCCTCATGGTTTGTTCAGGGTGATGTCTCGATGCTGATGACGCTGATTCCCAAACTTGCCTCTGAGATGGTAAAGCTCACACTTTATTGACACACTGACCTGACCATCGAGCCAAAACTGTTAAGTGTAATTTCGGAGCGTGTTTAGTGTACTGTACAATCACAGAGCCTAATTCTGACTTTGGATCTCCGTGGCATTTGCACACACACTGTGCCTGCTATGGTAGAGTGCCATCACCCCACCACTGATTGATCCTGTTGGTAATTTGCAAAAAAAAAGTTACGCTCCCACCAACCATCACAGTTCTGATCACACCAATATTCTTTATGCTTACAACATCACTTCTTGTGCAGCAGCGATGATGTCAGACAGTGAAGTCAGAGCTAAAAGGTGCCCATTTCAAGAGCAGGGAAAGTGACCCTACTCTGAAAGTCCATCAGAAATGATGACTTTTTCTTGTAGGAATCCTATAGAATGACTATCAGAAATTGGAACAACTTTTTGTCGAGTCCTGTACAAATCATACTGCAAGTCCCATACGAATTCCCGTAGGTACCCTAAACTAGAATGTCTATCAGGAAGGACTTTTTCCTGTAGAAATCCTATAAGATGTCTATCAAAAATTGGGATGGCTTTTTCCTGTAGGATTCTTACAGATATTGAGTCTATCTGAAATTTGAGTGACTTTTCCCATTAGGAATCCCATAGAACGTCTGTCAGATGTTGGAATGACTTTTTTTCTTAAAGGAATCCGATACAATTCCTATAGGAATCATACTGTAAGAATCCCTTTGGTATTCCCTTTGGAATCTTATGAGACCTCTGTCATATAGGAATCCTGTAGAAATCCTACAGTGTAGGAGTTTTTGGGTAGGGTAACCCAAGATTTTCACCCTGCTGCTCTTCATTCATCCTAAAAAATATATGTTATTAATTAAACACAAACACTCCGTAAACTTAATGGTTTCATGATTGTATATTCCACGACTGATAACTACTGCAGTCTAGTGTTGGTGGGTGAGAAATGGAATAGGAATTTTACTGTGATTATTTATTGTTTAATCCCCCCCTCCCCTGCTTTCTTGGTATGAAATGTCTTTGGAGTGAGAAGGGAGTTATTGGGTACATGTGCCTTTTGTTTCAGTTGTGTATTTTATGTGTTCATATTTATTAGAATTTCTTTTTAAATGTGCTAATTGTTTTGTTTTTCCCCCTCTGATTAACTCCTGAAGAGTTGAAGGACAGATAAGTAACCACATCTGAGTTAAACTGCGTTATCAGACTTCTTTAAAGCTACAGAAAGCAGTTTTCAGTCAACTGTCCATAATTTAAGTTTCCACTGTCATTTGAATGTTTTTCAAATGTTTGCAGCCTTTGACTTTATAAGTATCCTGAAATGTGAGTCTCAGATTTTAATACCATCTAAGTCTTAAAAAATTGGCCAAGTGAAATATTTACAACGGAATAAAACACTGGCTGTTGTGTTGATATGCTCTGCTGCTTTGAGAACCACGATGGAGTGTTTTCATAATATTTTGTTGCCACGTAATTTGATAATTGGATTTTCTCTCGATCAGTGATTGCCAGTTGAAAATAATGTGAAAAACAATCAAACTTTTGCTGCTAACAGTTGGTTTGAGTTCCTAATGAATAATAATTTAAAGTACAGAGGGTATAGAGTGAAGTTTTTGGTAGAAGCCTGGAGCATTTTACTGAAGTTATGTGGTTATAATGAGAGATATCTAAACCTTAAAACTTTTCTCTTGAGTTTTTAATTTTTGTTTTTTAAGCGGGTATGTTGGTGCTGTTAACGGTATTTCATGAAGCCTACTGAAATATTTCTGCAGGTGTTGTGTGTGCTGTAAACATTTAAGATGTTGGCTCGATTCACACTGGGTGTTGAGGTGCAACAGGACAAGCCCCAAATGGGGTTGTGCTGGTGCACTTTCCACCTTCTGTTTCATTGATTTACAGTTTAATGGTGTCAAGGGAACAAGTTGTGTGCCAGTTTGTATTCTTGTATGTTAAATTTTAACAATCCATCAACTGACTTCATATTTTAACGTTAAACAGAGAAAAATAATAAATTTGCACTCTCATACATTAGATGCAGTACATTCCCACTCGGTAAATGAGAGAGGTTTAATGTGTGGCCAATATTGTAAATGGAAAGTGTCAGTGCAAAGTTTACTCTCAATAAAAAGAACTGAAAGTGTGGCATTCTGAGAGTTTTTTTTTAAGTGATTAGCTATTCTGTAAAGAACTTTTTTTTTTTTTTTTTTACAAAATATGGCTATTAATTCATTAAATACAGTGTTAGCATTGCATCACTAAACCTAGAGTCTGAGTAGTGTTCATTTTTTTAAGTCAACAAAGAAGAGTGTAACACGAGGCCCCATTAGTATATTGAAAACAATATAGCTCTCAGTATACCAAATTATTATGAACTATTACACAAATAAATAAATTACACATTAATCAGACCCGCAACCTGATACTGGATAAGCAGTTGAAAATGTATGCATGTACGTATGTGTCAGACTCATCATCTCCCATTAAAATTTGAATGCAGTCAGACCATGAGTTCAAGTTTGAGGCATCAGTAGTCAAATCTGAGTCCTGAAAATTTGGTTTTGAGTCCAAAATCTTGACTGAGTACTACATGACTGAATAAAATCTGGACTCAAGTCTGAGTCCTCAACTAGAATACTACAAGTCTGACCAAAACGAGGATGGGCTTAAGTCCAAGTCCTCGCCTGAGTACTGCAAATCTGATCAAAACCATGACTGACTCAAGTCCAAGTCCTCAAATAGAGTACTGCAAGTGTGATCAAAATGAGGACTCTGGCGCAAGTCAGAGTCCTCAAATGTCCTACGACAATCTGATCAAAATGAGGACTCTGACTCAAGTCTAAGTCCTCAAATAGAGTACTGCAAGTCTGATTACAGACCCTTTAGTTTAAAGTGGTAGACTTTAATTATTTTCTTGACCTAAACTTATAGTGATTTTAACACTGTCTTAATAATGAAAAATTAACATAAATTTGTCAGTTGAACTTAACTAAAATTAATTTTTAAAGCCTCTTTTCAAATATTACAAATGTAAACATCTCCAGGCTTGTAAAATTATTTAAACCCCAGTTTAAATAGTCTCATGTTAGACCATATTTCAAAATGCTAATTCAATCGTTCTAAATTGGGGTTTAATTTGGTTATGTTGTGAAATAAAAGTAAATATAAATGAAAAATTAATTTGTATTTCAGTCTACAAGAGTAAACGGTCGTAAGTTACAAATGAAAAGTGTCTGGAAATATTTGATCCAGCAGCGTTCAGCTTATGAAATTTTTTTAAGCTTTTTTTAATTTTTCAAATTTTAATCTCTGAAAGTTTGGATTTCTGAATCAGTTTTAAAAGAAGAAATAATTAGAAAACTTAAAATCTAAACGCCACGTTTTCACTCAACCGGCAGGTGGCGGTGTGGCTATTTAATAGTACGCTGCTTGGCGCACATTTAATGACGTCATATCTCCGTGCCCGGAACGTAAATTGTACAATAGCGGCCTGTGACGCCACTTGAGCGCTATAATTTTTCTTTTTTTGGTGGAGACTTTATCTCTGCATTCCGACACCATCATGAAACTAGTCAGGTAATAAGTGATAATGCATCTCCGGTTACCGAATGCGATGGTGTATCATGAGAAAAAGATGACGATGCCGCCGGATGGATTTAGATTTTGTCCGTGAGGCGGCAAGCGGATAAATCAATGAATGGAGGCTGGTTTTAGCACATTAAAGCAGTATGCGTAGTTATTCAACACAGTAAATGCGGATAACGGTTATGCTGAAAGTGAAGTTATCTGTGTCGTAAAAGTATTTGTATAAGTAAAAATATAATAGGTTGTGTTGTTTGTTTACAGGCCTCGTCAGCCTAACGCTGTTACAAGAAAATAAATAAATTGCACATTTTAGTTTTTACGGTAACTTATTTTTTTATTTTATTTTTTTTGCAATAACGTGTTAATGTATTATTAAAATGCAAGGTGGCCTTTGTGTTGATGCTAACGCTAGCTAGCTACCGTCAGAGTCACTGGCGGCGGTTTTTATATTTGTTGAGGTCACATCAAATGTTTTGGTTTTGTCTAATCAGCTGTCTCGACCATAAATATTAAATTTATAGTTACATAAGACAATAAATCAGCAGTTTCTCTTACTGGTAATGCAACATTTGGGAAAATGTTTTGCTTGTCAAAGACTGTTAGGTATTCTTAAGTTAGCAGTTTCTGTTAATAGATTGAATCAAATAATGTCATCTGTACTTTAGTCTTCTGTGAAAAGGTTTGTATTCTGACTGTACTTTGATCAATGAAATACAGATTTTTGATGAAGCTTAGCCATGAGACGGTTACCATTGAGCTGAAGAATGGCACCCAGGTCCATGGCACCATCACAGGTACGGAACCACTACACACTGCTGCACTGTGGGTATAACTAAAGGACCCCTGACACTTGTACGACTTTGATGCACGCACATCGTCGTGATGGTCCCACCGGCTGTGTTGCTCCACCACCTGTTGTGTGCTGGATGCTGCGTATATAAAATAATTATTTGTGGCAAATTAATCATTTTCTCTGCACGTTAGCTGTTGAAAGCAGCTCTAATCGCTTCCTGAATCACAGAGGACCGCTTCAGCAGCAGCTGTTTGAGCGCGCTGAACGAGACTGAGAAAGCATTTGGAGCTGTCTAAAAAGGTCATTATTTGTCATGTTTGCATTGTCATGGCTTGGTAAAACAGTTGCACGTTCTTTTCTTTGTGTGTGCAACTTTAAGTGTGTTTATGATCTCATTATAATTGTTCAGACGAGCTGTGCTCTGATGCGGTGCGCTGGCGCAATCACTCGCCCTTTTTACTTTACTTGACAAGCTGCACGTAGTGTTGGTGAGTAGATTGTGCAGTGTTGCAGGACATTTATGCATGAAAGTTTTTTTTTTTTGAACATTTCAAAATTCTCTTTGCGCCATTGCGCATGCCGGTGCCCCTCTTGCGTTCAGTCTACACCTGTTAAAGAAGAGTACTCTCCTGCACGACACATTGCATGCATCAAAGTCATGCAAGTGTTTGGGGGCCTTAACGTTGAGTAATGTCTACGTGGGGGGGGGTGGAGTTATTTAGATTTTATGTTATGGGTCTGCTAGGCGTTCAACTCTGCTTCACAGGCACAGTCTTAAGAGAACAAGTGCAACCTGACATGTCAGTCTGCCTGCTTGCATAAGGTGCCTTTGGCCACCTTTGCGATTGTGCAGTGAGACTTTTGCAAGTGCAATTATATTTTAAAGAAGACATAAATATGTCCTGTTTTTCTGTTCTTGCCTGTTTGCTCACCAAACCTTTGGTGCGGGGGTACAAGTTGCATACCCAGTGTAGGCTCATGAAAGTGGCAAGAATACAAACAAGCAGCGTTAGGCTGCTCATAATCAGCTCAGATCAACTATGGCTTGTTACACCACTTACCAGAGGTAAAGTGAAGCCCACATAACACAACACAATTTTTTGGAGTCCAGGGAGAGTTATCAGTGTTCTATGACTTCACTGCTTGAATCAAAGCATTCCTTCTGTTTTTATTTGTACTGTAAATCGATGGAAAAACTCTTTGTGTCTAGCTGTGGCTATTAAAGATGACCTCTGCACAATCATGCAGCATTATAACAAATTTCAACACAAAACATGCGCGACAAGCAAGCAATAAGCAGAGTTGCTATGCTGTTGATACACCCAACCTAACAACGGGGTGCATGAGCTGCCGCTGCATGTTGGACTCGAAGTGCACACGTACCTTCTCTGTAGGTCTGTAACCAATTTAGTTATCAATTGTTAATTTGTCTTTATGCTTCTTTTTTTTTTTAACTTCAGAAAAAGGGTGCGAGGGGGGAATCATTTTCTCAGAATATCTTCAAAGCGTTTTTGTTCATTTGAATAGTTGTTACATCGCACAGCTTTTAGGCCACATTACACTTAGGGGCCTTGCTGCTATTTAACAAGGCACGAGCTGTTCAGTTTTTTAAGGAATATGACAAATGTTTGGCATTGTGTCCTTGGTATGATTGGATGATAAAGTATTAAAATAATTGACCCTTTAATCAGATAATCTGGTATATATCACTTTTTCCAAGTCTAACTTGTGAGGGCCCTGATATGGCTGACAAAATTAAAATAAGCCAGTGTATCTGAAAAATGCACAGCAGATTCATAGCCATTTTCATCTTATTACGTAATGTCTGGAACCTACTCGTTGATGCCCGAGAGCCACTCTTGCAAGTTACGCCAGTGATTTTCAACCTTTTTTGAGCTGTGGCACCCTTTTTATATTTACAAAATCCTGCAGCACACCACCAACCAAAATAATATTCTAATTCTATTACCTCTGGTTTTGCGCAAACCCAATTATCGCAATAGAAAATCGATACAGAAAACACCGCATTTCAAAAATCCTCAAGCATTTTGCGCTCTGATCTCAAGTAGGGCTGTCACGATTAGGAATTTCTGGAGACGATTAATTGTCAGACAATAATTGCGATTGACGAATATATTGTCTTTTTTTTTTTCCCCCTTCTTTATATTCTACTATTGTAGTATAATTACACAACTCTGGAAGAACGCTTGGCTTCTGTGAGTGGAGAAACTGGGAATGGTGGAACATTTTTATTTTTATCTTCATTTTACATACGGTCCCAACTTTTTCTGAATTGTGGTTGTTTCTGTTGCATTTCTGAAATTGTTTCTCCACATCAGACACGTTTTGTGCTTAAACATTGCATTAAGCTCAAGATTGAACAAATAAATACCTTTGGAACATAACAGCTGTTAAAGTTCAGAGTTCTCACCTGCTTTTTGTGATCTGTGCGTCTGAACATTGTTTTTTTTTTTTTTTTTGTGGCTCAGTTCATATATTCTCATTTTTAAAATGTTTTTAAAGATATTTGACCATTTATTTCGTCTCATGATCTCATAAATTCAGCATACGACGCGCACGTGATGTGAACAGGACGGTAACGGCAGAATCACACCTTTAGAGAAAGTTCAGAGAGAAGTAAAGGCAGCTTCACGTTTTCGTTTTGTTAACATGTTCACTCGGGTTAAAATCCTCTCTCTGCTCCGCGCTCACTGTGCACTGAAAATGTCGCGCCTGCATTCAGGAATCTCCCTCACCCACCCCCTCCCTCGCAGTCTGTTAACTCCGCGCGCGCACACACAGGCACAGATACACACACCGACAGCTCCGCATTTTAGACGGCTTTTGAAGAAGACGGCACTGTTTTAATTGGCCGTCAGCCTTCTTGTTATTGTCCCGCCTTAAGACGAGAGCAAGGCTGCAGCACAATGACGTTATATTCTGAGTCGTTTTATGCTTTGTGGATAGAATAAATAATTCACGGTAATCGTGAATATGAAAAATAATCGCGATTGATGAATATTGTAATAATTGTGACAGCCCTACCCACGGAACCCCTGGCGATTGATCACGGGGTGCCGCGGCACCCTGGTTGAGAATCACTGAGTTAAGCTATGTACAGTTATTGTTCAGCTGTCTGTGGTGTGTGTGTGTCCGTGTCCGTCCCCACAGCAAGTGGCATTTGTCTACCAGACTCACCAGCTCCCGATAGCTTAGCGTTGAACAGTATCCACCCAAAACACCTGTGCACCATTTTGATATACAGAAATCACAGATTTTGAGCTGCAAAAAATTCTGTTTTTCCTATTTGCTACAATGAAAATGGCAAATGGCTCTGGGGGGGTGTTTCCAAAAGTGACCTCACTTAAGTCAACATTTCTGGCAGGCTATCAAATCTAAGCATTTCAAAGCAGCAGGTGAAATCAGGCTAAATTCCCCATATTTATGACTTAGGCCATATTTCTCCAAAAATAAGACATAATACATCAATATTTTCACTCACTCATCATCACTCATCTTCAACCGCTTATCCGGGATCGGGTCGCAGGGGCACCAGCTTGAGCAGGGGACTCCAGACTTCCCTTTCCCAGGCTACATTGACCACCTCCGACTGGGGAATCCCGAGGTGTTCCTGGGCCAGTGTGGAGATACGATCTCTCCACCTAGTCCTGGGTCTTCCCTGGGGTCTCCTCCCAGATGGACGTGCCTGGAACACTACTCTAGGGAGGGACCCAGGGGGCATCCTTACTAGATGCCCGAACCACCTCAGCTGGCTCCTTTCAGTGTGAAGGAACAGCAGCTCTACTCCGATCTCCCCACGGATGACCGAGCTCAATATTTTCATATTTTTTTATTTAGAAAAGTCAGCTCATTTGACATTTCATTTACCAGAGATATGCACTTTAACTCTTATCATGAATCTTTTACCCACAAATAAAGTTTTTGTCAGTACAGATGGCAGTTGGTGTCATCAATCTGTTGTTTTCACATACTTTAATCTTTTTAGGCACAATAATGGTTCATCTGATTCAGGTCGTGTGTGTATTTTACGTCTGCTGACTTTCCTTTGTTAGGTGTTGATGTGAGCATGAACACCCATCTGAAAGCGGTGAAAATGACCCTGAAGAACAGGGAGCCTACTCAGCTGGAGTCCCTGAGTATTCGTGGCAACAACATTCGCTACTTTATCTTGCCTGACAGCCTGCCGCTGGACACCTTGCTGGTTGACATCGAGCCAAAAATCAAATCGAAGAAAAGGGAAGCAGGTGAGAAGCATGCAGAATGGAGTCATACAGTTCCAGACCAAAGTGTGTGTGTGAGAGTGACAATAGACCTCATGCACATACAACTCATACTAACATAATCTACTGGGCAGCACAGTGGCCCAGACGTTGCTGCGGATGCTTCCAAAACAAAACTCAAGGCCACCTATGCTCAAAGCCTCTAGAGTTTTATCAGGAAGGACGTCTGAGCCCTTGAGTTAAATCAGCGTTCAACTCTACATCAGATCTAATATGGCAATGCTGAGCAAAAATGGAGAAGCCAAGTTATGTGAGTTAATTTACTGTTCTCATAAAGGCACATTGATTTAAACACTTGTGGAACTCATCAGGTTTACACATGCAACTTATGCCATTATCTGGATTTATGAGCATTTCATGAATCTGGCGTGCCACATTTGTATGACACAAATGCATTTGTCTCTCACTGGGCTTGAACTCTGTCCCCGGGATGGACTTGATACATTATGTACAGTCTTATGTAAAACGGAACAAACCATGTCAGTTGCACTTCACAATTAAAGATGATTGTGATTCATTTAAAGTTCTGCTCTCGAAATGGGTTTTATCACTGACATGGTCAGATTGTGAAGGTGGCGTCAAATTTGTGCAAGACTTAGTTTTCTTTGAAGAAAAATTGTGAAAGTATTTAGAAGCACCTGCTGTTAACATTTACACAACACCAAGTTTCCATCAGTGACCAGCACTTGGTTTTATACAGTGTCGTCCAAAGTCTGATGTCCAAAGATGGTGCAGTCAACAGTGTTGCCACAGTAACTTTAGCTACATTCAGCCGGTGCTGAATGTAATGAAAGTAATTAGTAATCTAACTTGTGTGTGTACTTCTAAAATTGAGTAATCAGTAATGTTACTCTTTCAAGGAGTAATCAGTAATCTGATTACTTTTTCAAAGTAAATGTGGCGACACTGGCAGTCAAACAATAGTCAAGGTTTTTCCTGCATAGAGAAATGTGAGGTAGTCACCTCACTCAAATTTTCTGCCATCTGACTCTCACCTGACATTAACACTGGACTTTGTCTGAGGTAAAGGTTCACGAATGTCGACGTGAAGTTGTTTAGTGAAAGCTTCTGTACTAATGCCTTCTTCATTAGGAGTTTCCACAGTAGCTCATAGTCATACTGACACCCTGCTGGTCGAATAATTTGTAACACATACTATATTATGAAAATCATTTATTTTGGCTTCTCCAGCAAATATTGTCACTATTGACTAGAAAAATATATAATAGAACAACTCCAAGCCACTTAGTATAACATATCAGACAGACAGCACAGGAAAGACAGTTTGGAGACCGTCAGAGAGGTGAAACTGAGATGGTTTTGACATGTGCTGAGGAGGGACCCAGGTATATAGAGAGAAAGAGCCTGTGGATGGAGCCACCAGGGAGGCTGGCTGGTTTCCGCATAGAAAAGGAGGCAGGCAACCAGCGGGAAGTTCCTCCATTTGTCTGAGACCACTCTGCACTGATGGCTTCTGATTGGCTCGCACATATGTGCACTGTTTATAGCACTAGCTGGTCTTCACTTCCTCCTACTGTGCTTATTTTTATGCATATTTATTTTTTACCATATAAAATTCTATTCATTAATAGTTTTTAGCCCCTTTAAGTGTTTTTTGACTTTGCTGGTGTGTCCCTGCCTCCTGTTCCTGAGTGGAGGAGGCAGGGCCCAGCCAGAAGAGGTGGTTTGTGGGTCTGCTGAGGGAGGACATGCAGGCTGGTGTGACAGAGGACAGGGTGAGATGGAAACTGATCTGCTTTGGTGACTCCAAACGGGAGCTGTCAAAAGAACTCCACACCAACAAGCACTTTAACTGCTGTGGGTGTCTTTTTTTTTTTTGTTTGTTTGTTTTTTAATGTGTTGAATAGGGCATTTTTAAATTTTGAAGTAAAATGCTTTGATAATTTCTCAAATTTCTTTAAGTAATCTGCAAAACTAAGACTTGACTTTATGTACGTGTGCCATAGGATGTGGTCGGCTCACACATCAACCTCATTTTGAACCAGGAAAAACTTAGTTAATTGTCGCCTGAGACTTGAGTCGCTGGGGGGGAAAAAAGCTCAAAAATATAAAATTCAACTGTGTGCCCACGTATGGAGCACTATACTGTCAAAACAATATGAAGGGAAATTCCAGACTTAGTCGTGACTAGTGAGAAACTTGCTGTTCACTTTAAATGAGTTATACAAAAAATGACTGCTTAACCAAATGGAGGCAACATTCATGACGTGTATGGATTATTTGTCATATTTTAACATTTTATTAGTGAGTAACCTGCTTTCTTCAAGTTTTGCTGTTGCATATTTCTAACAGATGTGTTGACTGTTTGGTGTTTCAGTGGCTGGGCGTGGCCGCGGCAGAGGACGAGGGCGTGGCAGAGGAAGGGGACGAGGCCGCGGCGGTCCAAGGAGATGATCGCCTTACTGATTGTTTTCATTGTATCAAAGAACGCAGTTGTGAATTCTTTGTGTTTCTTGGTCTACCCTTCCCCCACCACCACCATTTTTTTTTTCCTTTTGTACATTAAAAATGTTTCTTGTCAAGAAGAAAGCTATTTGTCATCTACCAACTCCAACATTTCCATAAAATGACAAACACCTGTGATTACTGACCTTTTAGCTTGATTTAAAAATGGGTCCTTGCTGTATTTTAGTAACAGGTTGTCAAAATGGTTCCACTGACGTGGATGATTACAGTATGTTTACATGAAAATGTCACTGGTCCCTGTGAGAGAAACGTTTAGACCTGCAGTTTGTACGATTATCACAGTGACTGAGTGGAAAATGGGCACAAGGGTTCAAAATGGCATAATTAGGAATGGAACTCATCACGTTACCTTAATACTGTCATCTTGCTTAATCATATTATGCACTGAAAGGGGGCTTGCTTAGGAGAATTATCCACTTTAATTGTATAAAAGAATTGCAGCAATTTGACCAATGTAAGGCACAGTTACCAGATTACCTAGTTCATGTGAACATGATACCAATTGTATATTTCTTAACGGCATTAATGTGGCAGCTGCTCTTTGTGTTCACCTGAACCGGGTGTTCTGACGAGATGTCATTCCTGTTGAGAGGCCAGTCCTACGCGCAACTGCGCGTGCACAGTTCTATCTACCCAGGATTTCACACCACCTCTGGTCGGGTTGATTCACCGCTCTTTACCGCGTTGAACTCCCCAACCAAGGAATGAAAATACAACAGCAATGTGTCTTACCAATTTTAAAAAGTTCAAATTTGCATGTGCATGCTGTATTTACAGCACAATATTGACAAGACTGCACATCTTGGCAGAACATGCTGTCGAGATGTCTCATCACATAAATTGTCAGTTCTACGTCCTGACAATATTGTGCTGTAAGTACAGTGTGCACGTGCAAATTTTAACCTTATTAAAATTGAAAAGACGGTGCTGTTGTATCAGTTATTAACTGTTGTATTTTCATTCCTCAGTCGCTAGGTCGGAGAGTTCAACGTGGTAAGAGGCATGTCAACCAGACGGGGGGTGAAGGTCTGGGTAGAGAAAACTAGTGCCTTAATTGAGAGAATGGTGACATAAGTTATGGGGAAAACACGGTCACGTGACTCATGGTACATCTTGGGTTCAAAATAGGGTTCGCTGCTATTGTGTGCATGTAATCCAGCTATTTTATTTATTCGCTGAAAATGACAGATTGCTGTGCACATCATTGTATGATAGTTACAGAGCTGCAGCTGTATAAATCAGGCTTAAAATTAATTAAATCAAATTGTAAATTTGATAGCTTAACTATTTTTATATTGATTTTGATCGCACCTGTACCCGGATATGTTGCTGAATATGGTTAAATGATTTTTTTTTTTTTTTATGTTGAAAACAGGTTCATTCGATAGTTCAGCACAGTTGGTACCAAAATGGTGCCATGTTCTGAGTCGATGCAAGAATTGCGCATGCGCAATTGCGCGGAGGACTGGCCTCTGGGCAGGAACGACATCTCGTCAGAACTCCAGTAGAAACGTAGGACGGTAGGGGAAGGCTCCGCCCTTTTTGCCTCTGATTGGCTAGAAGGTGAGCAGCTGTAGAAGTCTGTTTTGAAACGTTATCTGACGCTCCAACAGGACAGACTGACAGCAGAACAGAGAGAAATGTTTTAAAAGTGGTAAATATATCTGCAAAATAACTAGAAGGCTGTACTTGGTTATCGCAGGTGAATAATTTATCAATGGCTGCCCTCCATCGCATTTTCAGTAAAATTACTATCCTTGTAGTGAGCAAACTAGCATTAACTTTATCTACGCTGCCATTTCTGCTCGACCCCCGCATGGCTGCTTGCAGCTATATTTTTTATGTATTTGTTTTTGGCTGCTCCTGCACCTTAATTTGAATATGTGCACGATCCCAGATTAAATAAGATACAAGTTTAGGCAGTGTACGTTATGCCGGATCTCCTATCTGATTGGCTCATTCAAATGACGTCATCGGTACCAGAACATGCGATGAGATAATCTTTAAATTTATTCACGACGGAACGGCTGCGGTCGGGCGGGAACTTGAAGATATTTCGCTGTACGCGGCTTGGGCTGTTTTGCTGGCCGTCTAAATTTATTTACGACGGTACGAGGCGATCGGAGTTTAAGATCTCCTATTTTGCGATGGATAAACAAGATAACAGCAGTCCTGAAGGTAAGATGACGTTTTACGACCAAATCAAATAGCCAATCATGGTAGACACCTAGCCAATCACAGGCGAAAAGGGGCGGAACCTTCCCCTGTCACTATGTTTCACAAATTCGTAGAGGACTCGGGCTCTGGACACCGGCACTTGGGTGTCTAATTGTTCCGTTTAATGCCGACAAATATTTGGAGGATTGAGTAATATTTTAAAATGTCCGGTACTGTCAGTGATCGATTTCTGTATTTCGCGTTTGGAAGCAACTTGTTGAAGGAAAGACTCCAAATCTCAAATCCCTCTGCTGAATTTTGCGCCGTAGGACGATTGAAGGTACGTTAAATTTTACCCGTTACCATCAAACACATTTTTTTAAGTTTCTGCGTGGCAAGAGTTGAAATAAAAATACTAAGATACCTATTTTGTATAAGTGGTTCGACCTGTCGAGATTAGCTCTACTGCGCATGCGCATCGTGTACACTAATTTACAGTCTATACTAGGCATGGGTTGATAGATTTGTTTTTTTCCATCATTATCTTGGCCATAGTAATTGCGATAATATCACGATAATTGGTATTGTCTACAAATTTAATAAGGCCTTAAAATGTTGGACTATTTTTATTGTATAATTGTCCTTATCAGTTAATATCAACTGATGTTATAGGAAATATAATGAATCGTGTCCAATAAAGTCCAGAGGGCATTAAAGTGCAAACAGATTATTGTGATGAACGATTATCACAACGGACTTAACCATCTTGTACGTCACAGTGATATTTTCTTTAGTCCAAGCGGCCGTGAATGCATCATTTAGAAAAAAAAAAAGAAAAAAAAAGTTGTACTGTCATTTTTAAAGAAATGGGAAGCGATTAACGTTTCCTGTCATGGTTTTATGGAACACTTGGTATTTCACGCATTTTGTTTATGCCATTTCAAATACAAAAAAATATTAAGATTATCTTCCTGAAATTCTATTGACAGAACCAATCATGCATGTTTGACATTACATCGAGGCTTAGACTGTAACCAAGGTAATCTAAATCTGTTTACTCCACTACCATGTACTGTAGTGCACGCAAAATCATTCAAGTCTGAAAATGGAATTACCGGAAAGCAGAAGGAAACGCACAGGTTGATAACATTTACGAACATGTTTGACTGTCCCACTGATCTGTGTGTTGACTGCCCCCAGTACACCCCGAGAGCATCGGTGCAGCCCAAGCAGGGTGCCACTCATGTCACATCCGAAGGGCGTCATGGGTCTGCAGTGGTGACCCCCCTTGATCTGGCTTGGAATACGGACCAAGGAGCATGCCCATGATTCGAAGGATGGCGCGAACCCTGTGACGGCGCATGCTGCTCAGACTAGGAGAGTGCTGAGACCCTGACACTGTTGTCCCGGATAGCCAGTATCGGAGACCGACTGGTCCCCCCTGCCTTCAATGTGCATGCGTAATTTGGGACCATAGCAGCTCGTCTGAGACTGTCTCTACACCCTTTATCAAAGGGAATAATGTGATTATTAAACCATCAGATGACAAGGTAAAACCTCTTAAATCATTGTAAAGTCAGTTTTAAGCAGAAGCGAGGCCGTTTTAAGCAGAAATGAGGTGATAATCAGTGAACCGCAGCTAATGATGCATGCACAGTGAAGGCAGGGTGGACCAATTTTTAGAGGGAACCATTCAGTTGGCGACACCAGTACTAATCGGCAGAATGGAATGATAATCTGATACCCCCTAAGCTCCATGTACTGATAACCAATCTCAAGATAATGTAATAATAAAATGTATCATACAAAGCAGAAAGTCCCCCCGTCATGTTCAAAGCACAAACCTATCTCTTTTCAAATCGGAAAATTTACCTTCACTAACACTAGATGGCACCACACAAGCTCCCGCTCTGCCATTCCATCGCTGTTCGAGATGAGCTCCACTGCGCAACTGCACATTTCCCCGTCATCGAACAGTATTCTACTTTAAATACAGTGTGTACATGCAAATCTTCACCCGTCGAGTTGAGCACCTCCACCAAAGAAGTCCTAAGTAAGTTTTGTCTTTCCATAAAAATACAGTAATGTGTCTTTTCAAAAAAAAAAAAAAAAAGTAAAACTTGCATATACATCCAGTCTTTAAAACAGAATATTGTTGTTAGATGATGGGGAGCTCATCTCGACACATGTAACTGTCGTTTTATGCTACGGGGAGCTTGGTGTAAGTGGTATAGAGCAGGGTTTTCTTTCACCAAACATCAAATCTAGGCTTGCAGCTCAGATGTACCTTCTAGCAAATTGTGTCTGAACTTTCAGGTCTTCTTTACAAGAAAATCCTGGATACCACATGATCATGAAGCTGTATAACTGGGGATACAAAATGCAAAACATGCAGTATGCACAATTTCTCCAATCACAGCCACAGAAGCCTGTAACTTCTTCTCAAGGACATTCATAGAGTTGTCCTAAAGCCACTCCTTTGATATCTTGGCTGTGTGTTTAGGGTCATTGTCATGCTGAAAGATGACCCATCACCCTAGTCTGAGGTCAAGAGCGCTCTGGAGCAGGTTTTCATCCAGGATGTCTCTGTACATTGCTGCATTCATCTTTCCCTCAATCCTGACTCGTCTCCCAGTTCCTGCCGCTGAAAAACATCCCCACAGCATGATGCTGCCACCACCATGCTTCACTGTAGGGATGGTGCCTGGTTTCCTCCAAACACGAGGCCGGGCATTCACACCAGAGAGTTCAATCTTTGTCTCATCAGACCAGATAATTTTGTTTCTCATGGTCTGAGTCCTTCAGGTGCCTTTTGTCAAACTCCAGGTGGGCTGCCATTTGCCTTTTACTCAGGAGTGGTTTCTGTCTGGTCACTCTACCATACAGGCCTGATTGCTGCAGAAATTCCAGAGGTTGTCCTTCTGGAAGGTTCTTCTCTCTCCACAGAGGAGTGCTGGAGCTCTGACAGAGTGACCATCAGGTTCTTGGTCTCCTCTCTGACTAAGGTCGTTCTTCCCCATTCGCTCAGTTTAGATGGGCGGCCAGGTCTAGGCAGAGTCCTGGTTGATCTGAACTTCTTCCATTTACAGGTGATGGAGCCCACTGTGCTCATTTGGACCTTCAAAGCAGCAGAAATGTTTCTGTACCCTTTCCCAGATTTGTGCCTTGAGACAATCCTGTCTCAGAGGTCTACAGACAATTCCTTTGACTTCATGCTTGGGTTGTGCTCTAACTGTCAGCTGTGGGACCTTATATGTAGACAGGTGTGTTACTTTACAAATCATGTCCAATCAACTGAATTTACCCCAGGTAGACTCCAATTAAGCTGTAGAAACATTTCAAGGATGATCAGTGGAAACAGGATGCACCTGAGCTCAATTCTGAGCTTCATGGCCAAGGCTGTGAATCCTTAAGTACATGTGATTTTTATTTATTTATTTATTATTTTTAAATTGCAAAAATTAAAAAAAAACCCAACTTTTTTCACATTGTCATTATGGGGTATTGTGTGTAGAATTTTGAGAAAAAAATGAATTTCATCCATTTTGGAATAAGGATGTATCATAAAATGTGGAAAAAGTGAAATGCTGTGAATACTTTCCGGATGCACCGTACTCCACACAGAACTGCCATAGAGTGCCATACTGTTTGTATTTCTTCATAACTGACATATTCAGTGACTTGGAAATGTTCACGTATCCATCTTCTGTCTTGTCTGAAGAAAACTGGCAATACAACAGATTTTTTACATGTATTATAACAAAGCCTTTCATTACTTATGCAACCCATCATCTTGGCTTTTATATTTTTAATTAATTTATATCAAGTTGTAGAGATTTGCTTTGAGTTTGAGTTTAAAGAAGAAATTATAGATTTTTTTGTATTCAAAATGGCATAGACAAAGTAAGATGTTTGAAATACCAAGTGTTCAAATACTTTTGGAGGGGACTGTACTTTGTATACATGTATATGTGTGAGAAAATTGGATGTTACACAATCCCACAGGTTTATAAGCAATCTAAATAGTTGAACATTGGCAGTTTTTGTAAATTTGCTTCTATACACTACCACAATGATGTTGAAATGAAACATTTTTATAGAGTGCGTGAAACAGACCAGTGAGGGAAGCCACCAAGACACCCTTAACTCCTCTGCATTAGTTGACTTAACTGGGTGATTTGGAGAAACGGAGGAGTGCATTTGTCTGTTGCACCTCCAGTAATGGCTTCATTGTGGAGTGGAAGTGACAGATTTTAAAGCAAGAAATCAAATCTAGGCTTCAGTCTCCCATGTGCCTTCTGGTAAACTCACTGAAATTTCAAATTCACAACGAGGCTCTGTACGTGGTGATACAACAGTCAAAAGTTGCGCTATACAGTTTCTCCATCAGTCACAGAAGCTTGTATCTCCTTCAGTTATCGATATTTTTTTGGCCACACTCTCGCGAGCTTATGGCAAGCTAAAAGTGGACGCTCTCATTTTGGCCGAACGTGTAGCCGATTTCTGGATATTCTGTGTTCGTACGTTCCCGCGGCCGATGTGCTTGATGAATTCCTGTGCAAAAAGTAGTTCCCAGATAATTGTGATATATTCTTGTGAGATAATGAGTATGTATATCTCATCTAAATCAATTCTAAAATTTACCAGTAATAAAATGATAAAAGATAACTGAAGTTTTAAGAGTGGCCGTAATAAATATTTAAGAAACTTAAAAGTTTATGAGCAACTTCACCTGTTATTGCTCAAGCACATTGTAAACGGGTGATTCTTTAACTACGGGCACTATTGGCCTTGAAAATGTAATTTCCACCACACCATTGCCTTACAATATAAAGCACCTTGGGGCAACTGTTTGTTGTGATTTGGCGCTATATACATGTGCTCTGATGTCACTGTTTATCTCCATAGAAACTACCCAAACAATCTTTCATACAAACTGTTTAAAGGGACATTACAGTGTTGTGGTGGAAATTACAGCAATAGTGTGGGACAACTACATTTTGTTTAAAAAAAAAAAATCACAACAGTTGTATGACATTGAATACCCCAATTATGTTTTGATTATTTTACTGATATTTTATTCAGAGATATTTTAAAACATTAGAAAAACATTTCTTTACCATTCATTTTTATCATTGAAGATCAAAAGTCTGGGTGTGGGACAAGCACAAAACGGCAATATTTGCATATAATGATGCTGAAAAAAGGTGAAAAAGTCATCATAGACTACTAGAACAAATTTCTTAACACACTTTCATTGTAAAGATAACTATAAAAGTGTGAAATTTCCCCTTTTTTCTGTTTTTCATACAATATGATCAGAGGACATAAGTGCCCGTAGTCTAAGAATCATCCAAACATCGAAAAGACAGAGTTTGATGTGGAAGAGTTCAGAAAGATTTAATTGGAATGTTTTGATGACCATTTACAGTTGGTGATGAAAGACTTGGGTGTTAACTTCATGTCAAAGTCAGAGCAAGAAGCTGCACTGAAAGAGATCTATCTGGGACAAAAGACACATTCTGTGTTGTTGCTCCAGTGAGAGCAGCACGCTGAGCAGGGTGCTTGGTGGCTTCCTTCTCTGTAGTTTCCTTCTTGCATGGTCACTCATTTTCTGAGAACCGTCTGCTGCAGACAGATTTACCAAACTGTATTTTATTTAAACCTCACAGTGGAAGTGCAGAGACAAAAGTACAAAACCTGTCCCTGTCCAAATACTTCAAGGTCTGACTGGAAAATGTATTAGAGCTCAAACTCTTTGGTTTGTTCTCGTTACACATTTGGATGATGATGTTGCAGCTTCAGTACCGATTCTCCTAAACCAGCTGTACAAACAGCTGATCAGTTTTAAAACCCGCCTGTTGGGGTTGTGTAGCCGAACAGTCGCACACAACTTGTCATGTGACTCAAAGGTCTTTTGTCCTGTCCTCAACATGTCCAGGACTATAAGTTGAATTTTGGCCTTTCTGAGAAAAATGAGGGCAGAATTTGGCACGGCGGGGTGGCAACCATAGAGTCCTGTCCAGGTGCAGAGGTGTGGGGCGTGATCTGGACTCTGGCAGCTGAAAACCTGACGACTTTAGACAAGTGAGACACACACACGGCCGCTGACGACGAGCTCGTTGATTAACGTGACGTTTTAAAGAAAACACTGGTTTTTGGTCCGTCCTCAGCCAGGAGGAGGTGAGTGAAGGTGTGTATTCTCCGCTGGAGGTCACGGTGGAGACCGATAAAGGCCCAATGAGGTGCAGGACCTACCAGATGAACGACTACCACCTGTGTCCTCCGTCGCCTCAGTATAAGCAGGTGAGTGCACGCAAAGTCACATGACTGCTTTGACAGACCAATCAGTTCTTGTTGCTTTAACCAGCATGTCGTCTGTCCCATCTGTCAGGTGGTGTGCTTGGGTGCAGAGCAGAACGGACTTCCAGCGGCGTACTTGCAGCAGCTGCAGGCTCTTGAAACCAACAGCTACAGCGGAGCGACGCTTCTCGACCACATCAAGATAGTTAGGAGTTAAAACACCAACTGTTACCAATCAAAACCCCTCTGAAAATCCGGTAGAATGTTACAGCTCCACGGGGTTAACAAAACGCACCACAGAAAGCTACGGTTTGAGGCCTCGTCCTCAAGGACAAAGATTGTGATAATGTACCTTTGGAGGAAGCCATGGAACCATTCTCAAACTTCAGTATGCTGTGGCCGACTCTGAAATCTGAAAGTGTTCTGTCGCAAACGCAGACATTTAATCAGTTTTAAATTGACACGACAATCAAAATTGTCATGCATGTTAAACTAGATAAATTACTACAATTCAGATTCAAACTTAAAATCTAAGAGGTTTTCCTGTATTTTTGAAGAATTTCTCACAGCCCACATTTTGGGAATCACTGGTCCAGAAGTAGCTTTGGGTCTTGTTCAGGAGTGGGGAGGTCAAATGGAGAGTGAGATCAATAAGACGGATTGTGGCTGCGTCTGATTTCCTGCTGAAGCTGTATCGCAGTCCTGGCGAAGAAAATGCCAAGCCAGAGAGAGAGAGACCTTCAATTTACACACTGATCCCTCACCTATGATCATGAACATTTAATTTACATCACAAAATGCTCCCAGACTGTCTGGGAGCATTTTGGGCGGACAGATTTTTAGGGGGGCACCGTTCAGTCTGCGACACCGGTTTATTGCAGTTGAAGTTGACCTGCTGCAAAACATACGGTATCCATAAATGTGAAAATGGGGCTTAATTGGCAAAAAACTCATGTCACTGTATGCAACTTTAACTATATATATATTATATATATATATATATATATATATATATATATATATATATCCCCTCAGAAGGTCACCCCTCTGGGCCTGTCTGCTCGAGGGTTACTTAAGAAAAACAAAACACACACATCCCAGAGGGAGTTCTTCCGTAACATAGTTGTCTGTACTTTCTCCAGAGGTTGGTATGGGTAGATGTTACCCATCTGAAGTGATTTGTGGTGACTTTGTTGTGATCAGGCACTAAATAAATGAACCGAAGTGAACAAAGATCAGTTTATTATCAATATATGCTCTAATCTGGGGAGCTGCAAAATGATGGCATTTGTTTTGTTCAGAGGTTCCAAAGACTAGAAACATCGTAGAGGACCATCCACACCGTGTTCCTAAATAACTTTCCAGGAGATATAAAAATGGATTTTGGATGCACACGTAATTAAAATGTATATATTTATTACAAGTGAAAGGTAAAGAAAATTTAATTTTCATAAAAAGAAATGCACTCTTATTTAATAACACAGTGGCCTTGGACACAATTTGAACATGTAGCTCTGCAAGATTTCCTTTTTTTCCCCAGGAATCATACAAACTACTAGTACAAAAAAAAAAAGGGGGCTGTCAGAACAACAATACATACGGGGACAGAGCAGACAACCAATATAGTTTTTTTGTTGTTGACTTCAATGAACTCCCACACATCTATGCAAACTTCACAAATGGCACGGATCATAATTTGTGAACATTTAAACAAAGATTCATGCCAACAACATGGCTAAACTTTGAAACAAGTGTTCAGGAAATTGGCAGCCTGAAAATTCAAACATTCTTTAGTTTCAGGCTGATGTGCTGTTAACCGATCGCTTGACTCTGCAGGAACTCAACGAGAACTGTGCAGAGGTCAAGAAGTGAAATGGCAGAATTTGAAATCATGAAACAAGTGTGCACATGTCAAACAGGTCCATATACGTAAAAACAAACCAAAAAAAAAAATAATAATAATACAGTGGTTGACAGGGGCCACAACACTTAAATTAAGACATTAAAAAAAGAGAAAACATCTCCAATTCAGCAACAGGCAGCTTCATCAGATGTCTTGCAAATGGAAAAAATGCGTAAAAAAAAAAAAGCAGCCTGCGGCAATGGAAACATTTAATTGGATAATATGTGTGTAACAAATTGACACAGCACACCCAAACACAGAAATGCTTTGCAAAGCTTCTCAACACAACAGAGGTACTTGCAACATAAACAGAGGACATTAACTGACGGAGCTTCAGAGCATCTTGGTGCTTCACTCTTTACCTCTATCAGCTGGCAGAACTGAATTTATTCATTTAATTTACTCACGATTTTTTAAACAATGCACTGAAGAGGCCCTGTGACAGACTGGCAGCTGGCCTAGAGTGTACCCGCCTCTCATCCAATGACTGCTAGAATAGTCTGCAGCTTCCCCAGGACCCTTAACTGCAATAAGTGGGTATAGAAAATTAATGAATGAACACAAGAAAAGTCAGTCTTCCAGCTAGAAATCCCTGTTGTTAGTACTCAAGTTGTGTTGCAAAGGTTTTCTTGCGTGTGTGTGTTGTCCAAATTTGCAGTAAACAAATCAAATTAAATTGTTACATGTGCTGTAGGTTATGATTTTGTTCTGTTTGCAAGACATTTTTTGATGCAACTCTTGTTGAATTCATGCAGGTGTTTTTTTGTATTTGTGAAGGTTTGGTAGTTATAATTTGAAAGTTTTGTGGCCACTGTAGACAATAAAATCCATAATGTAACAAACTAGCTCACCGATCGACAAATATGCAGAATTCACAATTTTTTTTACAAATGAGTTTACATCAAGGGTACAAAAGGCAGCTACCAGCAACAGCTAAGGGCTGAAACAGAAGTCTGAGTGGGAGGGGCTAAACAGCTTGTTCCATTCACCTTCTGCAACTGTATTCATTTGGAAATTCTAATATAGATGGACCACTGACAAAATACTGAGGTGAAGTTTTTAAATCACTGAAGGCTATAGGAAGACACGCCCCCTTTAAAGTTTACCATTATGTTTGGAAATACATATGCACGTGTTTATTAACAAAAGACCCTCATTTAAGCACTGAAGTTGTCAAGAAGCATCATGACATTGTTGACTTACTCCATCTGTGCCACATCTGTAACCTTCTCCTTCCCATCTTCTTCCATCGGTTCTGGTACCTCTGGCTCATCCGGGTGCTCCGGCGGCTCTGGCTCCGGGATAAGGAGGTTGTGCTTGACTTTGCTCAGTTCTGTCATGCTGAAGCCGAGGAGAATGACAGCACTGTTCTTCTTCAGGCTCTTCATACACTTCCCGCGCTTGTTTCCAAAATAGGGCGACAGCTCTGTTTTAGTCAGAGACAGCCTCTTGCACAGCTCCTCCATCTCAGCCTTGTTGGGGTAGGGGTTTATGTTGAAGTATCTGTTGATGAAATTTTTGCGCTCGTCGTTACTGCGCCGTTCGACCGCAGTGGGTTCGAGCGCCAGTTTGACTGCGGGGCCGCTTGGAATCTCGGGCACCGGTGGGGCCAGCAACTTCTCCTGGTCTCGTTTCTTGCGCATGGCTGCCTTCTCTTCGCGCTCTCGTTTGTTTGCTGCCATCACCTCCTTCCACGCGGCCTCCAGCCTCTTCTTGCTCTGTAGCTCCGCTTCGGTTTCCGGAGGTGGCCTGTTCATGATGACTGGGGCCAGACGAGGTGGAGGTACGTTTTGTTTCATAGTAAAGTTTTGAGGCATTTGGAGAAAGTACAGACCAGATGTCTGAGTGAGTTGCTGAGCTGGAGCTGGTTTTGGTGGTCTTCCACTAAGTAAGATTTCATTCCCTACTGTAGTTTTGGGCGGTTGTTTGGGTGAACACCGGCATCGCTGAATATGGAGCATTATGGCCTGCTGCGTGACCTTTCCGGTATACACGCCATTGCAGTATATACACTTGAAGGCCTCAGTCTTGAGGATTGCGTGAATAGTGGGCGCCACAAAGTGCTTCTGTTTCAGGTGCTGCAAATGTTTGGCCTCGTTCAGGAACTTTTCGTCACAGAAGGGACAGTACGCACTGTTGATTTTCACAGGTGGGGCGCAGATGTCCGACTGGTTGCTGGGATACAATCTGAAGTAGATCAGCTCGAGCGAGCTTGTGACCAGAGCCATACAGACTTCATAGTCTCCCAAGACTTCTCTCGGTGCCGCCGTGGTGACGTCAAAGTAAGGGAACTGGATTTTCCCGAATCCTTGCGTATTTACCCTGTACTTCTGCCGCAGATAATCACAATATGACTTGCTTGCTGGATTGTGTTGCTTTATGTGATCAAGAAGCTGTTTAACTGAAAAGAACAATGCCGAACAGAACAAACAATTTAAGCCGTGTAACAGGTGTTGGAAGACACTCTTTTCTGACAACAGAATTTTGCACGTTAGACATCTGATAGTCTTGTCCGGCATTTTTTTCAGGAATGCCGCTCCTGCAGCCACACAACTCGACTTTGGCGTTGCCGGTTTTGTCTTGTGAGCAGCCTCTGTGTGCATGTCAAAGACATTGGAAGGAAAGAGTTCATTGCACAGGGGGCACGTAATCCACTTCTTAGTTTGTAAAGAGGGTCGCTCAGCAGTTTTAAGAGGCGTGCCTGTGCTCTGAGAGACGGGCATTGCTACTTGTAGTGGAGCAAAAGTGTACGTTGGCATGCCGTTCACTTTGTTGCCAGTCGGGATGAGGTGACTCAGCAGAGACTGCGACGTCAGCATGGTACCCTGTAGGGAGACTGGTTTTGATGCATTTTGAGTCACAGCAGGAGGCTTCGGTGCATGTATGGTGTTGTGCCCGGCTACCATGTTACGCCCGGCTCCCGTGTTGTGCACGGCTCCCGTGTTGTGCACGGTGTTGTGCACGGCTCCCGTGTTGTGCACGGTGTTGTGCACGGTGTTGTGCACGGCTCCCGTGTTGTGCACGGTGTTGTGCACGGCTCCCGTGTTGTGCACGGTGTTGTGCACGGCTCCCGTGTTGTGCACGGCTCCCGTGTTGGCCTGCAGTCCTGATGGTACGAGGATGTGCTGCATTTGTGGATTTTGCGGCCGAGGAATGGGAGCGGCAATAGGAGCTAGGGCCACCGGTGCCTGCGTCAGAGACACATTTGGCACGGTGGGAAGCTGGACTACGGAGGACCCTTGGGGCAAAGCACTTCGGAGAGATATCGTAGCACCAGGTTGAAGCAAACCTTTGGCTTCAGCACTAGCTAGCTGTACCAGCGCAGAAGCTTGAGGGGGAAGAAAAGCCTGATTGGTTCCGGGGGCACAGATCAAAGTGGTGTTATTTGGAGTTCCTGGTAATTGCTGTAATGCCAACACTGCCCCAGCAGACTGGCCGTTGCTTGTTAAAACCAGAGAATTATTGTTGAAAACGTGAGTTTGTTGCTGTTTAGGAGCAATACTCGGGAACGTTACGAACATGCCGTTTCCATTGGGGGTGGGCTTAATGGTGTAATTCTTGTTCTCTTCGATCATGCTCTGTACTCGTGTGCTGACTGCGTAGTGTGATGGTTCGACCAACATGTGGTGCATCATTTGGTCTAGAGTTCCAGTGTTGACCTTGCACACCTTGCAGCAGTAGATTTTATTAGCAGTCGTGCCTTGAACGTGCATTCTGTACCCAATATATTGTTCAGCTAAATTCTCGAGGTGCTTCAAGATGATGTGCTTCTTTATAACAAAGATCGAAGAGCTCGGAAAGCCGCATCTTCGACACTGATATCGCTCGTTGCCATGATGGGTGGGTAAAGACGCTTCCCTCTGTGGCTGCACGTGATTGTTGAAGTTGGAATGGAAGAACAACATGTGCTTCTTGAGAGCTCTGGGATGGCCGATGTACAGGCAGTTGGAGCACATTGCCAACGCGCACACCGTCTGCGCGTACTGATGGCAGCGTGACACATGACTCCTGAAGTTGTAGATGCTTCGTGAAGAATACTTGCACATTCTGCAGCACAATGTTTGTGACCGATAGGGCCACTGCATGGGGAACAAATACAAATAATTTTTAGATTTTTAAAGAAAAATTTCCACAAACAATGTAAATTCAAATCAATCATTAAACATTTGCAACCCAATAATTCATTTCAACACCAAGTCCAGGATAAATTAAAACACATTTTGAAAAGCAACTACTTTTAAGTCAGTTCTTTCTTCTTGTGACAGTTATTATCGATATGGATCCCAACAGTTTGACAGCTAAACACTGCCATTACATTGTCTGGTCATAGCGAATTGATGACAATCAGACACCACAAATCAAGACCTGTGATCAAGCTCAATAAAGTGGTATCACCTGCTCAGCAGCAGTAGGTTCTTGCAGTACATGCTCCCAGACCTGACATGCACAGGTTCGGTTTGCAGTCCTGTGTTTGTCCATCTGTCCATGTGTTAAAATAATTCAAAGTATTTGGATTCAATGGAACAACTGAAGATTAGCCAAGGACAATGTGATCAATTTCACACGTAAAGCTCAAAATGTTGGCAAAACGCTTCGATACAGGAAGTGATCTAGAATAACCTTTTCTCGGACTTGTTCACCGACTAATAGGGAATTTGTGCCGGGTGAGACAGGCTAGTCTTCACCTTAAACCTTCAGTCAAAACAGCTCAACTCAAACAGTCTTGAACCACTATGGATTGAAAATGGTGGGATCTTGGTTTGTTACCAAATGATAAAGTGGCTGATATTTGGACAGAATTGACTGAATGGGAGCTACTGTGTAAGGTAAAAAAAAAAAGAAAGAAAAAAGTAGCGCAAACTCTATTGGACAGTAAGAACAAAGAAATTTTTATTGTGAAAGTCCCCCCACCCCAAAAAAGTAATTTAATACGATAGAGCTTGCAAAAGTACAACTGCATCAACTCTACTTTATGCTAACGCAAAAGTTGCCAATGTCGTACAATAAATAAATAATTTATAAAAATTTTTTATAATAATTTATCTTCAAATAAAGCATTTGAGCTGTATTTTTGTTTTAAAGGCATTACACAAATAAAATCTAAATATTCATGGTACACTGATATTTATTTTATTTCTGCCAAAGGTACTGTGGGCATGACACATCCTATGTGAAAGAATCCAGTATGAAATGTTTGCAGAATGTTGACGTTTGTCAAGAGTGGCCACTGAAGTAGAACCACAAACCCCTTAAATGACAACGTTTAAAACTTTGGATGTGTTTTATCTATCTATCTATCCATCTATCTTAGGTTCTGTGGGAGTAGTTTCCACAGGTGTGCAATAATTGTATGATGAATGAAAATGTGGACAAAGTTATTCATTAGCTGCAGCTGTATTGCAAAAGTGTCATATCACACTTTGACCATGACCTCTGACACCTCACTGCTCTGCCTGCAATCATATCCTTGCCAACCCAAATGCCACCCCCCTTTGTAGAATTTTATTATTCATGAATAAATCTTTTAAGTTTCCTTCTGTGAAACTGCATCTCGTTTTTGTGCAGATATGACAAATATGCATCCCAGAAGGTCACGTTTGAAACGTTGTCCATAACTTGGAAAACCTTAGTCCAGGGTCACCAATCCTGCTCCTGAAGATCACCTGTCATGCATGTTTTCCAAATCTCTCTGCTCCACCCACTGCTAATTAAGTCAGGTGTGCTCAGCCAATCAAGAGCTAGGAAACACCAGACCTGACTAATCACCTGTGGCTGCAGCAAGGACATGTGGAAACCATGCAGAGCAGGTGATCTTCAGGAGCAGGTTTGGTGACCTCTGCCTTAGAGGGTGTTCTGTCATGATGCCCTGGTCATGTTAACCATGGCAGGTTTTTCCAAGATGTTAGCAAATTTCTTTTTTCATCACAAACTGATACTTTGGCAATCCTTTGTATTTCTGTGGCACCCATAATGTCGTGCATACCGTGACATTACTGAGAGGTTATCTGGAAGCACCAATGCTGTGCTAAAGATACAGTACAGGTGATATCACATGATATAAGTACAGGGCATTACATTATTAAAGCATGTGTAAGATCACGTTCGTGGGCAACCGTATTCCTAATACACCGGTTTGTCAGTTACAGACTGTAACCATCTGGGATGCACGTCCAAAACTCAGGCTAAGGCTCACTCTGGTTAATTATCATGACAACATAGACACAGCATACAGCTTTATCTCGACAAATATACAGACAGGTTTTCATCAAGGCAGGCTACGAAAACTTCAAGATTCTAAAAGAATAACTGGTTTCACATTTACAATTTCCTTAAAATAGTGATTAGTTTAGACTCAGAGATGTGCAAGTTGCCAAATGGAACAAAGCGGCATATTCACCTTTTTTCTTCGCCTGCCATTAAATCCGTCTGTGAAATTAATCCATTCAGTGTCTTCAAAAGTCTCATCTTCGTTGGCGTTTTTCTCAGAGTTTTCTTTGAGATCCTGTGCAATAAACAACAATCATAACAAGTTTGCAGTGTGCAGAAAGATTTTAGCTCAAGAGCAAACAATGTGCTAAAAGCTGGAGTCATCTGGGCCCTTTCAAAAAATAAAAAACACATAACACGTCAGCGATTCACTGACAAGTCTTGTCGAAATGTCTTTGTGCTGTATTCGGTTTTTACCAGTCAGTGGATTCAACTCACATTCCATACAGTTGTGCTCAAATGTTTGTTTCAGAAAATATGAATGATAACACAAAAATGTTTTTGTGCTCATGGTTAGTGGTTATATGAAGCCATTTATTGTCAAATAACTGTTTACTCTTGTTAAATCATACTGACAACAAAAACTACCCAAATGACCCTGATCAAAAGTTTACACCCCCCCTGTTCTTAATACCACGTGTTGCCTCCTTTAACATCAATGAAGTCTTTTGTGGTCGTTGTGGATGAAGCTCTCTATTTGCTCTGATGGTAAAGCTGCCACAGAATAGGTCTTGGACATCAATTATGAAGGAATTCAAACAGTAAGGCACTCTATGGTAAATCTGTGTGGAGTTATACAGCTTCATGATGAAGTGGTATAGAGGAAGATTTTCTTAAAAAGAAGACCTGAAAGTTTAGCTACAAATTGCCAGAAGGTACATCTGAGATGCAAGCCTAGATTTGACTCGGCTCTATTCCATTATGAAATTAAGATTAAGAAAATGCTCCTCTATACCACTTCATGAAGCTGTATAACTGGTGATGCAAAATGCAAAAGTTGCACTGTGCACAATTTCTCCAATCACTGCCACAGAAGCCCATAACTTCTGGGTATCTTGGTGGCTTTCATCACTCTTCTCCTTCTTGCAGTCACTCAGTTTTTGAGAACTGTCTACTCCACACAGATTTACCATAGAGTGCCAAACTGTATTTCTTCATAACTGAAGTAAATAAAGTTCAAGACATTCAGTGGCAGCTTCACCATCAGAGAGCCTCGTCCACAACGACCACAAAAGACTCCAAGATGTCATTGATGTTAAAGGGGGCAACACACAGTATTAATAACAGGGGGATGTAAACTTTTGATCAGGGTCATTTGGGTAGTTTATGTCATCATTATGATTTAAAAAGAGGAAACAGACAATAAATGGCTTCACCCAACCACTAACCATGGGGGTGGGTTCATGTTATTCATATTCTCTGAAAAATGGCCAGAAAATCTAAAATTCTGCCAGGGTATGTAAACATATGAGCTACAACTACATAAATCCTTCCTTTATCCTTCATATATAAACAAACCAGCGCACAGACATATAAACCAAACCTTTTTTTTTTTTTTTTTTTTTTGCTGTGTCGTTTTGATGATACATGACTGAATGTGATTTGTGGCTTCCCATATGCAAAGGCTGTTTGTCACTTTTCCGTTTTCCCCGGGGACAATACAGGAGACAACCTGAACAGTCACTGAAGAAAAAATGAGGGGGAAAAAAAAAAAAAAAAAAAAAAAGCTTCTCCGCTTTTACTCTTAATGTTGTTACGACTGGCAAACTGAGTGTTTGGCTTTTTTCCTGACACCCCACCACCAAACCAGACAAACTTCACAAGTATTTTACCTGAATGGAAGCCTGTTGTAACGACAAAGAAATGTAAATGGTGATTATTAACAAAATACTGCTTGTTGCCTGCAGATGTAAGATGATGTGAAGTTTCACACAGATACCTGGGTTTGACTAAGCAAACCGAACAATCCCCCCTAAAAATCGGTCCGCCTTTTGCATTTGCGCATGAGTCATTAATCGCAGTTCATGGATTAAAACCTCGTCTCTGCTTCAAACTCCACTCCAGTCATTATCTATCTCAGCGACAGATATCTGAAGCTTTTGTACAACAGTAATTTCCACATAAATTTAGCATTATTTCCTCATAAAAGGCGGCGGAAGTGATCAGAGCCCCGCGGCTAAAGGAGCTGCTAGCTGATGTGTTCACTGCACGTCGGTCATTTCAAAGCGTCACATAATTTCACCTCATTTCTGCTTAAAATGGCCTAGTTTCGACTTAAAACTGAGGTTTTATCTTTATCATCTTATGGTTAATAATCCTATTAATCCATTTGATTGCTTTGGGTGAAGAGACTCCGTCTCGGACGTGCTGCTGTGGTCCGAAATGATGCATGCACACATGCTAAAGGCAGACCGAGTTTTAGGGGCAGACCGTTCGGTCTGCAACACCGGTTTCAATCAGAACCCCTCTGCCTGTACTTCTGACTTTTGCCACCAGACGCCGCCATCATATAACAGAAAGCTTCCATTCTGGTGTTAACTACAAGGTGACTTTTTGTTTTTGTTCCCAAAATTTGTCAAGTTTGACCCAATTATCAGTAGTAAATTTTATTGGAACCATTCCAAAGAAACAGACTTTGAGACACAGGCAGTTTGCATGATCTGACCAAATTTCAAGTCAATTAGATGAAAAATGCTCCAAATTTAAGCTAAACAAACAAACAAATGAAAAGTCAGTATTACACTGACAAGTCTTGTCAAACATCTTCTTGCTCTTTTGCCTTCAGTTTTCATGACTAGCCAGGAAGAGAGTCAAACAAATATGAATTTGTTCAGTGAATATAATTTGGTTTGTCAATTATTGATTATCTCAAATGATTATTTTCACAACTGTGACAGTAATAATTTGTAACAAAGAAATTGCTTAAATCAAAGAGGGACATAAAATTCAATCCATATCATTAACACTTCAAATAATATGAAGAACTAATGAAACATGCAAGTTCAGTGTAATGGTAATATTCTGACCTGGGGCTCATTTTGCCTCGGTTCGGCCGTGGAAGTGCCGGCAGTCTCCCACCTTTGATCCTTTTTAACCCGGGCCTCATTTTGCCTCGGTTCGGCCGTGGAAGTGCCGGCAGTCTCCAAGCTTTGATCCTTTTTACCCCGGGCCTCATTTTGCCTCGGTTCGGCCGTGGAAGTGCCGGCAGTCTCCAAGCTTTGATCCTTTTTACCCCGGGCCTCATTTTGTCTCGGTGCTGCCGTGGAAGTGCCGGCAGTCTCCAAGCGTTGATCCTTTTTACCCCGGGCCTCATTTTGTCTCGCTGCTGCCGTGGAAGTGCCGGCAGTCTCCAAGCGTTGATCCTTTTTACCCCGGGCCTCATTTTGTCTCGGTGCTGCCGTGGAAGTGCCGGCAGTCTCCAAGCGTTGATCCTTTTTAACCCGGGCCTCATTTTGTCTCGGTTCTGCCGTGGAAGTCCCGTCAGTCCTCAATCTTTGATCTTTTTTAACCCGGGCCTCATTTTGTCTCGGTGCTGCCGTGGAAGTGCCGGCAGTCTCCAATCTTTGATCCTTTTTAACCCGGGGCTCATTTTGCCTCGGTTCGGCCGTGGAAGTGCCGGCAGTCTCCAAGCTTTGATCCTTTTTAACCCGGGGCTCATTTTGCCTCAGTTCGGCCGTGGAAGTGCCGGCAGTCTCCAATCTTTGATCCTTTTTACCCCGGGGCTCATTTTGTCTCGGTTCGGCCGTGGAAGTGCCGGCAGTCTCATTTTGTCTCGGTGCTGCCGTGGAAGTGCCGGCAGTCTCCAAGCTTTGATCCTTTTTAACCCGGGCCTCATTTTGTCTCGGTGCTGCCGTGGAAGTATCGGCAGTCTCCAAGCTTTGATCCTTTTTAACCCGGGCCTCATTCTGTCTCGGTTCTGCCGTGGAAGTCCCGATAGTCCTCAATCTTTGATCCTTTTTAACCCGGGCCTCATTTTGTCTCGGTTCTGCCGTGGAAGTCCCAACAGTCCTCAATCTTTGATCCTTTTTAACCCAAGGCTCATTTTGTCTCCGTTTTGCCGTGGAAGTCCCGACAGTCCTCAATCTTTGATCCTTTTTAACCCTGGGCCCATTTTGTCTCCGTTTTGCCGTGAAAGTCCCGACAGTCCTCAAACTTTGATCCTTTTTAACCCTGGGCCCATTTTGTCTCCGTTTTGCCGTGGAAGTCCCGACAGTCCTCAAACTTTGATCCTTTTTAACCCGGGGCCCATTTTGTCTCCGTTTTGCCATGGAAGTCCTGACAGTCTTCAATCTTTCATTCCTTCTAACTTGTGTTTCATTCTGTCGTAACTTCATCATCGACTCTCTCATCCGACTTTGCCTATATTCTCTTTGTGTCTTGGACTCCTTTTGCCGTTTTTTTCGCATCATGTCTCTTGCAACGGCACGACTTTTTTGTTTTTCTCTTTCGCCAAAACGTTTGCGATATTCTCTCATACATTCTCTTGACTTCAACAAGCGTTTTTCTCTCTGTTCTGCACTTTCAGTCAGTCTTTTTCTTCTCATGCGCTCTTTTGCACTCTTAGTTTTCTTGTCAGTTTTCAGAAAGCCGCCCGTATTGAACACGTTCAGCTCACCTTGATATTCCATGAATGTTGTTGCAGTGCCATCAGTTGATTCACTAACCATGGACCTTGTTACACTGATTTTACTTACAGCTACCTGATCATTTTCCAACTGCTCATCATAATTTCTTCCAGACTGTTTGTGGTTGCTGACATTACAAATATTTCTATATTCATCAGAAGCCTTGTGCTTCTTAAATCTCCGCCTTCTCATGCGCGGCATATTTCATTCAATCTGGTATCAACTGGAATTTACTTTAACAATATTTCAGATGTTACAACTGCAATGGTTCAGTTATTATGCATAAATAAAATACACCAAATGATCAAATCACGAAGTGTTTATCACTAAGTACATGTATAAACAATTGTGAAATGTAATCATTTGGAAAACGTTTGCTCACTCGTGTGCCGTTACTGTAACACCAACATAACGCCAAAATGGCATAAATGTTTCAATAATGATTCTACAATATTTAACACAAACTCACAAAGAACAAAACAAACAACGTCACTGTAATGTTATTAATTCAAGGTGTTCATAAAGTACAACACAATGCAACTGAGATTTGTGAAGATGATCAACCCGTGCAAGACGGAGCAACTGGTAACTGTCAGTTTGAAAGCAAGAGTGTAGCGCTTTGGAGGATGTTCAGGGTTTACGCAGCATACAATGTCATCCAACAACCACTGATGCTGTTATTAGTTTATCAAGTTTTTGCAACCACAAACTGTATCAACTAACACAACACAATTTGCCGTTATTGGCTTTAGAATTGGAAATTTTGTCCCCCCCCCCAATTAGAACAAAATCCCCACTGGGGTAAGAGGAGTCCTGCAGCTTCGTATCAAGGCTCAGGATAAATCAGCTGCTGAGCCGAAGCCTGTAGGAGTGGCAGCGTCTAACAGCAACCTGAAAATACAACGAACAAGACTTTACCACATCATCTAGCAAATACTAATTCACACACAAATTGTAGCTGTTGCCAATAACTACTGATAGTCCCTGTACCCCAAATGCATTTTGCACAACTGTTCATCACAAAATGAACAGGTCCATTCACTTACAACTTCAATGTCACAACGTAAACACGCCTCACAGTGGAGAGCAGCTCATCATATTGTGGAATACAAAGCAAGATTTCATATCATAATGTAGGAGCACGTGTGTGCATTTGTAACACTTCAATTGTGTAAACAAAAACAAATGTTCACATATTAAATATTTTCATCTGAATGATATCTATGTTTAATATGTATGCATTTGATCACATGATAAAAAGAATAGTTTGCCAAACAGTAACATGGCTCATGTGGAAAACAGCACAACAAAATGGGCGCAAACACAGAGGGAACACGGGTTTTCATGCATGTTGTGATGTGCGTATTTGACATGTTTTGTGTATCTAAACTGCATTTTTACACCACTTTTTAAAGGCTGCGGCGTGAAAAACGGCACAAGTTTGACACGTTTAACGATGCCGTTTTAATTACTGCAAAAAAAAAAAAAAAAAAAAAAAAGCACTGCAACGGATGAAAGCAGACAAACGTCATAAGTATTTTGAACGCCTATTAACAACAACAAAACGGTTTTTATTCACAAAATGCTGCTTGTTGCCTGAAAGATGGTGTTAGTTTCAAACAGTTCCTTGAGTGTGATGAACCAAAGACTTTAGATCACAGCCGCTCTGCGGGTTGCGAACCCTCCCACAGCTGGACTGCACCTGCTGACACCACAAAGGCTGTGATGCACATTATAATTTTTCACTCCTTTCTGTCCTGTCATATCTTAAAAGTTTCTGAAGTGCGCAAAATTAAATACTTCGATCATGGATCAAATACATTTGGCATGACTCCGCAAATCTGAACAGCACGCAGTTGGAAAAAGACGCTCAAATGAGTCACATATTACGGAGGAAATAGCACATACCATATTGGTTTGGAGGTTGATAATTGTATAAACAAGTGGAGCTTATTGAGAGAAAATTAATCCTGGGAAAAAAATGGTTCCTGCAGCAGATTGCAGCAAGACAACAGGCGACTTCAAAAGAGTCACGCACATGTCGACGTCACTGCGTGGCCACTACTCGAACAAAGAGTGACTCATTACATTTAATAACAAAATTTTATGTTTTTAATCCACATAATGCCTGGCATTTATTTAAAGCAGGTGTTAATTTTTTCAGACAAACTTTTGACACGGTCATTAAATGAACCAGCTATTTTTGAGACCATTACTAAGGTAAAGCTGTAATACCGGTTGTTGCCACCAGACAGCCTTTTGTTTATTTTCCCAAAATTTGTGAAGTTTGACCCAAGTATCAGTGGTAAATATCATTGGAACCACTCCAAAAAAAAAAAAACAAAACAAGCAAAAAAAAAAAAAACATGGAGATTATGGACACAGTCAGTCTGCACGATATGACTAAATTTTATGTCAATCAGATGAAAATTATTCCAAACTGAAGGTGAACAAATAAACAGAGTCGAATTACTTCCACAAGACTAAAAAAAAAAAAATTAAAAAAAAATAAAAAGTTCACATGGAGTAGATCAGTGGTTTTCAAACTGTGAGGTGCCCCCCCTCAGGGGGCACCAGAGTTCTTCAGGGGCTGCGCAAAAACAAAAAATAAAAACACACTTAAAAGAAAACATTGTTAGCCAACATGCCAGGAGCAAAAATGGAGAAATTTTTAGTGCGTAAATATACCAGTGAGAGGACGGAGTTTGGGGCAACCTCCAAAAAAAGAAGAAAGTAGAGGATGATCATTTGCTCCTCTTCACAGTGCATCCCATCCCCACATCAGCCGCCTGTGCGTGTGAAAGACCCAGACTCATTGCTCACACTAAACAAGAGGTGAGACTAGATGAGACTAAATATGTATAAAAGTTTAGCATGTTGAAAATATGACAAAAGATAAAACTAGAATAGTTTTTTTTAAAACATGTTTAAAATGTTTACAAAGGGTGTAAAATGTTTAAATGCATAGACAGTTCCTTAAAAACGCATAAATATATTTAAAATGTGTTTAAGATGTGTAAGAGTACAACCCCAATTCCAGTGAAGTTGGAACATTGTGAAAAATGTAAATAAAAACAGAATACAATGATTTGCAAATCCTCTTCAACCTATATTCAATTGAATACACCACAAAGACAAGATATTTAATTTTCAAACTGAAACTTTATTGTTTTTGTGCAAATATTTGCTCATTTTGAAATGGATGCCTGCAACACGTTTGAAAAAAGCTGGTACAGTGGTATGTTTACCACTGTGTTACATCACCTTTCCTTCTAACAACACTCAATAAGTGTTTGGGAACTGAGGACACTAATTGTTGAAGCTTTGTAGGTGGAATTCTTTCCCATTCTTGTTTGATGTACGACTTCAGTTGTTCAACAGTCCGGGGTCTCCGTTGTTGTATTTTGCAATTCATAATGCGCCACACATTTTCAATGAGCGACAAGTCTGGATTGCTGGCAGGCCAGTCTAGTACCTGCGTGTTACGTAACGTGTTACTTAGTAATGCGTTACTCTAATCTGACCACTTTTTTTTTTTTTTTTTTTTTTTTAATAACGAGTAATCTAACACGTTAATTTTTCCAAATCAGTAATCAGATTAAAGTTACTTCTCCATGTCACTGTACGTTACTATTATTTTTACATTGTGGGTTGATAGCAGCATTAAACTTGGTCCGTGGGCAGGAGGCCGGGGTTTGACTGAACTGCCCACTTTCAGCGGGCTGTGAGCTTTTCATCCGCGGTTTTCTGCAGCAGCTACGATTCGTCCTCACCTCTTAAAGCGCGGTGACAACAGCACACCTGCACTGAGATTTCAAAGACATTTTTATGCTTTTTTTTTCTCCGAGCCACTCCGTATCTGCTGCTAAAAACAGCTGATCCTCCGCGACGCGTCAACAACTAACACTATTTTCCACTCAAATGCACCTAAACTCTCTGAGGACCACATGATGTGAAAACGCAATAAAACTTTCTTACCTGTAAATCTGGTCATGTTTTCTGCATAAATAAATGTTATCCATTCTTTGTGCTCAAACGTCAAAGCAGGGGCGAATCCAGATGGAATGGGAGCATGGGGCAGGGATGTGCCCCCCACAACACCCATAGATTAAAGGTTCAGTTTTGAAGCCGTTTTTTACTACAACTACTAATACTACTTAAAATAATAATAATTTCGACAAGTAAAATGTTTAGAGAGAATTTAAATGTTAGAAAAGTGTTAGAATGAATTTAATAGTTATATTTATAAACAATGTAGGTTAGAAATTGCAGGTTTTACTGTTAACAGTGCTGTCAACAGTTAAATATGAGGTCAAGAAAGAGGTCTTTATTTTACTTTTTATAAAACATTTTTAACGTTTATAAAAAGTATTTATTTTCATTGAAGTCAAGAAAGGGTGACTATAAAGTGAGTTTTGGCAAAACAAGCATCATTGTCATGTTGAGGTGGCAGAGGGTTGTTGTCGGCAGCTGGGAAAAGTAACTAAATAAAGTAATTAGTAATCTTAGTTACTTTTCCAATTGAGTAATCAGTGAAGTAACTAAGTTACTTTTTCAAGGAGTAATCAGTAATTGGATTACTTTATCAAAGTAACTGTGGCAACACTGGTACCTGCACACTTTTACGACAAAGCCATGCTGTTGTAACACGTGCAGAATGTGGCTTGGCATTGTCTTGCTGAAATAAGCAGGGACGTTCCTGAAAAAGATGTTGCTTGGATGGCAGCATGTGTTGCTCCAAAACCTGGATGTTCCTTTCAGCATTGATGGTGCCATCACCGATGTGTAAGTTGCCCATATCATGGGCACTAACACACCCCCATACCATCACAGATGCTGGCTTTTGAACTTTGTGTTGATAACAATCTGGATGGTCTTTCTCCGCTTTTGTCTGGAGGACAAGACGTACATGATTTCCAAAAACAATTTGAAACGTGGACTCATCAGACCACAGCACACTTTTCCACTTTGCATCTGTCCATTTCAAATGAGCTCAGGCCCAGAGAAGACGGCGACCTTTCTGGATGTTGTTGATGGCTTTCGCTTTGCATGGTAGAGTTTTAACTTGCACTTGCAGATGTAGCGACGAACTATGTTAACTGACAATGGTTTTCTGAAGTATTCCTGAGCCCACGCTGTAAGATCCTTTACACAATGATGCTGGTTTTTAATGCAGTGCCGCCTGAGGAATCGAAGGTCACAGGCAATCAATTTTGGTTTTCGGCCTTGCCGCTTACATGTAGAAAGTTCTCCAGATTCTCTGAATCTACTGATTATATTATGGACTGTAGATGATGGAATCCCTAAATTCCTTGCAATTGTACATTCAGAAACATTGTTCATAAACTGTTGGACTATTTTTTTCATGCAGTTGTTCACAAAGTGGTGATCCTCATCCCATCTTTGCTTGTGAACAGCTGAGCCTTTTGGGGATGCTCCTTTTATACCCAATCACGACACTCACCTGTTTCCAATTAGGTGTTCTTTGAGCATTCATCAACTTTCCCAGTCTTTTGTTGCCCCGTCCCAACTTTTTTGAAACGTGTTGCAGGCATCATTTCAAAATGAGCAAATATTTGCACAAAAATAAACAAGTTTATGAGTTTGAACATTAAATATCTTGTCTCTCTGGTGTATTCAATTGAATATAGGTTGAAGATGATTTGCAAATCATTGTATTCTGTTTTTATTTACATTTTACACATCCCAACTTCATTAGAATTGGGGTAGTAAAAAGAAATACACGAAGATGTTGAAATTGTGTGTATGTGTGTCGGGGAGGGGGGGGGACAGCTACTCATCTGTTGTCTGAGGGGGGAGCTCACTCTCACACTTTGAAAACCCCTGGAGTAGACATTCAAAGCTCTGTTCTTTACATTTGACTCTATATCAAGTTAACGTACCTTTAGAAAGTTTTGGCAGTCCTCCAAGCCGAACTCACTGAGGATACTTTTCACAGTCTTGCGCGCTTTCCTGATCTTCTCAATATTTCCAACCGGAAGCTGATACATTATTCTTCACAAGCCTAACAAACAAAAGAACACATAATTTAACAAGCATTGTTTTGTACTTTGTACTACGCGGCCTTGTCAGTGACAGATTCCTTGAAACAACAGATACTTGCATCATAAGTGGATTTTCCACAGCTATAATATTCCCGTCTTTTTGCATTATTCAGGGACATTTTGTGCATTTCAGTTTCTACTCGAGAACATGCAAGCTCCACTCAGAAAGCACCAGGTCAGAAGTGAACATGGGACCTTCTCAGTGAAGCAACAGTGCCAACATATAAGTCGTGCTGCCCCCAGTGTATTTTTTTTAATAAATATTTCATCTTTGTTTAATACTTTCAGTACTATGAATAAACTATGTTGAATGGAAACTTGTTATTTCACTTGTTAGTTTATCTTAATCATTTATGTACATACTAATCATCTTGACATACTGAACATTTTTGGCAGCATCCATGTTTAAAATGGTAAGTGGACTGCATTTATATAGCACTTTTCCATCTGCATCAGACGCTCAAAGCGCTTTACAATTATGCCTCACATTCACCCCGATGTCAGGGTGCTGCCATACAAAGTGCTCACTACACACCGGGAGCAATTGCTGTTTACACAGCAGTATTTTAATTTTAGCTCTTTAAAGTCTTTTTGAGATGATATTTATTGTCATTGTCATTACACGAGTGAAACAACAACAAAATTACGTTTACACTCCAATTAATCCACAATTATTACTAGCTGAACATAACAATGGCACACATCAGAATTAAAGACAACACACATATGAGGTCTGTCAATAAAGTATAGGTCCTTTTAATTTTTTTCAAAAACTATATGGATTTCATTCATATGTTTTTACGTCAGACATGCTTGAACCCTCGTGCGCATGCGTGAGTTTTTCCACGCCTGTCGGTGACGTCATTCGCCTGTGAGCACTCCTTGTGGGAAGAGTCGTCCAGCCCCTCGTCGGAATTCCTTTGTCTGAGAAGTTGCTGAGAGACCGGCGCTTTGTTTGATCAAAATTTTTTCTAAACCTGTGAGGCACATCGAAGTGGACACGGTTCGAAAAATTAAGCTGGTTTTCGGTGAAAATTTTAACGGCTGATGAGAGATTTTGAGGTGATACTGTCGCTTTAAGGACTTCCCACGGTGCGGGACGTCGCGCAGCGCTCCCAGGCGCCGTCTTCAGCCTGTTTCAAGCTGAAAACCTCCACATTTCAGGCTCTATTGATCCAGGACGTCGTGAGACATACATTTGACCTCCAGGAGCCAATAAAGCTGCCATGTTGATGTTAGGCGGAGAGATACAGAATTCCATTTACTGCACCTCTGACCGTCTAGAGTCAAAAATTTATGAAGAACATTCTCCAGTCCTCAGCAGTACATTCCTTTGCAATGCAGCGATATTCTCCAAGATGGTATCCATTTTGTGTTTGAGTTCAACAGTTAACGCAGTCTTGAGATTACACAGCATTGCCCAACTCAATCACGATGGACAGATTAGGGGACTAGGTTCTGGTAGCAGCCGTCTTGCAAATATTCCTATAGGTCAGGGCAACAAACAATCAGCACCAAACTTCCCACCATAAAAGCGAATAGAAATAAATCCTCAACATCTTCCAGAAAGTGGAGTCACGCTCCACTTCTCTCAGGCGTCGAGAGCATAGCCCCCTGGGTAGGTTCCATCAGGGCACACAGGGTCCCCCAGCCCTGATTTCCTTGTCGAAAAAAATATGTCAATAGCACTGAGAGACCAGCTGATCAATTCCATGGTTAATCCAAATCTTAATTTGAAGAATTTACAGTCTGGTGAAAGGCAGGGGTGGTGGCCAAGTGGTTAATGCGCTTGGTTTCAGTGCAGAAGGTTCCGGGTTCAAATCCGACCCCTGCCACATTTCTTCATGTAATGTGGAGTTGCGTCAGGAAGGGCATCCGGCGTAAAACCTATGCCAATTCAACATGCAGATCCACCTCGGATTTGCTGTGGCGACCCCAAGTGCAAACAAGGGAGCAGCCGAAGGGACTTACTTTTTACAGTCTGGTGAAGCTGGGCCTTTGAAGGTCGGAGCAGAGATAGAGAACAGAAAGGAGGAGAGGAGTGGAATGTGACCGTCCTTGCTACAGTCCCAAGCTGAAAAAGCTTTTTCATGATTTTAAAGCTTTAAAAAAAAAAAAAAAAAAAAAAAAAAAAAGTCAAAGCTAAATTCATGTAATACGTTAACCATGCTCAGACAGTAGTTTACAGTGCATCTGGAAAATATGCACAGTGCTTTGCTTTTTCCACATTTTGTTGTTACAGCCTGATTCCAAAATAGAAGGTTTCACTGAAATTCACTTTCAGCCATCGCCCATTCCCCTTTGCAGCAACTCTCAAACTCAGTCAGGTTGTATGGGGAGCGTCGGTGCACAGCCATTTTCAGATCTCTCCAGAGATGTTCAATCAGATTCAGGTCTGGGCTCTGGCTGGGACACTCAAGGACATTCACAGAGTTGTCCTGAAGCCACTCCTTTGATATCTTGGCTGCGTGCTTAGGGTCATTGTCCTGCTGAAAGATGAACCATCACCCCAGTCTGAGGTCAAGAGCACTCTGGAGCAGGTTTTCATCCAGGATGTCTCTGTACATTGCTGCATTCATCTTTCCCTCATCCTCATTATTCTCCCAGTTCCTATCACTGAAAAACATCCCCACAGCATGATGCTGCCACCACCATGCTTCACTGTGGTGATGGTGCGTGGTTTCCTCCAAATATGACGCCTGGCATTCATGCCAAAGAGCTCAATCTCTGTCTCATCAGACCAGAGAATGTTGTTTCTCATTGCCTGAGTGTCGTTCATGTGCATTTTGGCAAACTCCAGGTGGGCTGCCATGTGCCTTTTACTAAGGGGTGGCTTCTGTTTGGCCACTCTACCATACAGGCTTGATTAGTGGAATGCTGCAGAGATGGTTGTCCTTGTGGAATGTTCTCTCTCCACAGAGGAATAGCGGAGCTCTGACAGAGTGACCGCTGGGTTCTTGGTCACCTCCCTGACTAAGGCCCTTCTCCCAGGTTCGTTCAGTTTAGATGGGCAGCCAGATGTAGGAAGAGTCCTGATGGATTAGAACTTATTCCATTTATGGATGATGGAGGTCACTGTGCTCATTGGGACCTTCAAAGCAGCAGAAAAATGTTTCTTTACCCTTCCTCAGATTTGTGCCTTGAAACAATCCTGTCTTAGAGGTCTGGAGATAATTCCTTTGACTTCATGTTTGGTATGTGCTCTGACTTGCACTGTCAACTGTGGGACCTTATATGTAGACAGGTGTGTGCTTTTCCAAATCATGTCCAATCAACTGAATTTACCCCAGGATGCACCTGAGCTCAATTTTGAGTTTCATGGCCAGGGTTCTCACCGGGATTGAACCTAATGACAGCTGCTAAAAGTGATAACACCGTTAGCATACGATATTAAATCCGATGAGAATTTCACTCGGCGCAAACACTGCAACAGAAGCGTCTGATCCATAAGAACGTTTCAGTACAACAAGCCATATTATTCCAGGTGTTTGTAATAAAATACTCCAAACAAGCAGACAGAGCCTGCATGACCAACTACATCATGTGGATTCTGAGCTAAAGATGAGACATGGAGATGCGCCACTCATCAGCTGCCAGCTGTCACTCAAAGCAACCACACCCCCAATTATACAGAATGTTATGGCTTAAAACATCTTCAACTAAGATGTTAGAAAAACTTTACCTCCAATACAGTTGGCAAAGGATGAAATGTTGAAAAAGAGCAAAACCATTTTTTGTACCAGGCTGGAAACACGTTTATTTTATTTTGGGTCAAGGATGAATGCTGTGAAAATGGAAAGTTGATAGGACTAATATTTTCAAAGAAAAGAGCGATATTAGCGAACAACAGCAAACAATGGACAATGTGCTGCAATGCACCATGGGAGTTCAGGGTTTTAAATGTTACTGTGGTTCATGATAGTTTAACAGTGCTGTTATTATTATTGATTTATTGTCTTTTTGTACAGTTGGTTTAGTCGGTTTAGTTAAGTGTCATGTTGCTGTTACCACGAGTGAGAAGTGCAGGGTGTGTGATGTCTGCCACCACGTCTCTGTTTGTAGGTGTGTGTGTAAAAATAAATAAATAAATAAAATAAAATAAAAAAAATTGGGGCAGAATGCAGAAAAGGAAAAAAAAAAACTGTGCATGACACTTAATTCCACTGTAAAGGTGATTTGTCACTTTATTTTGTTTGATAAGTTGCCATTTTATATGAATTATTGTTTAAAATAAATTCCAAAGGGGGAGGACTCTTGAAAATGTTCTCATTAAATTTAGGAACCACTGGATTAACTGATTTATTGATATCCCCCCCCCCCCCACACACACACACACACAGAGGCAAAATATACAGCTATTCATGGCACATCGCAGTACCAACCAGAAATCAGTGCACCAGACATGGGGCCAAGTACAAAAGTATTTGTATTTGAAAATACTTAAATACATTTTTCTGAGTATTTGTATTTTCTGATTTTGAATTCAAAGTATTTGTATTTCAAATATATCGCCGATCCCAAGTATTTCCAAATACTTTTTCAAATACTTTTCAAACTTGGGAATCTCTGACACTGTGTTGAATACAGATTGTGATAGTTTGATTATTGCCTGTGATATTATAATAGTGAATTTGTGATAAAACATTCAATCCTTTACTTATCAATAGTATTTGGTCACGCTATTTTCACAATAAATTGTCACCAGTTTATCAGTTTTTGTGTTGATTTGTTGTTTATAGTTCATAGAAAGTATTTGTATTTGAAAAAGTACAAAGTATCTGTATTTGGAATTCAAAAATCTACAGTATTTGTATTTAAATACAATGCAAAGTATTTGACCCCATGTCTGCAATGCACATGGTAACTGGCCAATTACTTCTGGCCTCTAAAACAGAAGGGGCTGTGTGTGGAAATTGTTGTAATTCCTATATGGTCAATGCGACATTTTTGAAAAAACATAAATGTCTACACAACAAGCACGTGTTCATTGTTTCATTTTGAACCCCAATGTTGTGTCGAAGGGTAGGGGAGGAAAATCACTGTCCAAACACTTATGGTCTTAACAGTAATACACCAAATAATAGGAATTTGAACTACAACATACGTATATGTGTGTGTGTATATCTCCCATTGAACATGTAGCATAAACCTCAATGTCATTTTGCAAAAAAAAAAGAGAAAAAACTGAGTATTTTGTATAATAGCTTCGTATGTTTTAAATTCAGTTAGACTTCCCATAAACTCACACACCGCATGTATCTACATAAATAATACGGCATAAATCCTGATTATTTTCTGCTAATGCAACAGTCAGGTGTGTTGTGGAGCAGTGCTCAGTTGTTGCCATGTACGCTAACGCCGCCGTACAAAAAGCCTTATGGCGGAACACTAGATAAACCGGGTCAGTAAAGCGGCCACGCCGCCGCTTCCCACACGCGGATGCTCAAATTTACCTCGTTCACTTCCACTCGAGCTTCGCTGTCGCCTATGATGGCGCTTTTCCACTTCCACCGGCCTGAAAGTCTGTACGTCGGTACGTTGCGTCCGCTGCCACAGTGCTCAGAACAGCACCATCCTCCCGTCTGCACACACCACTTTAGAATGACGCTAAACTATTATAAATGGCGACAAATAATTATTTTATTTTTTTTAAAACGCTTTTGTCCCTTTCTTCCTCTACTGAAGAGAGGGGGAAAAAAAATGGCGCTCAAGTACAGGATCTGACGTACACTTCATTTGCATACTGTGCGAATTGACCAATGGGAGCATTCTTTATGTAAAAGCCAACTAACTTTTTATTGGATCACTCACACTGACAGTCTCTCTTCCAGGGTGCCTTTGAGCCATGTTTCCAATGTACTTTTGGAATTTCATGTAATAACTGACTTGTTAATTGGATTTTTGCTTTACACAAGGCATGGCTAGGTCGGTGGGCGTGGCTACTGCGACCCCCACTGGTCGTCACATGATACATGACTGAACTGACCAATGAGCTGTCGAAAAAATGAGCTAAATAGGCGGTCCTTTGTGATGACATCATATCATGCTATTTTTCTAGCCAATTACATCGAGCCAGCACTTGCCTTGGGAAAGAAGTGGAAATTAAGATGTTGTAGATCATTTTTAGCTAACATAGCGTAAAAAGTTAGCACTTTGTTAATGTATAGAAAGATTATTAGACAGCTAGCAATAAACAAAACTGAATGTGGGTGGTGGTCAACAATGTGTTGTTTTACATATATACTTTGAACTGTTGTAGTTAACATAGCATAAAAAGTTAGCACTTTGTTGACGTACTGAAAGGTTATTAAGACACAAGAGCTAGCTATAAACAAAAATGAATGTGAGCAGTCGTCGACAATGTATTGTTTTAGATTTATACTTTGAACATGGAATTCAGTAATTCCGAAATTTTTCAAATACTTTCAGTTATTCGGAAAACACACATAATCTTATATCAGGCCTTATGAACGGAAATCACATGAACTGATCATGCAAATGTTTGTGTGACAAACTGAGTGTGTTTCTTGAGAAACAAAGTGAAGGTGACATTAACCCAGTGGATACCGACTTTGGTGGTGGATTGGTACACTACGTTTCCTTACCTTACCAATACCAAACTACTACACCATTTTTAACTCGTGAACAATTCCCCAACCAAGACTTCCTTCCGATCCATTTGACAGTGTACAAAATTGTGAACCGCTTGTGTATCCACGGGGTTCTCTTTATTCTGCAGAAAACATTTTGTGTTTTTGGGTTCTGTAATTCCAAATGAATTCCGTAATGAGAAAGAGATGTCAGTTAAAGCAAAACAAACGATGATTTAACGAAGCCCCAACATCTTCATGGTTGTAGAGTTGCAATCACATCTTAACGGAGACCACTTGAATGTCATTTTATTGACAAGAACCAAGTACAAACTGACATGAAAGGTTGAGCACAGACAACTCCCAATTATGAATTTATGTAATTAGACCAAACACACCAAGAGCCATCAGTCAACATTAAACTGACTTCAAGCACAACCCTACTGATCAAGCTGTGAATCAGGACTATCTCCAAGAGTATGCAAGTGGCATTCTGTTGTAACCTGGTAGTTGCATATCTCAGCTTGTTTGTTCTCTGCTGTGGTTGTTTGATGAACGAGTCTTTTCTGACATACTGGTGAATTGCTTGTTTGCCAACACTTGCAGACACACACACTAAGCTTGATCCAGAGCTTTCTGATCCGGATGACATGCACAGATAATACACCCTTTTATTGATCACTTTGTTGTCTCTATCATAGGTGGCTGTTTTGAGACTGCTGCATTGAATGTGTTAAAATCCCAGTTTTGAACAAAGGAAATGTTTCAAAGTATATACTTCTGCCAGCATCCACGTGTATTTTATTAGTCAAATGTGACTCTCTTTGATGATTCTAAAATTAGGGTGTTTTGTAATTTGTAATCCATACTGACAGCAACTTGACTCAACATCAGTGCTTTCAGCAATGACTTGTTACATCATTTTTAGAATTAGCTTGTAAAAAAAAAAAAGAAAACACTAGAATAGTATAAAAGAGCAAGCGGGTCGTGGGCGGCACGGTGGATTAGTGGTTAGCACTGGTGCCTCACAGCAAGGTCGTGGGATCAATTCCTGCTCTTTCTGTGTGGTGTTTGCATGTTCTCCCCCTGTACGTGTGGATTTTCTCCACAATCAAAACATGGTTATTTAGGGTCCACGCCTTTCTCTGCCCTTGACCAAGGCAGCATCTCTACATCTGGAATTAGACCAGACTGTGGCAGCCCACTGTTCCTAGTGGCTGGGTTATGTCCAATTGTAATAAGGATGAGTCAAATGCAGAGGACACATTTCATTGCACATATGTGTATATATACAATGACAAAGGCGCTTCTTAAGTTTGACAGTATGGATAACTTGGTTTTAATCAACCCGGCTTGAGAGTTTTTCCAAGCCTCATGGTAATAATCACACTAGTGCTGCTATCTTAATGTTCACCTTGTTGTGGTTGCTGTGACACACGCGCAGTGGATGAGTTAGTATTTTATAGCTGCTTTGTATCCCATGAACAGAGATCCTATGCTAGGACTTATTGGTCAGTCAAGCAATTAGTGTTACATTTTCTATTGGTGCTGAAATCTGCTGGTCTTCACTTACACCGTGTGGATAAACAATGGTTTCATTTGAATCTTTATATATATATATATATATATATTCATCTCATGCTAAAGAACAAATAAAGACGGTTGTATTTTACTGAGCACTGCTGCTAAAGGTTGGCATGCAGCAAGTAAATAAATAGCCATCTTGTACACAGGCACAATAAAGGCTATCAATATATATCACATACTGTCAAAGTTCTAATGATGATGTGCAACATAAAAACTACATTGTACACTGTAGATCCATCACAGTTGTACTAGAATGCATGCCTGGCATGAATAAGCAATCCAGGAACATCTTTTGCCGTGTCAACTTCCATTACTGTTGGCACAGTCTTAGAGATGAGGTCAGCTGGATTAGTTTTAGGGTTCCCCCCCCCAAACACACATTATGTAACGTCACAAGACACTGCATGGTTTAGTTTTGAAATACAGTATGTTGCCCAACAACACATCTACAAAGCTTGGTAGAAAGCAGAAACAAGCCATTTCTCACTCCATCCGCAAAGACGACACATACACCATTTAATAATTTGTCAGAAATGTATTAAATTAATCACTTTCATTACTTTAACAAGCACAATTTACAGTCAAACAAGCTATGGGCCATTAGTGCCTTACAGAGCAGATAATTAATACATCAGCCGCTTGTAATACACTCTGGTAGGGTTCTTTAAAAACTTGACTTTTGACAGGTTACCTTCAATATTACTAGACAGAAGACATTTAGCTGTACAATAGACTGTGTATTATGGCCTTACATTTATTTCAAAAGCATGGTGGAAAAGCTGCTGTGGTGTGTCTGGAGGTCTGTACTTATGATGACCATGTCTGCTATGTGATACAGACATGTACATAGGGCTATACATCAAACACAGAGCCGTTCATTTGTTTAAAGCAAATTTGCAGGTTTTCAGAACATCTTTAGAATAGTCCAATGAAAACCAGCACCAAAGAATTTCCAGGGATGTACAACAGGAGATAAAAGATCTTGCCTGTAGTGTTTAATCTGCAAAATCTTATAACCATATTATTACCTATTTTATACAGGAAATTATTTCTTAGTACGTGCGTGGTTACAATGTATTCGAATGGTAGAGAAAGTCTCTCACAGCAATTCCTTCATGCCTTTCAAATAATAGGAAGCCACCAAGGTCACAAATGGCAATCACAGCATGCTTTGTGCATGTTGCATTAAAAAGTAATGTCTTAACAGGACAACACTGTTGGATGACCACAGCATAATACACTTAAAGATGGAGCTGTCAATATGGCCCCACTAATCTTTGAATCAAATAAATAAAAATGTCATGAGAAGAACTGCAAGAAGGGTAGGTCACTGTACTAATTTCATTTAAATTATGCAAAGTGAGCTGTCCGAAGAGTAGAATCTGCACAGGGCACCGATTCTTACAAATACTTCACAAACCATCTACAGACAAAATGCATTTAACAGACACAGGATTTACACAAGTGTTATGTTATCAATACAGAACAGGATTAAATCAATTGTACATTTTGTAAACTGAATTTAATTTCAGGAAACAAGCGACCCCAAAGACAGCAGGGGTCCAATCTCCATAGAGTCGTCCATTTTGTTGCATAATGTCATTTTGGGCGTTAATTCTTTTAGCTGACAGATTTTGGGAATCCAGAGAGGAAAGTCGACCAAATTCCACTAAATGTACAGGACACTGCATTTCAAGGAGGCTGGAATGTAGACCACATTTAGCCCCTTGTCCCGAATAACATTCATCCTTCTTCTGACGGGGAAAGCTGAGGCTTAAGGCTGCTGTAAACTACAGCACTGCTGCACGTCAGTGTCACTTCTAGTTGATGTAGGGACAAGAATTATGGGTAGTCAGTTGCCAGGGCTTATTGACAAAAAGATGTGCAACCCTCTGCAGTCACAACCTCGTGCTGTTGTACAGCACAGAGTAAGACGCTGATTGTTTTAATTTACAGCTGGAGTGAACAGCCAAGTGTTTTCTTTTTATACACATCTTCTTAGCAGAGATAAGATGCTAAGCTATGCTAGCAGGCAGAAAACTGTGTACACTACAGGCATCTTCGAATGTGCACTTTCTAGGTATTTTATGTACCTGCCCACAATGGTGATGTGTAACTATGGAGGTGGACACAGCTGTTTGTGCACGTCTGTGTGCAGTGTTGTAGTTTACGTAGGCCTTAAGGAGGATCTGTGCAATGCAATACGGGAGAGGGGCCAGAGGATAGTTACTCAATGCAGTGAACCATGGTGAAATTCTTCTCTGCACTATCCAGGGCCACACCGGCCTCCTGCATGTCGTACCTGTGGGCAAATCCAAGAATTAGGATCAGTGATCTCTTGAATTATCAGAATACTGCAAGGTCTTTGCTGCTTCAGCACAAAATTACACTTTACCCACCAGTCTGAGATGGAGATGGTGTAGTAGATGGGCAGTTGTGAAGAGCAGTCTTCAGGGTCACAGGCACCCATGTTGGAGAAGAGAAGCCAGTCTCCCACGCTGAGCTCTGGCAGCAGGCAGTGCTCCACCACCTGGTCTAGCTGATCCAGTGACGGGCCCCACAGGCTGCTGGGATACACTTCCCCCTCAGCACACAGGGCATGCTGTATGGTGGATGCAATGTCATCACGGTAAGTATTAAAAAAATAAATTAATATCCCATTTGTCACCAAAACCTGTAGTCACAGCTAATATGACATATGTTCTAGTGTACAAGAGAAGAACAACAACACACCGGAGCAAGGTCTAAACCCCACAACACTATATGCTTCTGTCAATCAGTTAAGATTAACCTCAAAGTATTTTTGATCCCATTTCTTTTTATACTCTATTTTGTGAGTAGCGTCATCACATGCTGCATTCAGTACAGAACAGGTCTGAATGTTTCTGAGAACTACTGACCTTGTGCACTGATGGAGCTCCAATGGCATTTCCCAGTAACTTGCGGCTGAATGGACCATACACACCTTCTTTCATGTAATACAGAAACTCTGCATCACCTTTGATACCCAGTTCACCTGAGAAAATACTGAAAATGTGTCAAACAAGTAGAATATAAATTGCTTATAATACAAGAACCACAGCGTGGGTATGCAGCTTTACTGAGTCATTAGCATGCAAAACAACAATAATTTTTTTTCCCCTATGAATGCGCATGTTCAGCCACGGCATGGACACATTTGGGAGACAAAAGACAAGTTCACAGAGAACTTTATACATTACCTTGGACTTTGCTGTCCCAGTGGCGGGGTAGTGCCTTCTTGCCAATCACATTCACAGCTAAGCTAAAAGCAGAGGTCACATAGAAGCCACCAGGCTGTGCCAGCACGTGCACACCAGATAGTAGTGGGAAGTAGTTATCCAACAGTGGCCTGATTGCCGACTCAACCTGTAAACACACAAACAAATCAAGTACCCATTCACAGAGCACTGACCTGCCAGATATTAGAAAAAGGGCAGAAGAAATTTAGTGCAAGATAAAACAAAGCACATTCCTGATTGCTACCTCTGCAAATGTGATATTTTTCCCCATTTCTGTCTATGATGTGGTCACATACGGTCAAATTTAAATGCCTTGTGGTACAAAGTTTAACCATGGGAAAAGTAATAATAAAGCATGTCTTACCTGTCTGAGCTGAAACTCTGAACCAGTGAATCCACCACCTATGTCCAGGATGTTCATGTTAAAACCCAGCTCTGCCTAAAAGAACAAGCAGATACAAGATTTAGTGCTGTTCCAGGGTGTAAAACCACTGTAACTCAACACACTGACAATTCATTTATTTCTCACAGCGGTTGATAATTAACACTTCTTGACATTAGCTGAGCTCACAGGACCTCATTCCTCTCATTGTTCACTCTGCGCAGCCTGCATTTTTTATTTTTAGCTTTTTACCTCTTACAACTTTTCATTAGCATTCTCTTCTACCAGCACAGTTCTGTCAGCAGTACTCACCCCCATGTCAAATACACAACGTGCATCTGACAGTGCATGGCTGTAGGCCTGCTGAAGGTCTTGGCAGGAGCTCGGAATGTGGAAGGTCACTCCCACCACTTCAATCCCCATCTCTTTTGCTGCCTCCAGCAAGTGCCGACAGCCCTTCAGAGGCGAGCCAAAAGACATGCTAGTCTCAGCTGCATGACTGTTAGTAGTCAACTGCAGCAGCAACCTGGATAAAGGAGAAGAGGAATAGCCAACATTCACTAACCAAGATAAATATTTCTGAAACACCAGTTTGGTCAGGTCAACTCTCTTCAGCATGTTAGCAACTAACAGAATGATTTCAAAAAAATAATTGCAAATTGTAACTAGTTGGTGATGTTTACTGATTTTCTGTAGTTACCACAAGAACAGATACTTCAAAATAGCAAAGACAAAGAAGGTTACTTGTGCTGCTCATTTTCACCTACTTTGCATTAGGGTGCAGACGAGAGACTTTGCACAACTCGGCCTCACTGTCACACACAAGGTGCTGGATGTTGTTCTTAGCAGCATGCTTGATGTGCGCCAGCTGCTTGCAAACTCCTGACAGAATGATATTGTCTGGTGACACACCATGCGCCATCACTAGGATGACTTCAGCCTGAAGGAAAGAGAAATAGCTCTGAAGATTATCAAAGACTGACCCAAAAAATATCAATAAAAATATCGTGTGTTGCATAACGCATCATCAGATGAGTAATTAACTGAGTGACTTTACAAGCCACGATGAGCCCATTCATAAGCGGCTAATCCATTGAGTAAAGCATGCAACTCCAAAACTGTTAGTGTATACATAATGACAGACAGATTATTATTTTATTACACATCAAACTGTCACTCACAGCCTGCACATTCAAAATGAGGATCTGTCTCTATTTGATTGCCGAGACAAAACCTACCTTATTGGCACATACGAAGCCGACATTCAAAGAAGCCAGGACTTCAATGACTGCAGGGCTGCTGTTGCACTTAACAGGGTAGTATGGCTGCAGATGCGGTGCCACGCTCTGCCAGAGAGCATGCTGCTGCATCAAGGCACCCAGATCACCCACCATAAATGCACTTTTCTCTGCCTGAGAACCACAAAAGAAAAAAAAAAAAAAAAAAGGAATGATACAAATGTTGGTGAATGCATTTTTAGAATTCTGTCTTTGAGGAAATGCTTTAGGGTTGATAAAAAAAAAGCAATGCTTGTAAACTGAGTGTACCAGAACTTGTTCACAGATATGTCCATCAATAACATCATCAAGGGTCACTCCTTCCTCTAGGAATTCAATGATATATGCGGGGTTGTCAGCAAATCCTTTCATCTCAACCGTAGTCCGCAGAGTCGACAATCATAAAGAATAGATAAGTAAATCAAGAGGTCACGACTGAGCCAATGGGTCCTGCCGGTATGCAACAAACTAGAAAGCACAAAGACAGAACAGAAAAATAAAAGCAAATTATTTACATTTCAAGTGAAAGCAATGACATCTTTGCATGTATTCACTCACATGGACAAGTCAGGAGATGGACCTGTCCCGCTATCAGCTAGGATCCCAAGGTGGCTCAGCGTTGAAGTCGAACTGCTCCCGGTAAAGGGCCGCCCCTAGGCCTTCTGGGTAGCGCTCATACACCTGTGCAGAGACAGGGGAGCCCTGAAAGACAAGCATACACAATGGACCGAGATGTAGGTATGTCACTTCCACTTAGGAATGCATCTGAGAGGAGCAACAAAAGCAAAAACCAGTTGTTTCTGTACTTTTTTCAGGATAGTTATGATATGATACACAGCTATATTGATGGTTTATGGACCATTCATAGACTAAGGAGGTTCTGAGATAATGAGTAACTAACTGTCTTTAATTTGACTGCAGGAATGTCCACACCAAAAAGCAAATAAATGGTGACGAGCTGGATGCAGAGGAAAGCAGCAGTCATGCCTGATATGAAGAAATGCACCTTGTTATTTTTTAATCATATACAGCACAAGTGTTAAAGATTAGCTGACTGCAAACTAACCCAGCAGAGCAGGACGTACCTGTCAAGTCTGATTACAGTCAGTACGACAACAGATGCATCACCAGTTGGAAATGGTTTTACTAATTAACATGACTCGGGTATCATCTTTTGCCTCACTAAAAATGAATTAAAACACACTAGACTGACATGCCTTGTATGAATACAGCCATTTTTAACCATGTTGACATACTCAGAAACGTCACGATCTACTGTGAGGACCATGTGTTTGTCCTGATTTCTATGAGCACAAATAATGAGGATGTCCAAGAAGTTCCAAGATAACAGTTTTCATCCATATGATCCCATATTTTATTGCTGTGACAAAGGTTACACTGCTGGATGGATTTCCAGAGGGGTGGGTGTGTGTGTGTGTGTGTTGGGGGGGGGGGGGGCTAATGTTTAGATTTTACGTATAGACGCCATCAAACATCTGTAAATAAACCATTAGAGACTGCACCGGGTATTTTAGTCACTTTACTCCCTTACTCATAACATTATAAAGTGTATTATACCTGACAACAACAATACACGTCATATATGCGCCAGTTTAGGTGACGAACTGGTACAATTGCCTCTTCGTGATTAGTTAATTTTATCATTACACATTTCGCAGTTTACGCGCAGGTTAAACGTGACAACTGTTCTATTAAGTCACAGCAGGACAGGACTTTTTTTAAATAAACATTTTGACTGAAAGAAACGTAATTTCTTAGCAGCTAGCTAACGATCGGTTGGCTACGTTAGCATGCTATCAGTATAAAAACAAACATTCACAACAACAAACTCGAGGAACAAACGCACAATTTATCCCATAATTAACCAATACTACTACACTTTGTAGATTAAAAGAATAAAAACTACAGTCTTCAATGAAGTGGTCTGTCATGTGGCAAGAAGGCAGAAAAAGAAGAGCCCGCCATGTTACAGCCGCCTGAACTGGAAATAAGCATTTAGCTGTACTTACGTGAGATAACGGCCAGAATATTTTGGAAAACCGTCTTCTCTTTTTCGGCGGAATTTTTAAAGAGTAATGGGCACAACGATATAAGAAAGAAAGGCGGCTGTTTTGGCCATAGGTTTAGATAGAAGAGCTTAGAGTCCGTTAACTCGACTTCTCTGTAGGTGGTGACTGAACTAAACCCGAAGGAGGGGAAACAGAGGTAGTTACGGCTTGTGGGTGGGGACCTGCGTTTAGTCTGACCAATCAGGATGCAGCATAGTGAGCAATTCGGGTTACATAAGCGCTTAACCGTACATCGACTCAGTTCTTCATAACTGCGCAAGTGAAAATTGTCGATGATGTTTTGCGTGGTCAACATCATTTTATTTGTTAATGTGCATCCATCCCTGCATTTAAAGCCTGCAACATATTCCAAAAAAGCTGTGATTCTAAGCATTTACTAGTACTTTGTAAGGTTGCCATTCCTTCTTGCAACACCTAAAAGACAAGGGTCCCAAATGAAGCTGTTCCAGTCAAACACGTTATAAAGAGTGCAACAGTACAGAGTTGTTGTTGTTGCTGCATTTTTTTTTTTTGTTTGTTTTTTGTCCAAAAATTCTCCACACGTTCTCTATTTGGGTCAGGTCAGCACTGCAGGCAGGTCAGTCCAGCACCCTTTCCCCTTCTTCTGCAGCCATGCCTTTGCAATATGTGCAGAATGTGGTTTTGCATTATTTTGTTGAAAAATGCATGCACGCTCCTGGAAAAGATGCTGTCTTAAAGGTATTGCTCTAAAATATCAATGTACTTTTCTGCATTAATGCTGCCATCACAGAAGTGAAAATTACTGTCAAATTATTTTGCTCTTGCTCTTTCTCTCTCTCTCTCTCTCTCTCTCTCTCTCTCTCTCTCTCTCTCTCTCTCTCTCTCTCTCTCTCTCTCTCTCTCTCTCTCTCTCTCTCTCTCTCACACACACACACACACACACACACACACACACACACACACACACACACACACACACACACACACACAAAATCTAACATTGTAAGCACAACAAGGTTACTGTTACTGTTCAAGAACAAAGGATCCTAGGGAATTTAAAATGTATTATACTGATTGCATTTTTCATTAGTATGATTCTTTTAAAAAATATACATGTAACTAGATTTTTACCTTATTGTTGACTTGCTTTCAGTTTCTACATATTGAACTTCTGTAATTTGATACTGTACCTGGATTATTTTGGCACCTCAGATGGTTCTATTTTATTGTTTGCTGTATTTTTTTTTTCCTGATAAATGTAATTAAATGAATTCAAAATGACAGTTACAACAGTATCGAATATAGCGAAGTTATATTCGATACAGTTGTATCGAATATAACAGTATCGAAATAGCGCCCCCACCCTACTGGTGGGGCGCTATTTCACAAATACCCAGTCTGTGCAAATACCAAAGAAAATAAAATAAATGCTGTAATGATGTAGTTGATGCATTTCACCAAAAGAGGCCGATATTGAGTCTGACTGGCTTAAAAAAAAACTGTCATGCTGCCTTTGGGTACTGACGGAAAAAATAGTCAGCATTTCGGAAAAAAGACGCTCTGAAAATTACTTCTAAAATTTCCATATATTAATGCCTTATTTAAAATCCTTCCAAACAACGAAACTCTAACAAATTAAACTGTTTCTTGTTTTGAATTACTTCCTCCCCCAAGCATCTAAAGTGTCAATTACTTTTAATAATAATAATAATAATAATAATAATAATAATAATAGCATCTATTTGTGTACAGAATGCATATTACTACATTTTCCGACTTCAAATAAAAGATGCTGAACCCATCACAACGTGACATATCGATTTTTTTTTCTATTCGGAGATGTGAATTTAACATTTTACGTTTAACATTTATGTGTCCGAAGGCAACAGTGCGCATCAGTTTTTGCGCAGACGCACATGTCTGATCAGCTGACTGTGTGTCTTCCTCTGCTGAAGGACTTCTGAATCAAAAGCTCTTATTATTATCTGCGCTATGTGTGGAAAGTTGCGGCTGTTTTGCTGAATAGCACGAAGTGGCGCAAATACCGAAGCCATTAAACGCGCCGGTAAGTCGGAAAACAACATTATTAATGTCGTGACTGACAGCGCGGGATAATTTAACCACATGTTTCTGTACCATTTGTTAGCTGCCTGCGATTTTTTTTTATTCATTTAAACAACAAAAATTATTGATTGATTTTTTTAAAAGGTGATGATCTCCAATTTGAAATCTGTATATTTTATTTGAAGATGATTTCTACATAAACTGATCACATGAACTGATGATGACGCAGCTCTGCGAGGAAGTCCTGCAATGAATTAACACATCCAAAAAAAAAAGAGGAACAGTAATGCACACAATGTGACTGATCAAAGTATAACCTCACATCTGATTTTTTTCTATTTATGTGACTGAAACAAATCAGAATGTAAATGAAAGCAGCTGACGTTTGTGTAGTTATTCATTCATAACTAGAATGGCACTCTGAACTGGTATACCGCCATCAACAAAATAAATCTCACCTGTTCTTCAATATTAGTACTATATATACCTTTTTTTAAATACCTTTTTTAAATGTATGTTTTAGTTGCCTTTGCCAAGGAGGTTCTGATTCCACTGGAGTCTGATTGTTTGTTATCATTGGATTACTGATTTCCGAACTGATATATTTTTTTTAATACATTTAGTGGAAGTATGGGGTTTGAACCATAGAAGAAACCATTAACATTTGGTGCAAATTTGTTTAAAGTGGCTGAGTCAAGAAGTTTTGGGGCAAAAATTACCAGGCTCCAACTCCTTTAATGGATCCACTCCATATGTTCACGGTTTCTTCCTTGGTCTAAATTCCATATTTCCACCAAGTCTGGACAGTGGTGAAGCCATAACCTCATTGGTGGAGGTGATAATATATTGCATCTTATTACTAGTTACTGAATGTTACCAAGTTGCTTTGTAGATTCAAGAGCTGTAACAGTTAGTTGATTAACTGATTAGTCCATCAACATTAACTACTTTGCTAAAATTGTCAGATTTTTGTGTTTTCTGCAGCACAAAACCCATTAACTATTATTCACTCAGTTACTCACAACCAGTTGTCTTATTAAGTTACAGTTAGAATACCATTAAAAGATTGAACCCTGGGATTTGATTGTATTTTTATTCTAAGTTAAAGACCATAATGAAGTGTTTCTTAGTGATTGCTTGCAATGACTACACTAAATGACTAAATAGTTCTAATCAGCAATTTCCGTCTTGATTTATCTCAGCGACTGACTTTCATCAGAGGTTTATTGGACAAACGTCTTTCCTGTAATAATGATGGAATTCTGGTTAATCTCTGCTCCTGGGGAGAAGACTTGCCAGCAGACGTGGGACAAGCTGATGGCGGCCACCAGCCGCACCAACAACCTTTCTACCAATTACAAGTTCAACATTCCTGACCTTAAGGTTATCTACAAGGAATACACATTGCTGCTCCGTTGTAGCCACGGGCAGTACATTAGTGGACACAAATATGACAATGAATGAACATTGCATATTTATAATGAACATTTTTTTTGCTCTGTTTCTTACAGGTTGGGACACTAGACGTATTAGTGGGTCTATCGGATGAGCTGGCAAAACTTGACACATTTGTGGAAAGGTAAACCTTAAAATTAATGGACAAGTTCATCAGTTTTAAACATTTTTTATTATTATTATAGATCAAGCCTCTGAGTGCTCTACTCACCTTTAGTTACCTGGAATGATAGAAATGTGTTTGTCCACAAATTACTGAAAAGGGGATCCATGGTTATCAATGGGCCACCTGTAGCAGCCACGTTACCAAAACCAAAAATTGTATAGTATAATTATTAACACAGTCTTGCATTTTATGAGTATTGTACTTACGTCATATACTGCTGTTGTACTTTAAATGTCAGCTGTCTTATGTTACCTGGTTCAGCTAACAGTGGGGAAAAAAGGTGCTAATGCCTTGGCTACCTTAACAGAGAAGCTGACTACATAATGTTTGTTGTTGTTATTTAGTGCATCTTTAAAAAAAAAAAAAAAAGGAATGTCATGAATTTTTTTTCCAAATATTTTTCAAACTTTTTTTTTTTTTTTTTGTTAGTTATTTCAGAAAGTGAAAATTTGTGGGTTTTTATATCTCCTGTGGTATTTTCCCCATGTACTGTCAGAGGATTTTTGCAAAGCAATCCTCAAAGGCGAGTAGGGCACTCAGAGACTCAACTTCTAGTAATGTTTTGATATAATTAAGGTTGTAAAATGCCAAATTAACAGTTTTGTTAAAGAACCACTGTGATTGTTTGGTGGCCTTCTTCGTCTGTAAACTGACTTCTCATGTCTGTTGGCAATCAGCGTGGTAAAAAAGGTTGCCCAGTACATGGCTGATGTTCTGGAGGACAGCCGAGACAAGGTCCAGGAGAACCTACTGGCCAATGGAGGTAATGACCAGACACTCACTGGTACTAATATGAGATATGTTGCTAACAGTTTGTTGACATGGTAGTATGGCAGACACAGTGTTTATCTCTTTGATAGGACTTTAAAAAACAAAACAAAGATAATACTGTGTAATCGATCATCATGGTAGACACGCCCAGTGTTGATGATCTTGTATCTGCTCTCAACAGTTGATCTGGTCACTTACATCACTCGATTTCAATGGGACATGGCTAAGTATCCAATCAAACAGTCACTGAAAAACATCTCTGAGATCATCTCCAAGGTATGTTTAGAAATACTCTTTTGGCTTTCAGACACTGCTAGATTTCTGCTTTGAAATATTCCTCAAGCCTAGAAAGTTCAGATTGCTTAATGAGCAGTTTTAACTTTTATATGAAGTCCAGAATAAAGGACTTAAAATTTGAACAGATGTTTTTTTTTTGGGGGGGGGGGGGGGGGGGGGGGGGGGGGGGGGGGGGGGGGGGGGGGGGGGGGGGGGGGGGGGGGGGCTGCCAGAACATGATGGGGAGTTCTGTTTTTTGTGGAAGTGACCACGAACCACCCACAATATCAAAAACACGCGACATGTTTGAGCCTGTAGGTATTATATTATTCCACAATATTTGTGCCAAAGTGCCATTGGATGTTTTATTCTTGGAAATCATTTTTTAAAGTCAGTCTAATATGGGATGAAATATAAACTCCTAAATGTATTACTGATTGCTATTATTACCCACACCAAAGAGGTTATGTTGTCATTGGTATTTGTTAGCTGAAACGTTTAAGGACCAATCTTTACGAAAGTTATTAAACGGGGTATTGCCAAAAACAACAACAAAGTCTATATTTATTTTATTATTCATCATATCCCAACTTTTTTCTTTATGATATAGCGGAATAAGTAAGTATAGGCCCTAAGGCCCTTTGATGTTGGAGCTAATCCCTGGATTCTGTAGCATGACGTGGATAATTTGAGTCTCTGACAGTCTGATGCCGGTTACCTCCGTAGCAAACATGGGTACCCATTTAGAGCTGGTTGGACTGAGGTGATTTTAATGAAATGTGTTGTTCAAGGAAACCGACAGCATTACTGGGAATCAAACGTGGGTCTGTGTATTGGTAGTCCAAGTCCTATCCCTTTGAGCTTTCTGCTCTGATATAGAGCTGTGACATCATGAAGTAAATCAACTGGGGATCAAGGGATCTCTAAGATATAGACTGTCACGGGTTAAGTGCCAACAGCAGCTCCATCTGTTCTTCAACTTATTTATGGACAGATGGTGCCTCGATGGATATTTACACTCTTAATGCCCTCCAGTGGCTTCTCTTGTTCACTACTTCTTTTTTTTTACCATCACTTGTAGCTGTTTTATGTCACTTTGTTGTACAATGTGTGTGTGTGTGTGTGTGTGTGTGTGTGTGTGTGTGTGTGTGTGTGTGTGTGTGTGTGTGTGTGTCTTAGTGTGTCAGGAACTATGCACACAGTCTGTGTCCACATACCCTCGTGCTTTTGCTATTTGTTCCCATTATTGTTGACAAACATTTTAAAATTCACTTTTGGGACAACACAAAACATTATTTTCATGCTTCACCTCAGGGAGCTTTGATGGTTCCTCCCATAAATGGTCTGCTTGCATATATTGATGCATTGCATGCAGACCCACTTTCTCACCAGAAAACCTGTCACTTGAATCCACTATATAAATAGAAATATGCCAGGATCTAGCAAACCTGGCTGGTAAAGGTAATGACAGATGACAATCTCATTGGTTAAATTCATAATATGGCCAAATACGGCTGTTTTGCGCAGCAGCAAAATAAAGTTGGGCATTCCTCAGTTAAATAGTGTGTTGTGTTTTGTGCCATGTGTAATTTAAACAAAATAGTTTGCTGAATTTAGATCTTGTGATCACAGAACTTTGTGTATGATGTGGAGTTTTGAATTTCAGTTTTTGCACACCGTTGATAGTTGCTAAATGTTATCTTTTTACGTTCTACGATGACATGTCTCCTCCTTGATTTCTAGCAAGTGAGTCAGATAGACAACGACCTAAAGGCCAGAGCTTCAGCCTACAACAACCTGAAGGGGAACCTGCAGAACCTGGAGAGGAAGAACGCGTGAGTAATAATGAACAGCTTTTAATCCCTGATTGAATGAACTAGTATCAAGAAATGCTGTGCAAAGGCAAACACATTAGTCTAATGAAGCTTATCTAATAGTACAAAGTAGTAACACATCATGGAAATGAACTTCCTTCAATGCTAACATTGAAGGAAGTTGCCAGATTTTCTCACACCTCCGTGGGACTACCGTATTTGTGATACTTCATTTATTTTTATTTATTTATTTATTTTGTGGACCTTTTAAAGCACATCTGCGTTAGCAATGAGTATTTAGGGAATTTGTCAGCAGAATAAAAATATTTTTCCTCTTTTTTTAATATTATCCTGTAGGGGGAGCTTGTTGACCAGGAGTCTGGCTGACATAGTGAGGAAGGAGGACTTTGTACTGGATTCTGAGTACCTGGTTACCATGCTGGTGGTTGTACCAAAGTAAGTGTCAACACCACAATCTATAAAGCCTTAGGAATTGAATGTGTGATGCTAAAATTAAAGGCACAATCCCTGAAATATATCTAACCAAAAATGTCCATTCACCACTAACTCATAAATTAGATTAGATTTAGAAACTGTTAACCCTCCGAAGTGTATTGAAGTAACTCTGTATAACTGAGTTAGTGCCAGATAACCATTCAAAGTAAGTTGTTTATATTTTTAAACATATTTGATGACAAAGTTATAAACACACATAAGATTTAGATTTTCATTAAGACAAATTTTTGAGGTTCATACAGTGGGGTGCAAACACTTTAGACATGACGAAGTTGGAGGAGGTTATGTTTTTACCCCTGTTTGTTTGTTTGTTTGTGAACAGCATGGAGCCCTCAGTTTTTCATATATTGTTATGAAATTTTTACTGAAGATTTATATCCTGATAGGCAAGAACTGATTTAATTTTAGAGGTCATAGGTCAAAGGTTAAAGTCAGGAAAAATCTTGGAAAATTGGAAAAGTCCCTGTCCCTTAACATTGAACAAATTTTCAAAAATCATAACTCTATCAAAAAGATGATATTTATTTCATATTCACATTTTCATATTTCATATTTCTTTCATATTTGAGAGCATTATGTACGATGGTATTCTTTATCGACTGACAAAGTTTGATCAGGATCTGATCCAGATGACAGATTTTGTGGCCATTTAAATTTAACGTTGAAAACCACATGTAATGTATATTTTACATTATGTCTTAATCAAATGTGCCCCAATCACTCTCATATTTGAAAGTGAGGTGCAGACTGACACTCACTATCACATGACAGAGTTTAATCCACATCTGATCCAGATTGTGGAATGGGGGACATTTGAATTTAATATTGAAAAGCCCATTTGGTGGAGATTTTGCATTATATCTCAATGAAAAGTGCCTCAGTCACTCGTATTTTTCTGTTATTTCTCTTCTAAGTCCCTGTTAGTAAATGATATAATAATTGATCAACATATTGATTTATTCTGCCTTACAGAAACCTGGTTACAGCAGGATAATTATGTTAGTTTAAATGAGTCAACACCCCCGAGTCACACTAACTGCCAGAACGCTCATAGCACGGGCTGAGGCGGAGGATTAGCAGCAATCTTCCATTCCAGCTTATTAATTAATCAAAAACCCAGACAGAGCTTTAATTCATTTGAAAGCTTGACTCTTAGTCTTGTCCATCCAAATTGGAAGTCCCAAAAACCAGTTTTATTTGTTATTATCTATCGTCCACCTGGTCGTTACTGTGAGTTTCTCTGTGAATTTTCAGACCTTTTTTTGTCTGACTTAGTGCTTAGCTCAGATAAGATAATTATAGTGTGCGATTTTAATATCCACACAGATGCTGAGAATGACAGCCTCAACACTGCATTTAATCTATTATTAGACTCAATTGGCTTCACTCAAAATGTAAATGAGTCCACCCACCACTTTAATCATATCTTAGATCTTGTTCTGACTTCTTCTTCTTCTTCTTTGTCTTTCAGCTGTTCCCGTTAGGGGTCGCCACAGCAGATCAATCGTTTCCATCTCACCCTGTCCTCTGTATCTTCCTCTGTCACACCAACCACCTGCATGTCCTCTCTCAGCACATCCATGAACCTCCTCTTTGGTCTCCCTCTTCTCCTCCTGCCTGGTGGCTCCATCCTCAGCATCCTTCTCCCTATATACCCTGGGTCCCTCCTCTGCACATGTCCAAACCATCTCAATCTCGCCTCTCTGACTTTGTCTCCAAACCGTCCCACCTGAGCTGTCCCTCTGATATGTTCATTCCTAATCTTGTCCATTCTTGTCACTCCCAAAGAGAATCTCAACATCTTCAGCTCTGCCACCTCCAGCTCTGCCTCCTGTCTTTTTGTTAGTGCCACTGTCTCTAAACCATACAACATAGCTGGTCTCACTACTGTTTTGTAAACTTTCCCCTTCACTCTTGCTGATATTCTTCGGTCACAAATCACTCCCGCCACCTTTCTCCACCCACTCCACCCTGCCTGCACTCTCTTCTTCACCTCTCTACCACACTCTCCATTACTTTGAACAGTTGACCCCAAATATTTAAACTCATCTACTTTCACCACTTCTACTCCTTGTAACTGCACTATTCCACTGGGCTCCCTCTCGTTCACACACATGTACTCAGTCTTGCTTCTACTGACTTTCATTCCCCTTCTCTCCAAAGCATATCTCCACTTCTCCAGACTAGACTCAACTTGCTCTCTACTCTCACTACAGATCACAATGTCATCTGCAAACATCATAGTCCATGGGGACTCCTGTCTGATCTCATTTGTCATCCTGTCCATCACCACTGCAAACAAGAAAGGACTCAGAGCAGATCCTTGGTGTAATCCCACCTCCACCTTGAATGAGTCTGTCATTCTGACTGCGCATCTCACCGCTGTCACACTATTCTTGTACATGTCCTGCACTACCCTAACATACTTCTCTGCCACTCCAGACTTCCTCATACAATGCCACAACTCTTCCCTTGGCACCCTATCATAAGCTTTTTCTAAGTCCACAAAAACACAATGTAACTCTTTCTGTCCTTCTCTGTACTTTTCCAACAGTATTCTCAGAGCAAACATTGCATCTGTAGTGCTCTTTCTCGGCATGAAACCATATTGCTGCTCACAGATCTTCACCTGTTTTCTAAGCCTAGCTTCTACTACTCTTTCCCATAACTTCATGCTGTGGCTGATCAGCTTTATGCCTCTGTAGTTACTGCAGCTCTGCACATCACCCTTGTTCTTGAAAATAGGAACCAGCACACTTCGTCTCCACTCCTCAGGCATCCTCTCACTTTCCAAGATTTTATTAAACAATCTGGTTAGAAACTCTACTGCCATCTCTCCTAGACATTTCCATGCCTCCATTGGAATGTCATCTGGACCAACTGCCTTTCCACTTTTCATCCTCTTCATAGCAGCCCTCACTTCTTCCTTGCTAATCTCTTTTACTTCCTGATTTACTCTCACCACATCATCCAGCCTTTTCTCTCGCTCATTTTCTTTATTCATCAACTCTTCAAAATATTCCCTCCACCTTCTCAGCACACACTCCTCACTTGTCAGCACATTACCATGTGCATCTTTTACCACCCTAACCTACTGTACATCCTTTCCAGCTCTGTCCCTTTGTCTGGCCAATCGGTACAAGTCCTTTTCTCCTTCCTTACTATTCAACTTCTTGTACAGCTTGCAATATGCCTTTTCCTTTGCTTTTGCCACTTCTCTTTTCGCCTTACGCTGCATCTCGTACTCCTGTCTACTTTCTTCATCTCTCTGACTATCCCAAAACTTTTTCACCAACCTCTTTCTCCTTATGCTTTCCTGGACCTCTTCATCCCACCACCAAGTCTCCTTGTCTTCCATCCACTGTCCAGATGTCATACCCAGTACTGCCCTAGCTGTCTCCCTCACCACATCTGCAGTACTTTTCCAGTTGTCCAAAACTGCTTCCCCTCCAACTAGTGCTTCTCTCACCTGCTCACTAAATTTCACACAACAGTCTTCCTCCTTCAGCTTCCACCATCTGATCCTTTGTTGAGCTCTCACTCTCTTCTTCTTCTTTACCTCTAAAGTCATCCTACAAACAACCATCCTATGCTGTCTAGTGACACTCTCTCCTGCTACCACCTTACAGTCTGTGATTTCTTTTAGCTTGCATCTCCTATAAAGAATGTAGTCCACCTGTGTGCACCTTCCTCCACTCTTATATGTTAATATAAGATCAGATCTTGTTCTGACTTATGGTATGGAAATTGAAGACTTAACAGTATTCCCTGAAAACTCCCTTCTGTCTGATCATTTCTTAATAACATTTACATTTACTCTGATGGACTACCCAGCAGTGGGGAATAAGTTTCATTACACTAGAAGTCTTTCAGAAAGCGCTGTAACTAGGTTTAAGGATATGATTCCTTCTTTATGTTCTCCAATGCCATATACCAACACAGGGCAGAGTAGCTACCTAAACTCTGTGAGTGAGATAGAGTATCTTGTCAATAGTTTTACATCCTCATTGAAGACAACTTTGGATGCCGTAGCTCCTCTGAAAAAGAGAGCCTTAAATCAGAAGTGCCTGACTCCGTGGTATAACTCACAAACTCACAGCTTAAAGCAGATAACCCGTAAGTTGGAGAGGAAATGGCGTCTCACTAATTTAGAAGATCTTCACTTAGCCTGGAAAAAGAGTCTGTTGCTCTATAAAAAAAAGCCCTCCGTAAAGCTAGGACATCTTACTACTCATCACTAATTGAAGAAAATAAGAACAACCCCAGGTTTCTTTTCAGCACTGTAGCCAGGCTGACAAAGAGTCAGAGCTCTATTGAGCCGAGTATTCCTTTAACTTTAACTAGTAATGACTTCATGACTTTCTTTGCTAATAAAATTTTAACTATTAGAGAAAAAATTACTCATAACCATCCCAAAGACATATCGTTATCTTTGGCTGCTTTCAGTGATGCCAGGATTTGGTTAGACTCTTTCTCTCTGATTGTTCTGAGTTATTTTCATTAGTTACTTCCTCCAAACCATCAACATGTCTATTAGACCCCATTCCTACCAGGCTGTTCAAGGAAGCCCTACCATTAATTAATGCTTCGATCTTAAATATGATCAATCTATCTTTATTAGTTGGCTATGTACCACAGGCTTTTAAGGTGGCAGTAATTAAACCATTACTTAAAAAGCCATCACTTGACCCAGCTATCTTAGCTAATTATAGGCCAATCTCCAACCTTCCTTTTCTCTCAAAAATTCTTGAAAGGGTAGTTGTAAAACAACTAACTGATCATCTGCAGAGGAATGGTCTATTTGAAGAGTTTCAGTCAGGTTTTAGAATTCATCATAGTACAGAAACAGCATTAGTGAAGGTTACAAATGATCTTCTTATGGCCTCAGACAGTGGACTCATCTCTGTGCTTGTTCTGTTAGACCTCAGTGCTGCTTTTGATACTGTTGACCATAAAATATTAAAGCCACTGCGCTGCGGTGGTTTGAATCATATTTATCTAATAGATTACAATTTGTTCATGTAAATGGGGAATCTTCTTCACAGACTAAGGTTAATTATGAAGTTCCACAAGGTTCTGTGCTAGGACCAGTTTTATTCACTTTATACATGTTTCCCTTAGGCAGTATTATTAGACAGCATTGCTTAAATTTTCATTGTTACGCAGATGATACCCAGCTTTATCTATCCATGAAGCCAGAGGACACACACCAATTAGCTAAACTGCAGGATTGTCTTACAGACATAAAGACATGGATGACCTCTAATTTCCTGCTTTTAAACTCAGATAAAACTGAAGTTATTGTACTTGGCCCCACAAATCTTAGAAACATGGTGTCTAACCAGATCCTTACTCTGGATGACATTACCCTGACCTCTAGTAATACTGTGAGAAATCTTGGAGTCATTTTTGATCAGGATATGTCATTCAATGCGCATATTAAACAAATATGTAGGACTGCTTTTTTGCATTTGCGCAATATCTCTAAAATTAGAAAGGTCTTGTCTCAGAGTGATGCTGAAAAACTAATTCATGCATTTATTTCCTCTAGGCTGGACTATTGTAATTCAGTATTATCAGGTTGTCCTAAAAGTTCCCTGAAAAGCCTTCAGTTAATTCAAAATGCTGCAGCTAGAGTACTAACAGGGACTAGAAGGAGAGAGCATATCTCACCCATATTGGCCTCTCTTCATTGGCTTCCTGTTAATTCTAGAATAGAATTTAAAATTCTTCTTCTTACTTATAAGGTTTTGAATAATCCGGTCCCATCTTATCTTAGGGACCTCTTAGTACCATATCACCCCAATAGAGCGCTTCGCTCTCAGACTGCAGGCTTACTTGTAGTTCCTAGGGTTTGTAAGAGTAGAATGGGAGGCAGAGCCTTCAGCTTTCAGGCTCCTCTCCTGTGGAACCAGCTCCCAATTCAGATCAGGGAGACAGACACCCTCTCTACTTTTAAGATTAGGCTTAAAACTTTCCTTTTTGCTAAAGCTTATAGTTAGGGCTGGATCAGGTGACCCTGAACCATCCCTTAGTTATGCTGCTATAGACTTAGACTGCTGGGGGGTTCCCATGATGCACTGAGTGTTTCTTTCTCTTTTTGCTCTGTATGCACCACTCTGCATTTAATCATTAGTGATTGATCTCTGCTCCCCTCCACAGCATGTCTTTTTCCTGGTTCTCTCCCTCAGCCCCAACCAGTCCCGGCAGAGCACTGCCCCTCCCTGAGCCTGGTTCTGCTGGAGGTTTCTTCCTGTTAGAAGGAAGTTTTTCCTTCCCACTGTCGCCAAGTGCTTGCTCACAGGGGGTCGTTTTGACCGTTGGGGTTTTTCCGTAATTATTGTATGGCTTTGCCTTAAAATATAAAGCGCCTTGGGGCAACTGTTTGTTGTGATTTGGCGCTATATAAATAAAATTGATTTGATTTTGATTTGATTTATTGATTTACCTACACCATCAAAATTGGATGGAGGTTCCAATTTTATGCCTGTTTGTCTATTTTCCAGTTATCAGTCAGAAACCAAGAGCCAAAAAGCAACGACAAATTGTGCATTGCAGAGATAACCAATGTTCTGTGAAAATTATCAGAAAAATAATTCAGAAACTGAAAAAGTTGAAAAAAGAAGACCCTAACAACACCACAAAACACTTTGATTCATTGGACGAACTAACTCCTGACATTTGTTCACTTCTATTTTAGCTTATGAAAAGCCACTTCTAACAGGACTTTGACCTTGAAAATTTTTTTCCAAGGTAAAATTTTGTGGAATTGGAAACAAGTGTTGATGGAGGTTAGTGTGCTACAAGCGGGGTGCTCAACAGCTCAACAGAAAATTTTATTTAAAATCAACAAACAGTCCTATTTCAGCAATAATCAAATTTGATGAATGAAAAATGAATCAGTGAATTTTAAAATTTATTTATAAATATCATATGTTTGATATTTTTCATTATTCCTAATTTATTCATATTTATGCAAGTTTTTTTGCACAGTATTGGGTGTGAGCTTAGGTGAAGCTGTACTTTTCAAATAAAAAAATATAAGAAGTTTTTAAAAAATAAAGGAGTACTCCTTTAAAGACAAAGAGCTCAGTGTTAGCTAAGGGCAAGCTGTTAAAAATGTTTTATTAATTTTTACTCATCAATTGGGCAGTGCAGTCTTGTTTGAGGGCGGGTGCTAAAGGGGTCAAATATGATGCATATGATGTCATTTCTGTACTTCCGGAGACTGAAACACGGTGCTTTCTCTGAGATTTTGGGCAAATTACGTGCAAAGAAAGTGAAAATACAAAGAAAAAGTGATGATGTGCTGGAAAGTGGACATGTATTGCGGTTTGTTTATGACCCGGAGCTCAAACGTGTCGAGGCGGTTTTGCGGGTTAGCTGTGTAGGCTAACACTTACCGACACGACGTCTTCCATTTGCCCCGTCTTCCCTTCTCCACTGGGAGCCAAAAAAAACCTGCACGTTTCGCGACTGCTTTGGTGATTGCAGTCAAAAACAAAACAGTGCACCATTTTTCCATGTGAAGTTATGCTGTGTATATATGGCGCAATGGGACCGACTGTCCCCATAAGTGGTGAAATGCCGCGATATCACGCAGGGTTCAAATAAGACTGCGTTGCCCTATATCCACTGCTGGTATGATGGAGATTCCTTAAAAAAAAAAAAAACAGCAACAACAACATTAAAACTGAATGAAGTTACTACAAAACTTTTAATTTCATTTTGTGAAAAATGTTTTGATATGTTTAAACATATATTGTTTTATATGAATTTCTATTGTATTAAGTATCAAATACATGTGTTCAAGTAATTTAATATTTCAGATTCTCTATCAGTCTGTTTCCTTGTTGATAATTTTCAAATTATGATGTAAGCCTGTGATTGTTAATAAGAAGACGTCACTTGGATTTATTTTCCTTTGCCATGTGACAGGACGAGTTATGTTGAGTGGCAGAAGACGTATGAAACTCTGGCAGAAATGGTGGTGCCACGCTCCACTAAGTAAGTCTTCACCGACGAAATGATTGTTTGTTTTTCTTTTCTCTAATATAACACTAGGAATGATCAGCTGTAGGAGTGAGATGATTTCTGATGCGTATGTAACTTTTATTACGTTGGAATGTTTTTTTTTTTTTTCCAAAGACGAGTTTTCTGCTTGATTCTGATTAAAACTAGAAGAATTTCACGATTGACCTGTAAAAAACAGTTGACCTTTTCCCAGTTTGACAACATAATATTTCAGGCTTCGTGTTCATGCTTTGGATGGAAGCGGCTCATCTTGGTGCCGTAACCAAGCAACTTGTATTTCCTGAACAGACATAAAGCAGCATCATCCTCTGACCTTCACTTATATGCAGGATTTATACTTTATCTGCTTTCACTGAGTTATAGTGCCCTCCAAAAGTAGTGGACCCCTTGGTATTTCACACATTTTAATTAGTTTATGCCATTTCAAACACAAAAAAATAAATCAGGCTTCTCAACATAATCATTTCTAAAATTATCTTCCTTAAACTCCAACTGAAAGAAAATCTCCACAACATGATATAAATTAATAAAAAATATAAAATCCAAGATGATGGGTTGCATATGTAATGGGCCCCTTTGGTATAATACCTGTAAATAATCAGTTTAATTGCCAGTTTTCTTCAGACAAGTCAGGGGATGGATACATAAACATTTCTAAGTCACTGAATATGTGTTGGACTTTATTTACATCAGTTATGAAGAAATGCAAACAGTATGGCACTTTATGGTAAATCTTTGTGGAGTAGACAGTTCTCAAAAATGGAGTGAGTCTGCAAGAAGGAGAAGAGTGAGGAAAGCCACCAAGACACCCAGACAACCCAGAAGTAGTTATAGGCTTCTTCAAAACATCAGATCTCAGCTTGCATCTCAGATGTACCTTCTGGCAAATTGTAGCTGAACTTTCAGGTCTTATTTTTAAGAAAATCTTTAATTTAAGAAAGTCCAAGACATATTCAGTGTCTTGGAAATGTTCATGTATCCATCCCCTGACTTGTGTGAAAAAACTGGCAAAAAAACCCAGATTATTTACAGTTTTTATATCCAAGAGGCCCATAACCTATGCAACCCATCATGTTTGCTTTTATATTTTTAATTAATTTATGTTATTGTACGGATTTGCTTTAAGTTTGAGTTTAAGGAAGATAATTTTAGAAATTTCTATATTGAGAACAATGATTTACTTTTTGTATTTGAAATGGCATAAACAATACTTTTGGAGGGCACTGTATGTTGTTTCTTTATAGTCCATGAGCCCACCACAAATTTTGACCTAATCGTAATAAACTAAATGTTTAAGCAGTTCCTCCTTGCATCCTTGTTTGGTTTTCTCTTGTCTGAAGTAGATGGCGATAAGACACACGGAAGTGAGAGAAATACAGGCACATCTCCACATCCTGTGCTTATATGAGGATAGTTTGGGAAGTTATCAGCCTCAGTTAGAGTATGTCACAGTACAAAGTGTGCTCTTACGGCCTTTTTCGTAGCACCTTCTAAAAGTCAACTGCTTTTCAAGCGTCGCTGTTCCATCTTGAGCTTTGAGAGAGTAGATGAAAACGGCTGGCTAGGTTGAGTAGGATTTTAGTTTGGGAAATGGGTCAACGAGTAGTCTTACATTTTGATAGTGAGGCTGAAAACGAATGGAACATTTTGGATCTCGTTTTGTCTTTGCTTTTCATCTTAACCTCTGAACTCATGTTGTTTTTCCCAAAGGCTGCTGTTTGAAGATAATGACAGCGGCCTGTTCAGTGTCACTCTCTTCAGGAAAGCTGTAGATGACTTCAAACACAAGGCCAGAGACAACAAGTAAAGAACTTTGTTTTACCTACATATCTATCTATCTATCTATCTATCTATCTATCTATCTATCTATCTATCTATCTATCTATCTATCTATCTATCTATCTATCTATCTATCTATCTATCTATCTATCTATCTATCTATCTATCTATCTATCTATCTATCTATCTATCTATCTATCTATCTATCTATCTATCTGTCTGTCTGTCTGTCTCTCTCTCTTTATCTATCTATCTGTCTGTCTCTCTCTCTATCTATCTGTCTGTCTCTCTCTCTCTATCTATCTGTCTGTCTGTCTGTCTCTCTCTCTTTATCTATCTGTCTGTCTGTCTCTCTCTATCTATCTATCTGTCTGTCTGTCTCTCTCTCTTTATCTATCTATCTATCTATCTATCTATCTATCTATCTATCTATCTATCTATCTATCTATCTATCTATCTATCTATCTATCTATCTATCTATGTCTGTCTGTCTGTCTGTCTCTCTTTATCTATCTATCTACCTGTCTGTCTCTCTTTATCTATCTATCTGTCTGTCTGTCTTTATCTATCTATCTATCTATCTATCTATCTATCTATCTATCTATCTATCTATCTATCTATCTATCTATCTATCTATCTATCTATCTGTCTGTCTGTCTCTCTCTCTTTATCTATCTATCTATCTATCTATCTATCTATCTATCTATCTATCTATCTATCTATCTATCTATCTATCTATCTATCTATCTATCTATCTATCTATCTATCTGTCTTTATCTATCTATCTATATCTGTCTATCTATAGATAGATAAATAGATAGATAGATACATAGATATATTTTCTATATCTTATATATCTATATCTTTTTTTTCTGAAAGCAATAACACATTAATTGTGCATAGCAGACACTTGATATTTTCACCACAGGTACATCCTGTGGAATAGATAAACTGGTTAGATTTTAGTCTTGTTTGGTGCATATATTTACTTATTAATTATGATTAAATGACTTTCCCTCCTCCCTCCTCAAACAGCCATTACTTGAGAATACTTTATAAGACACTTTATGACAGTATTGAGATACGATAATTTGGCCATATTGTACAGCCCTATTGTCAACTAGCTGAAAACTTTGAATATTAATTTACATGTACATTAAAAAAAATGCTTAAAGTGGCAGCGGGTTAAGAGGGCTGTAATTACGGGGGGTTGGGGTGGGGGGGTGGAGCCCCTCCCCCCCGCCCCCAGAAGCTGAAAAGCAAAAAATGAAAAATGTTCAAAAAAGTGGGGGTTCTGGGGGGTGGAGCTCCCCCAGAAGCTGAAAGGATTTAGCCATGCTAATGCTCCCCTGAAGCATTTGGTCAATAAACAGTCTGAAGGACCTCAATGACATAGTTAGGTGGTGAGGACAGGCATGCGAGAGGCAAATAAAGAAAAATGCTTAAAACGGCAGGGGGTGAGATGCTGAAGAGCTTCGCTCGTTCATGTCCGCGACATATACATATTATATAAATATAGCCAGAATGATATATAATATGATAATATCCAGAATTGTGTATATTAGAGTGATGCAATCATGGTGACAGGCAGAAATGCTACATAGCGTGCTGCTATCACAAAAATCGTTCCAGCTGTCATAATTCAAGAGCATTTGATAAAACCCTTCATATTCACAATGTATATATGGTAATTTGTAGATGTTTTAGCTGCATTTAATTTGAGGGGGGGGGGGGACCTAACTGAAAGAAAGAAAGTCAAATGTGTGACCACCTTTTACCTATATAAACACATACTTTAGTTTTGGTGATAAAATGATTTTTTTTTTTTCTTTTTTGTGCTCATCTACATTTTTATAAGAAAATCAGGTTTTTGGTTTTTATCATTTTGTTTTTCAGTGAATACCAGCAACTCTCTTTGTACTTTATGTGGCAATATACCAGGCAGTATACCTATGAAGAAATCAAATTTAAAAATCTTATTTTTTCTTTCAAAATGAGTATTAAGTAATTACTTAATACCAAAACAAATAGTAAAGGAAACAAAATAATAGATACACAAAAATATATGTAACATGTTTATATTAATTAGTGTGCTGTTTTGCAAATACTACATTTTTAAGTACTTTTATATTGCTGCATTTATTTTATTCATCATTGACCCTATGCTAGAAAGCAGCCATGCCAGCAGTCGAACAGACACGCTCGGGCTTGTTGAAATTGCCAGCGCTCGGCGATATCTCTCTCTCTAACGAGTATGACGCAGAGACGCGGGTGTGTGTTAATGTGTGAGTGTACGTCCCTCGCCTCATCATTTAGGTGCAGGCTAATTTGAGCGTTGCACACGTCTGTGTGTTGGCGGTTGGTGCAGATCTGATTGGTGTCTGTTCTGTTGTGTGTCCTGGTCCAGGTTTACGGTGCGTGATTTCCTGTACAATGAGGAAGAGATGAAGGCGGACAAAGAAGAGATGACGCGTTTGTCGACTGACAAAAAGAAACAGTTTGTATGGCTGCTGATAACCCTTCAATCGACCAAGCAGTTTTACAACTAATATATGACCGAGTGGGCTCATTTATGACCCCATTGACTTTATATTGGAATACTTCTATATAAATGATTGGTTTGAGGTTCTTCACACTCCCTAATATCATCTAATATAGTAAAGTATGGAATTTGCTATTTATTTTACCAAAACCTAGGCAAAAAAAGCACACACACCGATTACCTTGTCTGTTACATCATGTAAAATGCACCTTAATTTCCTTTGTATTTTATGTCTTTGCATCAAAAATGAAAACAATACATCATAAAAATAAAGTTTTGTTGAGTGCAATATGTAATACAATGTGGCAGGATAGTTATAGCATCACAGTATTCCATAACGATTGTATATCATTGTGATCTGACATCTCAGAGGTACGATCTTCACTGTCTGATGCTGAATCATCTCCATCAATGGAGCTATTTTCATCCTCACTCTTGGTGTCAAGAATCAGTTTTGATGCTTGTGCAGCTGTAAATCTTGCTGTTCTAGGTGTGTTGGCTGTGCTTCCCTGCTAAACAGTAAAATATAATGATTAGAGTTGGCAAATTACAATAACCATCTGAAGCTGTAATGTTGAAAATCTCATAGATCTCTCCGGGGTCATAAGTGACCCTGGGACATTTTGGATTATATGACAAATTTAGAGAGAGGAGAACCTTCCAGAAGGATAACCATCCCTGCAAGAATCCACCAATCAGGCCTGTATGGTAGAGTGGCCAGATGGAAACCACTCCTTAGCAAAAACCACATGGCAGCCCACCTGGAGTTTGCCAAAAGGCACCTGAAGGACTCTCAGACTATGAAAAACAAAATTCTCTGGTCTGATGAGAAAAAGTGAAGTATTGTGGTGGCAGAATCATGCTGTGGAGATGTTTTTCAGTGGCAGGAACTGGGAGACTAGTCAGGATTGAGGGAGGATGAATGCAGCAATGTACAGAGACATCCTGGATGAAAACCTGCTCCAGAGCGCTCTTGACCTCAGACTGGGGTGACAGTTCATGTTTTAGCAGGACAATGACCCAAAGCACACAGCCAAGATATCAAAGGAGTGGCTTCAGGACAACTCTGTGAATGTCCTCGAGAGGCCCAGCCAGAGCCCAGTCCTGAATCTGATTGAACATCTCTGAACCAGAGGTGGGATAAAGTCACCATCAAGTCACTCTCAAGTCATGAATCAGCAAGTCTCAAGTCATAATGACCACCAATTGTTTGCAAGCTGACTTGAGACTTGACTTGGGACTTGCAGATTGATGACTTGAGAATGACTTTTCAGTGACTTTGTCCCACCTCTGCTCTGGAGAGATCTGAAAATGGCTGTGCACCGCCGCTCCCCATCAAACCTGATGGAGCTTGAGACATGCTGCAAAGAGGAATGGACAAAACTGCCCAAAGATAGGTGCACCAAGCTTGTAGCATCATATTCAAGAAGACTTGAGGCTGTAATTGTAATTGTGAATGTTATTTCTTAGCTTTTTATTTTAAATAAATTAGCAAAATAATAATAATAAAAAAAACTTTTTCATGTTGTCATTATGGGGTGTTGTGAGTAGAATTGTGAGGGGCTAAAAATTAATTTACACCATTTTGGAATAAGGCTGTAATAACAAAATGTGGAAAAAGTGAAGCGCTGTGAATACTTCCTGGATGCACTGTAGATGTGAAAGGTGGATGAAAACAGATTTTAACACAATAGCACTGCTTTAAAATAATTTCTTAATTTTTATGTATTATATAAGTTGAAAACTAAACATGCTGCTCCTGTTGATTTAGGGTCCTTTGGTGCGATGGCTGAAAGTGAATTTCAGTGAAGCCTTCATTGCATGGATTCACATTAAAGCTCTGCGTATGTTTGTGGAGTCAGTCTTGAGGTGAGAAAGTCATGAACACATCAGATGAGATTAACATTCTTGCGTGTGAAAGATGACACGTAGCCGTTGTGTGTTATTTCAGATACGGACTGCCAGTCAACTTCCAGGCCATGCTGCTCCAGCCTAATAAGAAGAACATGAAGAAGCTCAGAGAGGTGCTCTATGACCTGTACAAACATCTGGACAGCAGCGCGGCCATCATCGACGTGAGTCTCTGTCATGCACGCCCACTTACCCTTTCAGCACTTGTTGGATTTCAGCTTGTTTCTAAAAACACAAACCGATTCAAAAGTGCGGGATGAAGTCACGTCTAGACTGTAACTGCCTATCCCAGCAGTCATAGGGCGTGAGGTGGGGTTCACCCTGGACAGGACGCCGGTCTGTCACAGGGCCACATATAAACATACACATTCACACTCGCACGCACACCTACAGACAATTTAAAGTTTCCAATCCACCTAAGCTGCATGTCTTTGGATGCAGGAGGAAGCACCCAGAGAGAACCCACGCAAACAGGAGGACAACATACAAACTCCACACACAGTCGATCCCATGGGGAATCGCTGCCATGATCTTCTTGCTGTGAGGCAACATTGCTAACCACTAAGCCACCGTGCTGCCCGCTGCTTATTTAAAATGTTAGAAATACTGTAAATTCATGTTTAGTAATTTTATTATTTATGTAGATGTCTTTTACAACCCCAATTCCAATGAAGTTGGGACGTTGTGTAAAATGTAAATAAAAACAGAATACAATGATTTGCAAATCTTCTTCAACCTATATTCAATTGAATATACCACAAAGACAAGATATTTAATGTTGAAACTGATAAACGTTATTGTTTTTGTGCTAATATTTGCTCATTTTGAAATGGATGCCTGCAACACATTTCAAAAAAGCTGGAACAGTGGTATGTTTGCCACTGCGTTACATCACCTTTCCTTCTAACAACACTCAATAAGCATTTGGGAACTGGGGACACTAATTGTGAGTGTCATGATTGGGTATAAAAGGAGCATCCCCAAAAGGCTCAGCTGTTTACAAGAAAAGATGGGGCGAGGATCACCACTTTGTGAACAACTGCATGAAAAAATAGTCCAACAGTTTAAGAACAATGTTTCTCAATGTTCAACTGCAAGGGAAGTTAGGGATTCCATCATCTACAGTCCATAATATAATCAGAAGATTCAGAGAATCTGGAGAACTTTGCAAATCATAGTATTCTGTTTTTATGTACATTTTACACAACGTCCCAACTTCAGTGGAATTGGGGTTGTACGTAGATGTCTTTGCATCAGTATTTATCAGTATGTCTGGTATTTATATTTGCTGGAACCTCAGTTTCGCTGAGGGAGTCTTCCCAAGGGATCAATAAAGTTCTATCTAATCTAATCTTTGAATTTAGGATCCATTTAATCAAATATAGACACAATAATAAGGCTAGTGCTAAATGAACTCTGACAGAGTTGACTTTAACACCATTTCAGAGTTTTGTATAGCTCCACGATTTTCAGAGTTAAATTAATACTGTCCAAGGACATTCTGCAACAGTGCAATCTTGAAACTCGCAGTATTTTGTGGGAGTACTTTTAACACTGCTTGGACTTGAAATGGTAACTGTGTGGGCACTGACTGTGGGAATATCACAGACATAAGCCTCAGGTCGGGTTTTGAATCAACAGCTTTCCTGAAAACTCACAACCTTCCTCACAAGAAGTCCAATTTCTCATTTGTCACTTAACTCCGGGACAGAGTTAGTTACACCTTTTGAGAATACTTTAAGAGAGGTGAACCAGCACTGATTAGATCAACCCTTAGAAACAGCAATTTATAAGGCTTAACACAGGGAATGTTCAAATAACACTTTAACAGTTCAAATCAACTACATCGAGTTTGACTGAAATTTTAACACTCCAGCTGATGCTGTGGAAGAACCAGCAGAACGTGTCTCTGTATTGCCCTGGGAGTTAGATTTTAGTCGGGAAAAATTGATTCATGCTGAGAAAACATCTCTCTGCCTCAGATCCAGAAACAAAGAGGCTCTTTGATGGTTTTATCACCTCTATTCAACATGTTCAACAGATAAGACTGTCTTGTAAACCCTATTCCTGATTTAGTAAAGTAAACACAACCTCCTGTTTGGTGACAAAGATAAGGTTTAAGGTGCACTACTTAAGGGTCCCTTACACATGATGTTGAAAAAATTTGCCCGGACACAGAAACACTTTCTTTGTAAGTGCTTCAGTGTCCCTTGTGCGTTGTTTTGGCGTTCCAAAGAGCAAATTTCTTGGCGATCTATGCGTTCCCTTAGTGTCCCCCAAGCGCCCTCTGTACTTCCTCTATGCCACACTTTGGCAACCAATGCCATTCTTTGAGTATCTATTCAGCAGTGCTTCTGGCTCCTAGTAGACCCCTGAGCACTTTTTTGGGTGACTCTCACTCTTTGCCTACACTCTAAAAAAGAAAGAACAAATTGATGTTGCAAATTGCATAGATTTTTTTAAGTTATTTCAACTTAGCTGTTGCCGAGTTAATGCCACAAAACTTATCTAGTTAAGTTGAAATAACTTAACAAACTCTATGCAAATTGTTACATCAGTTTTTTTCATTGAGACAGTGGATCTTTTTTAGAGTGTAGCTGCCAAAGACAAAACTTTCCCTATCTGATTTATTGGATTCGGACTGCGCCGCTGTCCAAGGTGTTGAAAGAGTCAAGTAAAAATGCCCACTGTGGGTTTGTGTTGTATTAATACGTGCACCATGGAGGTTGCTCATGTCTGATCACATCTCCTCTCTCTAAAAAAGAAAAAACTATGCGTCAATAGCTGTTTGTTTACTTTTTGCAATAGCGATTGATTGGTCAAATGAATTTAGTTTGCCGTTGCATTCGCCTGTGGTAACCTATATTGTAAATACAACAACAACAATAGTGCTTTATAATGAACTTCATTTATAAAAATCACAGCAAACAGCCCTGATCATTGTGTGTTCATGTAGCGCCTGTTGGCCGCCCATGGCCGCCCCCGCTCTGTACATTCTTTCTGCGTCATCTGTGCATCCTTTGAGCATCCTCCAGCCTCTGCTTCCCTTCTGTTTTTGTTTTGAACATGCTCAAAAATTCATGGTGACCGTGGCATCTTGTGTGCTTTCACTGAGGGTTGTATGACCGAGGCTTGTGCTGTGCATTCCTTCTGAATCCAATGACATCCTCCTTGATTTTCTGATCGTACAAGGGACCAGGGATCTTTGGGGGGTCAGCTTTGTTTTCATTTTTTTTTTAGCTCTTAGCTTAATGTTTTAAATTGTTTTAAATGTGGTCTTTGATGCAAGTCCCCATTTATTTTATTTTATTTTTTTTAATTCTGTGTTTTATGTATGATATTTTGTTTTTAAAATTGGATTTTAATTGAGAAAGCACCTTGTATCTATGATTGAAAGTGCTATATAAATAAATAAATAGCATGAATAATAATGCAATTCTTAGTGTTGTTAATACCTATTATTAATCTTTAAATACACTTTGCAGTGTGTGGCCACAAACACAGCTGTTTTGTCATTCTCTAGGCTTCTATGGACATTCCAGGTCTGAACTTGAGCCAGCAGGAGTACTACCCCTATGTTTACTACAAGATTGACTGCAACCTGCTGGACTACAAAGTTTAGAGATTGTTGCCATCATCAGTTGTTCCACTCTGTGTGGTGCTGTTTTAATTTATTCAGACTGAATTAATATTATTTTTTTCTTTTGTTCTTTTTCCACTTGTACAGTAGTGTTCAGAATAATAGTAGTGCTATGTGACTAAAAAGATTAATCCAGGTTTTGAGTACATTTCTTATTGTTACATGGGAAACAAGGTACCATTAGATTCAGTAGATTCCCACAAATCCAACAAGACCAAGCATTCATGATATGCACACTCTTAAGGCTATGAAATTGGGCTATTAGTAAAAAAAAAAAAAAAGGTACAAAGGGGTGTTCACAATAATAGTAGTGTGGCATTCAGTCAGTGAGTTTGTCAATTTTGTGGAACAAACAGGTGTTAATCAGGTGTCCCCTATTTAAGGATGAAGCCAGCACCTGTTGAACATTCTTTTCTCTTTGAAAGCCTGAGGAAAATGGGACATTCAAGACATTTTTCAGAAGAACAGCGTAGTATGATTAAAAAGTTGATTGGAGAGGGGAAAACTTAAACGCAGGTGCAAAAAATTATAGGCTGTTCATCTACAATGATCTCCAATGCTTTAAAATGGACAAAAAAAAACAGAGACGCGTGGAAGAAAATGGAAAACAACCATCAAAATGGATAGAAGAATAACCGGAAGGGCAAAGGCTTACCTATTGATCAGCTCCAGGATGATCAAAGACAGTCTGGAGTTACCTGTAAGTGCTGTGACAGTTAGAAGACGCCTGTGTGAAGCTAATTTATTTGCAAGAATCCCCCGCAAAGTCCCTCTGTTAAATAAAAGACATGTGCAGAAGAGGTTACAATTTACCAAAGAACACATCAACTGGCATAAAGAGAAATGGAGGAATATTTTGTGGACTGATGAGAGTAAAATTGTTCTTTTTGGGTCCAAGGGCCGCAGACAGTTTGTGAGACGACCCCCAAACTCTGAATTCAAGCCACAGTTCACAGTGAAGACAGTGAAGCATGGTGGTGCAAGCATCATGATATGGCATGTTTCTCCTACTATGGTGTTGGGCCTATATATCGCATTCCAGGTATCATGGATCAGTTTGGATATGTCAAAATACTTGAAGAGGTCATGTTGCTTTATGTTGAAGAGGACATGCCCTTGAAATGGGTGTTTCAACAAGACAATGACCCCAAGCACACTAGTAAATGAGCAAAATCTTGGTTCCAAACCAACAAAATTAATGCCTCGCAAATGTGAAGAAATCATGAAAAACTGTGGTTATACAACTAAATACTAGTTTAGTGATTCACAGGATTGCTAAGAAATCAGTTTGAACATAATAGTTTTGAGTTTGTACTTGTAGCGTCAACAGCAGATGCTACTATTATTGTGAACACCCCCTTTTCTACTTTTTTTTACTAATAGCCCAGTTTCATAGCCTTAAGAGTGTGCATATCATGAATGCTTGGTCTTGTTGGATTTGTGAGAATCTACTGAATCTACTGGTACCTTGTTTCCCATGTAACAATAAGAAATATACTCAAAACCTGGATTGATCTTTTTAGTCAAATAGCACTACTATTATTCTGAACACTACTGTACTTCTGGTGCATTTCTGGGTTCCAAATAGAATCTGAGTAGTTGCTGGAAAGTAACAGATTCAAGAGACATACTCGTCATGAATATACTTACATAATATTGGCCTTCCTCTCCTCTTTGTTTCGTACTGTACTCACAAATGGTTGACTTAATGGCTGGCATAATGTTAGCTATATATATATATATATGTGTGTGTGTGTGTGTGTGTGTATGGATTTATTATTAAGACATTTAAAAAAAAGTGTTCATTTTTTGTGCTCTTTTTAAGGTGATGTGTTTTTAGCAAAATGGAAGTAATATATGCTTATAGATACATATTGACCATCATTTTCCATCATCCTGTGTAATAATAAGACAGGTCATCCACCCATCCATCCATTTTGTATACCTGTTTACTCCAATTAAAGGTCATGATGTCATCATAAAGTAAAATTGATTACATCATATACTCCTACAATTTCCATATATTGTTACAGAAAACAAAATATACTCAACAAAAATATAAACGCAACACTTTTGGTTTTGCTCCCATTTTGTATGAGATGAACTGAAAGATCTAAAACTTCTTCCACATACACAATATCACCATTTCCCTCAAATTTTGTTCACAAACCAGTCTAAATCTGTGATAGTGAGCACTTCTCCTTTGCTGAGATAATCCATCCCACCTCACAGGTGTGCCATACCAAGATGCTGATTAGACACCATGATTAGTGCACAGGTGTGCCTTAGACTGCCCACAATAACAGGCCACTCTGAAAGGTGCAGTTTTGTTTTATTGGGGGGGGGGGGGGGGGGATACCAGTCAGTATCTGGTGTGACCACCATTTGACTCATGCAGTGCAACACATCTCCTTCACATAGAGTTGATCAGGTTGTCAATTGTGGCCTGTGGAATGTTGGTCCACTCCTCTTCAATGGCTGTGCGAAGTTGCGACGACGAACTGGAGTCAGGTCGAGACCCCGATGAGGACGCCGAGCATGCAAATGAGCTTCCCTGAGACGGTTTCTGACAGTTTGTGCAGAAATTCTTTGGTTATGCAAACCGATTGTTTCAGCAGCTGTCCGAGTGGCTGGTCTCAGACGATCTTGGAGGTGAACATGCTGGATGTGGAGGTCCTGGGCTGGTGTGGTTACACGTGGTCTGCGGTTGTGAGGCTGGTTGGATGTACTGCCAAATTCTCTGAAACGCCTTTGGAGACGGCTTATGGTAGAGAAATGAACATTCAATACACGAGCAACAGCTCTGGTTGACATTCCTGCTGTCAGCATGCCAATTGCACGCTCCCTCAAATCTTGCAACATTTGTGGCATTGTGCTGTGTGATAAAACTGCACCTTTCAGAGTGGCCTTTTATTGTGGACAGTCTAAGGCACACCTGTGCACTAATCATGGTGTCTAATCAGCATCTTGATATGGCACACCTGTGAGGTGGGATGGATTATCTCAGCAAAGGAGAAGTGCTCACTATCACAGATTTAGACTGGTTTGTGAACAATATTTGAGGGAAATGGTGATATTGTGTATATGGAAAAAGTTTTAGATCTTTGAGTTCATCTCATACAAAATGGGAGCAAAACCAAAAGTGTTGCGTTTATATTTTTGTTGAGTGTATATGCATATGTATGTATGACTGTATAACTGTGAAAATAAAACACTGTGTGGAAACAATGGTTCAGCATACCCTCCTTTATAACAAGAATAAAACCTTTAATGAATTAAAATATAAAAATATATATCCTTTATTTAACCAATTAAAATCTCATTGTGTTTAAAATCTCTTACAAGAGAGGTTACATGATAGCAGCATTACAATGTTACAACAATCTTAATCCAAGCAAAACACCACTATCATAAATCGCAAGAGAATTTAAACACATTATCCAGTTAATACACAATAAAAGATCAATATTATTAAGAGAATGGCTGACCAAGAGTGTTATTTTCACGATCTGTCAAAATTGTTTTAAATTCCTCTATTGCGATCAACTCTGATTACAGTTGCTTCGGTAAAGTACTCCAGGAGAAGGAAACAGTGTAGTTAAAATGTGTGATGATGGTGGAAAATAGAAATGTATTCAAGTCCACTGGAAACTTTTGAAGAATTAAGTTGAAGATTTTATAAAATTTTGCTGTATATTTGAAGTTGGTGTGAATCTTTTTAGGGATGATTTCTATTTTGATACCTTTTAGCATGTTTACTATCGCACAGATCGATGTCAGCTTATTTTTATTTATATAGCGCCAAATCACAACACTGCCTCAAGGCGCTTTATATGAGTAAGGTCTAACTTTACCAACCCGCCTGAACAAGCACACAGATGACAGGTGTAAGGAAAAACTCCCTCTGGTGATAATGAGGAAGAAACCTCAAGCAGACCACACTCACAGGGGTGACGCACTGCTTAGGCCATTCTAACAGTTACAAGGTTTTTACAAAATTTTACCATTTACCATTTACAAAATTTTAAAAGAATTTCTTAACAAACAGAAGAAACAGAAAACGCACACTCACACACACTCATCTTCAACCGCTTAGTCCAATCAAGGGTCGCGGGGGGCTGGAGCCTATCCCAGTAATCATAGAGCATGAGGCGGGGTACACCCAGGACAGGACACCAGTCTGTCACAGGGCCACAAACAAACACATACACACCCACAGACACACCAATGGACAGTTCAAAGATTCCAATCCACCTAACCTGCATGTCTTTGGATGTGGGAGGAAACTGGAGCACCTGGAGGAAACCCACACAAACACGGGGAGAACATGCAAACTCCACACAGAAAGGCCACAGGTGGGAATTGAACCCATGACCTTCTAGCTGTGAGGCAACAGTGCTAACCACTAAGCCACTGTGCTGCCCAGAAACACAAAACGGAAACATAAAATTACTTGTAGAAGAGCAACAAAACAGTGTCTCTAATAGAAACTAAACAACCAGTCTGTCTTGGGTCTTTAATCCAAGCGTGCCCATGTTCAGCACTGGCAGGTCCATAAGAGGTACGACTTCCAGTCACTGGTGTGACAAGCGGGGCATCCTGATGTCAGTCCGGCACCCTGGGGGGCAGGGCCAGGATCCGTTGGTTTTCGTCAATGCCTCGGACAGAGAGAAAAAGAGCAGAATCAGTCGGCCAGAAATAACTGCACCTTAGGCATTAGTTCACCAGCAGTAAATCAACAGGGAAGCAGAGAGATTACGAAGGTGGTTGCTGGCAACTAGCTCTGTGCTTCACTAACAGACCCAGAATTTAGATGTAATGGGGCCGAGACCTGTTCCGTTGCTAATAATATGAATTAAAAGGAGAAAATAATAAGTATCTCTTCCCATCAAAAAAGCCAGTCTTCACAAAATAGCCATCTTAAAAAAGAAATTATTGAAACTTCAACAGGAGCATTCTAAAAATATGAAAGATGAGATCAAATGTGAAATGAAACAACTGAAGAAAGAAATAGATGACATAAATACAATGGATGTACAAAAAAGCTATTTTTTACAAAACAACAGTAGTATGAAGCAGGTGGGAGATCTCGAAAACTTCTCGCTTATAAACTCAGGAAACAACAGGCGGAAAGAACCATTCATAAAATTAAGAACCCTCTGAATAATAAGACTGAAAATGAACAAGGCAAAATTAAACAGTGCTTCCAAAACTACTACCTAAAGCTTTATTCTCAATCCACTGTAGATAACTGTCAAGACATAGATGCTTTTCTTTCACAGCTAAATTTACCAACATTGACAGGTGAGCAAAATAATAGACTTCTTTCTCCAATAACCGAAGAAGAAATCCACCTGGCAATTAAAAAACAGAAAAAAGGGAAGATAGCAGGAACAGATAGGTTTAGCCCTGAATGGTACAAAATAATGGAGGATTGCCTAACCCCAACTTTACTGAGGACATTTAAATACGTAGTGATGCAAAAGAAAACAGTCCCTCCTTCATGGAATGATGCAATAATTTCCATTATCCCAAAGGAAGGAAATGACAGACTAGAATGTAGTAATTATCACCCAATTAGTGTCCTAAATATTGACTACAAACTGTTTGCATCCATCATATCAAGAAGACTGGAAATCATTTTACCACTTTTGATACATAAAGACCAGAATGGATTCATTAAACAAAGACAGGCCCAGGGCAGCATAAGGAGAGTGTTACATGTAATGCAAGAGACCTTGGTGATGAGCTTAGATGCAGAAAAGGCATTTGACTCGGTGAGGTGGTCCTTTCTATTCAAAGCATTAAATAAATTTGGCTTCCACAAACCTGTGATTGCAATAATTGCAGGGTTATACAACAACCCAGTGACTAGAATTAAGATTACCGTAATGGAGATCTCACTGAGTTAATAGCACTGGAAAGAGGAGTGAGACAAGTGTGTAATTTATATGCACTTCTTTATGCCTTATATATTGAACCACTTGGTCAATGGATCAGGCAAAGACCAGATATTTTAGGAGTAACCCTGGCAGGAAAAGAACAGAAACTGGCCTTATTTGCTGATGATCTATTACTAACCATATCTAATCCTACCCAGACTTTACCAAAAATTATGCAGTTGTTTGAAGACTTTGGCACTTTTTCAGGTCAACTTGTTTATGGGACTATTACTTTAAATTAAAAAGAGCTGCTGCTTGTCATGGTGAGAAGGGGCGTGTCTGACAAACCTCCAATGGGCTCAGTGGGTGTGTCTCACAGAGAAAGCAAGAATCCAGCTATTGGTTGAGCAAACAGAGTGTTAAAAAGGAATACTGTTTACCATCTGTTTATCATATTACAGGGTAACATATGTTATATGTCATAGAATCCAATGGATGTCGACATTTTTTGACCTTTACTGTGGATACCAAACATTCAACACCATCAAAACGATTCAATTTATTAGTCCTATTAGCTCAACCAATAATTTGCCTCACTTTTTACCAAAATTCGAGCAACTTTAACTTTTAATCTCTGTACAAACCTTAATTTGCACACAGCTGCACTTTCCTTTCTTTTATATTGTTATTATTTTTTTAAAATTGTGCCGACATGTGAAGTGATGATAAAATACTAACATAATGGACCGAATAAAATAGAATAAAATGCCGACATGATGCTGATGAGATGGAGTTGATGATCCACGCAGCGTGCCGCTGGTCGGACTGGATCCAGTTTGAATGTGGATGACGCACGCACGCTGCGCGCTCATGCAGCCGACGAGGAGCAGCAGCACCTCCGCTGGGAGGTTCGGAGGAGATCCGAGGAGGATGCTGCAGTGACACCGGCCGTCTGTTCCCCGTGTCGGCCCGCCGGCACGTGCTGTGGATGATTGTTCCGATGGGTTGCGGAGGGAGCCGGGCGGACGCGATCATCGAACCGAGGTACCATGAAAGCTGGACCAGGGAGACGGAATCGACGTGGCTCACTAACACCGACGTTGAGACCCCTCTGCCCGCAGCCAGCAGTAAGAACAGACGAGCGCATGTTGAATATGCCGCAATATTAAAATGAATGTGCAATTCGTGACCCCAGAAATGTATGAACGCTCCAAAGAGTAACTGTGTCTGCTCAGCCGCCTCCAGCTTTGCGCGTGGATGCTTTTGCAGAAATTATGTGCATCAGGTGTTACATCCCCGAAGTCATTGTTTGTGATGGTCAGCAGGTAAAACTCTGGAGGCCAGCATGAAAGAGAAAAGGATGGTGAACGCAGGAACACAGTGTGGCAAACAGGCGCTCAGCAATACCGCGTCCAGCCACCAGAAGAGACCCCGGCGCTCTCTCACTGATGTAGGTGTCACTGCTGGTGCTAGTACACTGTTATCACCACCGCTATTATTATTACCATCATCATCATCACCATCATCACCACAGTTATCATCATCATCACCATCATCGTCACCATGGCATCACTGTCATCACCACCATTACCATCATCACCACAGTTATCATCATCATCACCATCATCGTCACCATGGCATCACTGTCATCACCACCATTACCATCATCACCACAGTTATCATCATCATCACCACCATTACCATCATCACCACAGTTATCATCATCATCACCATCATCGTCACCATGGCATCACTGTCATCACCACCATTACCATCATCACCACAGTTATCATCATCATCACCATCATCGTCACCATGGCATCACTGTCATCACCACCATTACCATCATCACCACAGTTATCATCATCATCACCACCATTACCATCATCACCACAGTTATCATCATCATCACCATCATTGTCACCATGGCATCACTGTCATCACCACCATTACCATCATCACCACAGTTATCATCATCATCACCACCATTACCATCATCACCACAGTTATCATCATCACCACCACCACCATTACCATCATCACCACAGTTATCATCATCATCATCACCACCACCACCATTACCATCATCACCACAGTTATCATCATCATCACCACCATTACCATCACCACCACAGTTATCATCATCATCATTACCACAGTTATCATCATCATCGTCACCATGGCATCACTGTCATCACCACCATTACCATCATCACCACAGTTATCATCATCATCATCATCACCACCACCACCATTACCATCATCACCACAGTTATCATCATCATCATCACCACCACCACCATTACCATCATCACCACAGTTATCATCATCACCACCACCACCATTACCATCATCACCACAGTTATCATCATCACCACCACCACCATTACCATCATCACCACAGTTATCATCATCATCACCACCATTACCATCATCACCACAGTTATCATCATCATCATTACCACAGTTATCATCATCACCATCATCGTCACCATGGCATCACTGTCATCACCACCATTACCATCATCACCACAGTTATCATCATCATCACCACCACCACCATTACCATCATCACCACAGTTATCATCATCATCATCATTACCACAGTTATCATCATCATCATCACCACCATTACCATCATCACCACAGTTATCATCATCATCACATTACCATCATCACCACAGTTATCGTCTCCTCAGCTATCATCATCACCACAATTATCATCATCACCATGGCATCACTGTCATCACCACCATACCATCATCACCACAATTATCGTCTCCATAGCTATCATCATCACCATCATCACCACAATTATCATCAGCATCACTACCATCACAACCATTATCATCATGATCATCACAGTTATCATCACCATCCCAATCATCACTGTCATCATCATCATCATTGTCACCATCACCACCACCATTATCATCATCATCCCTACCATTACTATCATCACCACCATTATCACCAATACTCCCACCATTACCATCACAACCAGCATTATCATCATCATCATCTCCACCATTACTATCATCACCACCATTATCAACATTACTCCCACCATTACCATCACCACCACCATTATCATCATCCAACCATTACCATAATCGTCACTACCATTATCATCATCCCACCATTACCATCATCATCCCACCATTACCATCATCATCATCACCACCACCATTACCATTTTCATCACCATTACCATCATCACCACCATTACCATTATCATCACCACTATCACCATCACCCCCACCATTACCATCACCATCACCACCATTATCACCACCACCACCATTACCATTATCATCACCACTGTCGCCATCACCCCCACCATTACCATCATCACCACCATTATCACCATCACCCACACCATTACCATCATCACCACCACCATTATCACCACCACCATTACCATTATCATCACCACTATTACCATTATCATCACAACTATCACCATCACCCCCACCATTACATCATCACCACCATTATCACCATCACCCCCACCATTACCGTCATCACCACCATTGTCACATCACCCTCACCGTTACCATCATCACCACCATTATCATCATTATCAAATCATCATCATCATGCCGCAATACTAAACATCATCACCACCATCATGACATCACCACCACCATTACCATCATCATCATCATCACCACCACCACCACCATGGTCGTTATCATCACCACCAGCATTTTCACGATCATCACCACCATTATCATCATCACCACAATTGTCATAATCACCACCAATCACCATTCTCATCATAATCATAATCATCACCACTATTATCGGCATCACCACCACCACCATTATTGGCATGACCATCATCCCCACCATTATCACCATCACCACCACCATTATCAATGTAATCAATCAATCAATCAATTTTTTTATATAGCGTTAAATCACAACAAACAGTTGCCCCAAGGCGCTTTATATTGTAAGGCAAGGCCATACAATAATTATGTAAAACCCCAACGGTCAAAACGACCCCCTGTGAGCAAGCACTTGGCTACAGTGGGAAGGAAAAACTCCCTTTTAACAGGAAGAAACCTCCAGCAGAACCAGGCTCAGGGAGGGGCAGTCTTCTGCTGGGACTGGTTGGGGCTGAGGGAGAGAACCAGGAAGAAGACATGCTGTGGAGGGGAGCAGAGATCGATCACTAATGATTAAATGCAGAGTGGTGCATACAGAGCAAAAAGAGAAAGAAACAGTGCATCATGGGAACCCCCCAGCAGTCTACGTCTATAGCAGCATAACTAAGGGATGGTTCAGGGTCACCTGATCCAGCCCTAACTATAAGCTTTAGCAAAAAGGAAAGTTTTAAGCCTAATCTTAAAAGTAGAGAGGGTGTCTGTCTCCCTGATCTGAATTGGGAGCTGGTTCCACAGGAGAGGAGCCTGAAAGCTGAAGGCTCTGCCTCCCATTCTACTCTTACAAACCCTAGGAACTACAAGTAAGCCTGCAGTCTGAGAGCGAAGCGCTCTATTGGGGTGATATGGTACTACGAGGTCCCTAAGGTAAGATGGGACCTGATTATTCAAACCTTATAAGTAAGAAGAAGAATTTTAAATTCTATTCTAGAATTAACAGGAAGCCAATGAAGAGAGGCCAATATGGGTGAGATATGCTCTCTCCTTCTAGTCCCCGTCAGTACTCTAGCTGCAGCATTTTGAATTAACTGAAGGCTTTTTAGGGAACTTTTAGGACAACCTGATAATAATGAATTACAATAGTCCAGCCTAGAGGAAATAAATGCATGAATTAGTTTTTCAGCATCACTCTGAGACAAGACCTTTCTGATTTTAGAGATATTGCGTAAATGCAAAAAAGCAGTCCTACATATTTGTTTAATATGCGCTTTGAATGACATATCCTGATCAAAAATGACTCCAAGATTTCTCACAGTATTACTAGAGGTCAGGGTAATGCCATCCAGAGTAAGGATCTGGTTAGACACCATGTTTCCAAGATTTGTGGGGCCAAGTACAATAACTTCAGTTTTATCTGAGTTTAAAAGCAGGAAATTAGAGGTCATCCATGTCTTTATGTCTGTAAGACAATCCTGCAGTTTAGCTAATTGGTGTGTGTCCTCTGGCTTCATGGATAGATAAAGCTGGGTATCATCTGCGTAACAATGAAAATTTAAGCAATACTGTCTAATAATACTGCCTAAGGGAAGCATGTATAAAGTGAATAAAATTGGTCCTAGCACAGAACCTTGTGGAACTCCATAATTAACTTTAGTCTGTGAAGAAGATTCCCCATTTACATGAACAAATTGTAATCTATTAGACAAATATGATTCAAACCACCGCAGCGCAGTGCCTTTAATACCTATGACATGCTCTAATCTCTGTAATAAAATTTTATGGTCAACAGTATCAAAAGCAGCACTGAGGTCTAACAGAACAAGCACAGAGATGAGTCCACTGTCCGAGGCCATAAGAAGATCATTTGTAACCTTCACTAATGCTGTTTCTGTACTATGATGAATTCTAAAACCTGACTGAAACTCTTCAAATAGACCATTCCTCTGCAGATGATCAGTTAGCTGTTTTACAACTACCCTTTCAAGAATTTTTGAGAGAAAAGGAAGGTTGGAGATTGGCCTATAATTAGCTAAGATAGCTGGGTCAAGTGATGGCTTTTTAAGTAATGGTTTAATTACTGCCACCTTAAAAGCCTGTGGTACATAGCCAACTAACAAAGATAGATTGATCATATTTAAGATCGAAGCATTAAATAATGGTAGGGCTTCCTTGAGCAGCCTGGTAGGAATGGGGTCTAATAAACATGTTGATGGTTTGGATGAAGTAACTAATGAAAATAACTCAGACAGAACAATCGGAGAGAAAGAGTCTAACCAAATACCGGCATCACTGAAAGCAGCCAAAGATAACGATACGTCTTTGGGATGGTTATGAGTAATTTTTTCTCTAATAGTTAAAATTTTGTTAGCAAAGAAAGTCATGAAGTCATTACTAGTTAAAGTTAATGGAATACTCAGCTCAATAGAGCTCTGACTCTTTGTCAGCCTGGCTACAGTGCTGAAAAGAAACCTGGGGTTGTTCTTATTTTCTTCAATTAGTGATGAGTAGAAAGATGTCCTAGCTTTACGGAGGGCTTTTTTATAGAGCAACAGACTCTTTTTCCAGGCTAAGTGAAGATCTTCTAAATTAGTGAGACGCCATTTCCTCTCCAAGTTACGGGTTATCTGCTTTAAGCTACGAGTTTGTGAGTTATACCACGGAGTCAGGCACTTCTGATTTAAAGCTCTCTTTTTTAGAGGAGCTACAGCATCCAAAGTTGTCTTCAATGAGGATGTAAAACTATTGACGAGATACTCTATCTCACTTACAGAGTTTAGGTAGCTACTCTGCACTGTGTTGGTATATGGCATTAGAGAACATAAAGAAGGAATCATATCCTTAAACCTAGTTACAGCGCTTTCTGAAAGACTTCTAGTGTAATGAAACTTATTCCCCACTGCTGGGTAGTCCATCAGAGTAAATGTAAATGTTATTAAGAAATGATCAGACAGAAGGGAGTTTTCAGGGAATACTGTTAAGTCTTCTATTTCCATACCATAAGTCAGAACAAGATCTAAGATATGATTAAAGTGGTGGGTGGACTCATTTACTTTTTGAGCAAAGCCAATAGAGTCTAATAATAGATTAAATGCAGTGTTGAGGCTGTCATTTTCAGCATCTGTGTGGATGTTAAAATCGCCCACTATAATTATCTTATCTGAGCTAAGCACTAAGTCAGACAAAAGGTCTGAAAATTCACAGACAAACTCACAGTAACAACCAGATGGACGATAGATAATAACAAATAAAACTGGTTTTTGGGACTTCCAATTTGGATGGACAAGACTAAGAGTCAAGCTTTCAAATGAATTAAAGCTCTGTCTGGGTTTTTGATTAATTAATAAGCTGGAATGGAAGATTGCTGCTAATCCTCCGCCCCGGCCCGTGCTACGAGCATTCTGACAGTTAGTGTGACTCCGGGGGTGTTGACTCATTTAAACTAACATATTCATCCTGCTGTAACCAGGTTTCTGTAAGGCAGAATAAATCAATATGTTGATCAATTATTATATCATTTACCAACAGGGACTTAGAAGAGAGAGACCTAATGTTTAATAGACCACATTTAACTGGTTTAGTCTGTGGTGCAGTTGAAGGTGCTATATTATTTTTTCTTTTTGAATTTTTATGCTTAAATAGATTTTTGCTGGTTATTGGTAGTCTGGGAGCAGACACCGTCTCTACAGGGAATCACCACAATTATCACCACCACCATCATCATCATCATCATTATCATCATTATCACCACCACCATTATCATTATCTTCATCACCAGCATTGTCACCATCACCATTATCATTATCATCATCACCATCACCATCATTATCATGTCATTATTGTCATAGCCACCATTATCACATCACTATCATCAGTGTTAAAAATAAAAATTAAGTGTTTCCAGTGTTTAAAATAAAAATTGTGTATTACACTCTATGTTTAGGTAGTCCTTATTTAGCTTCCAGATTGCAGGAAAAAGGCTGTAGATTTTTAGCATTTTCCTGGAGGGACACAGCATGCCCTGAGACCCTGCCCTTAGTATGCAGAGACAGACATCACGCAGATTGAGATACACATACAGAGATATTTCACAATATCTAGAAAACTGGTGAAGATCTGTGAGCAGCAATATGGTTTCATACCGAGAAAGAACACTACAGGTGCAATGTTTGCTCAGAGATATTTCACAATATCTCTGTATGTCTTGGAAAGTGATGCCTGAGGAGTGGAAACAAAGTATGCTGGTTCCTATTTTTTAAGAATAAGCATGATGTGTAAAGTTGCAGCAGTTACAGAGGGATAAAGCTGATCAGCCACATTATGAAGTTATGGGAAAGAGTAGTAGAAGCTAGGCTTAGAAAACTGGTGAAGATCTGTGAGCAGCAATATGTTTTCATGCCGAGAAACAGCACTACAGATGCAATATTTGCTCTGAGAATACTGTTGGAGAAGTATAGAGAAGGCCAAAAGGAGTTACAGTGTGTGTTTGTGGATATAGAAAGCTTATGACAGGGTGCCAAGAGAAGAGCTGTGGTATTGTATGAGGAAGTTTGGAGTGACAGAGAAGTATGTGAGGGTAGTGCAGCACATGTACAGGGATAGGGTGACAGCGGTGAGATGCGCAGTAGGAATGACAGAGTCATTCAAGGTGGAGGTGGAATTACATCAAGGATCAGCTCGGAGTTCTTTCTTGTTCATAATGGTAATGGACAAGTTGACTGATGAGATCAGACAGGAGTCTCCATGAACTATGATATTTGCTTATGACACTGTGATCTGTAGTGAGAGTATAGAGCAGGTTGAGTCTAGTCTGGAAAGGTGGAGATAAGCTCTGGAGAGAAGGGGAATGAAAGTCAGTAGGAACAAGACTGATTACATGTGTGTGAATGAGAGGGAGCCCAGTGGAATAGTGTGGTTACAACGAATAGAAGTGGTGAAAGTAGATGAGTTTAAGTACTTTGGGTCAACTGTCCAAAGTAATGAGAGTGTGGTAGAGAGGTGAAGAAGAGAGTGCAGGCAGGGTGGAGTAGGTGGAGAAAGGTGGCAGGAGTGATTTGTGACCGTAGAATATCAGCAAGAGTGAAGGGGAAAGTCTATAAGACAGTAGTGAGACCAGTTATTTTGTACGGCTTAGAGACGGTGGCACTAACAAAAAGACAGGATACAGAGCTGAAGATGTGATTTTCTTTGGGAGTGACAAAGATGGACAGGATTAGGAATGTACATATCAGAGGGACAGTTCAGGTGGGACGGTGGGACAAAGTCAGAGAGGCGAGACTGAGATGGTTTGGACATGTGCAGAGGAGGGACCCAGGGTATATAGGGAGAAGGATGCTGAGGATGGAGAAACCAGGCTGGAGGAGAAGAGGGAGGCCAAAGAGGAGGTTTATAGATGTGGTGAGGGAGGACATGCAGATGGTTGGTGTGACAGAGGAAGTTGCAGAGGACAGGGTGAGATGGACACCGACTGAGCCACAGATATGTTGAATGAGACATAGACACAAATCTGAGACACAGACACTAAGTTTGAGACACAGAGACATAGACTGAAAGACAGACCGGGATATGGAGTTAAACATGGCCACAGACATGCAGAGTAGACAGACACAGAGCTGCAGACTAAGACACAGACCAGAACGGGACCCAAAATACATAGAAAGACAGAAGTAGAGACAGAGGAAGGGATACAGATTTACAAAGATTCAGACAGCAATGCACAAAAACCAAGACAGCTGATGAAACTCACTACTGCCTGCTTTAGGACAAAACTGTGTAGCAGTTCAGACTGTCTTGTATGACGTCATCAGGCACAACATATTCTTCAGTGTGTGACTTAAAATATATATATATATTTTCCCTCCTCTGCATTTCTGACTTAATTTTTTTGGCAATTCCATGTTTTCTCATTGGATAATTATTTTCATGGCACAGAAAAATTAATTAAAAAAAATGGAATGTGCTCTTTCTCAAATTATAATATACAGTGGGGAAAATAAGTATTTGACCCCCTGTCAGTTTTGCAGGTTTTCCCACCTACAAAGAATGGAGAGGTCTGTAGTTTTTATCGTAGGTTCACTTCAACTGTGAGACAGAATCCAAAAAATAAAAATAAAAAATAAATTAAATTGTATGATTTTTAAATAAGTAATTTGCATTTTATTGCATAAAATAAGTATTTGAACACCTACCAACCAGCAAGAATTCTGTCTCACACAGACCTGTTAATTTTTCTTTAAGAAGCCCTCTTATTCTGCACTCTTTACCTGTATTAATTGCACCTGTTTGAACTTGTTACCTGTATAAAAGACACCTGTTCACACACTCAATCAATCACACTCCAACCTGTCCACCATAGCCAAGACCAAAGAGCTGTCTAAGGACACCAGGGACAAAACTGTAGACCTGCACAAGGCTGGGATGGACTACAGGACAACAGGCAAGCAGCTTGGTGAGAAGACAACTGTTATGATTATTTATTAGAAAGTGGAAGAAACACAAGATGACTGTCAATCTCCCTCGGCCTGGGATTCCATGCAAGATCTCCCTTTGTGGGGTAAGGATGATTCTGAGAAAGCTCAGAACTACACAGGAGGACCTGGTCAATGACCTGAAGAGAGCTGGGACCACAGTCACAAAGATTACATTAGTAACACATGATGCTGTCATGGTTTAAAATCCTGCAGGGCAGCAAGGTCCCCCTGCTCAAGCCAGCACAGGTCCAGGCCCATCTGAAGTTCACCAGTGACCATCTGGATGATCCAGAGGAGGCATGGGAGAAGGTCATGTGGTCAGATGAGACCAGAATAGAGCTTTTTGGAATCAACTCCACTTACCATGTTTAGAGGATGAGAACAACCCCACGAAAACCGTCCCAACCGTGAAGCATGGGGATGGAAACATCATACTCTGGGGAGCTCTTCTGCAAAGGGCACAGGACGACTGCACCGTATTGAAGGGAGGATGGATGGGGTCATGTATTACGAGATTTTGGCAAACAACCTCCTTCCCTCGGTAAGAGCACTGAAGATGGGTCATGGTTGGGTCTTCCAGCATGACAATGACCCCAAACACACAGCCAGGACAACTAAGGAGGGGCTCTGTAAGAAGCATTTCAAGGTCCTGGAGTGGCCTGGCCAGTCTCCAGACCTGAACTCAATAGAAAATCTTTGGAGGGAACTGAAACTCCAAACCTGAAAGATTTGGAGAAGATCTGTATGGAGGAGTGGACCAAAAATCCCTGCTGCAGTGTGTGAAAACTTGGTCAAGAACTACAGGAAACATCTGACCTCTGTAATGGCAGACAAATGTTTCTGTACCAATTGTTAAGCTCTGTTTTCTAGGGGGTCAAATACTTATTTTATGCAATAAAATGCAAATGAATTATTTAAAAATCATACAATGTGATTTACTGTTTTTTTTTTTAGATTCTGTCTCTCACAGTTGAAGTGTACCTACGATAAAAATTACAGCCCTTTTCATTCTTTGTAGGTGGGAAAACCTGCAAAACTGACAGGGGGTCAAATACTTATTTTCCTCACTATAAATAAATTTGATCTAAAAAAACAAAACAAAAGAAATGAACAGCAGCAACAACAACACATAAAAAAATAAATAAAGCAAGAGTTAACAGCTTGGTTAAATTTAATTTAATTTCCACTTATGGATGCTCAGTTGACCGTCTTCACCCACATACACCTTCTATGACATTTAAATGAGTTGACATAGAAAATCTTCCACCTTTTCACAGCAAACCACTCGAGACCCCAAAAGGAGAGCATCAAAGGAGGGCTTATCTAAAGAATGCCAGACGGTTACCAGTGGAGATCCAGAAGATGGGAAAGAGTGTGATGAAAGATGAAGACACTTGCAGTGGAGACTGTACATGTGGACGATGTGCAGTGACATCACGTGGATGCCACTGATCGCCAACAGCATCAGCACCTGCCTATGTCTCTGTTCCCACAAGTCGGGATGCTGCATCTGTGTTTCTGTTACATGTGAGAAATCCAGTTCACACACTGCACTGTGCTTTTTTCCTCCCATCACGGTGCCAGTCTGGAAATTTCTCACTGTGCTCAGTTCAGCCAGTTGTAACAAAAAAAAGGGAAAAGAGACTGTTCCACATGCACTGGATAATCACAACCTGCGCGTCAAATACTTTGTGTGTGAGGCCTTCGTAGAAAATTGCTTTGGTATATATATATATATATATGTGTGTGTGTGTGTGTGTGTGTGTGTGTGTGTGTGTGTGTGTGTGTGTGTGTATGTGTTCAAATCAAGGCTATCCCTTTTATTCGGAATGAAAACAAGGTTTACGGGTAGTCCATGGGCCAAGCATGTTTTCGGTACCACTTAAGGGGATGAAACGACACAGAATTCAGCCTGAGTGTACCATGGCTGACATAAAAATGTATGATAGCTGGTAGTTATAGCCAGGGGTGCACATAACTGGTACTCATAACACATAACTGGTACACATAACTTGGGGAGGTAATAGTCTAGTGGCTAAGCTGTTGGGCTTGAGTCCAGAAGATCATGGGTTCAAATCCCCACCTGACTGGAAAATCACTAAGGGCCCTTGGGCAAGGCCTTTAATCCCCTATTGCTCCCGGTGTGTAGTGAGCGCCTTGTATGGCAGCACCCTGACATCGGGGTGAATGTGAGGCATAATTGTAAAGCACTTTGTACGTCTGATTCAGATGGAAAAGCGCTATATAAATGCAGTCCATTTACTCATTGTGCTCGTGTATGCTAATCATCATTGATGCACAGCAGAGAGAAATGCTTTTCCTACAATCTGTCATTGTTTTCCTCTTATGAAGCTCTTCACTTGTGTTTTCTGCTGCGCATCATTTATTTTTGGCATTTGCGAGCAACCATGAGTACCACTTATATGCATGCCTGGTTATAGCCAGGTAGGGGTCAATGAAGAATTACACAGAGGTCAAAATTTAAAAAAATGCTCCAATCATATTGAGAAATATACTGCATTATTTGTCTGATCATAACAATTCTAAAAAGGTATAGTTTGGGCTATCTGTGACTGAATTCTATGGAGTTATGGGGTAAAAACAGCAAAAATGGTGACAAAGGTCAGTTTCAGTTTGTACAGGGGTCAAAAGTTAAAGTTCCTTCAATTTTGGTAAGAAGTGATGCAGATTCTTGGTTGAATTTTTTTTAAAAGAAATAGTTTGCACCATGTGTCATGCTGAGTTATCACGTTACAGGGTGACATATGTCACAAGTCATAGAATCCAATGTGCGTTGACCTTATTTGACCTTTACTTTGGAGACCAAGCATTCAGCACAGTCAAAACTATTCCAATTTTTTTTTTTATTTCAACCAATAATTTGCTTAATTTTTTACTGAAATTGGAGCAACTGTAACTTTTGACCCCTGTACAAACTGAAACTGACCTTTGTCACCATTTTTGCTGGTTTTACTCCATAACGCCAGAACATCCAGTCACAGATAGTCCAAACTATACCTTTTTGGAATCATTATGATCAGACAAATAATGTGGTATATAGCTTTCAACATGAATGGAGCATTTTTAAATTTTGACCTCTGTGCAACCCTTCATTGACCCCTACCTGGCTGTAGCTATCACCCAGGGATGGTTATCATACATTTTTGTGTAGGACATGATACACTGAGGCTGGATTGTAAGCGTACTTTCGACCCCTTAAGTGGTACTGATTAGGTCAAAATTGATGACTGGCTCATGGACTGGGGGTGAGAAAGTAATGACGATGCTGTTTATATTCAAAATGCTGTATTTAGAATTGGAAGCCAAAAGTGCTGAGCTTTAGCGGTATGAAGCAAAAAGACTGAAGACTGTCGATGCCCTGCAGCCTCTGCAAAACAAAAAACACACCCGCATGTGCCTATAATTCATCTCGATTTATACTCCTGTGTTGACAGTTTCGTGTGCAACCTCTGCATTTTCTTTCATGTTATATAATCACTTTGATTTAACTACAGTACCTTGTAAAGACGCTTTACGTTGATGATTTGCATGCACAAGTCAATTTATCTGACGCATCATTGGTGAAAGTGGATTAAAAATAACGTGGTGTTTGAAATACAAACACATCACGCACAAAGGAAGGTGATGTGGTAGTCACGTGGTCCAGGATTATGTGGTATAGGTTATAGTTTGTGACCTGCAGGTGGCGCTGGGGGATCAGATGAGGTCATAATTTGAAGACCTCAAGTCGATCACTATGACAAGTTCTTTTTAACTGGAGGCTAATTGAAAGCTGCTCAGTTGCTCTGTTAATACTTTTCTTTTATTAGAAGATCTTTTTATTTGTTTATGTATTTATTTACAATTTTTTGCTTCACCCGTTTTGCTCGGGGTTGCCAGTGGTATGGGCCTTTTCCTTTGAGCCACTTCATTATGGCATCACTATATAATCTTAAGATTCTCAAAAACTCAGTTGCAACCAATAAATCAGTTTCATTGATTTTACTTATGGAATGAAAACTGTCACAATATAATACAAACATTAATTAAAAATAAAGCTAAAGGCGTATTTAATATTTCTGAATAAATAGTAAATATGCAAAATGTTTTATAAATATGTAGAATCTTTTTGATGAAGAAGCTGACTTATTTTAATGTCACTCAGAGGATTTTGGGAAACCTTTACTGCTCATTTATCAAAGGTCTTACATTCTCTTTTATCTGTTGGTTTAATGTATTTTCCATTAAGGACAAGAACAGTGTGTACAGCATTGAATGTCTGCTCCAAGATCACTGGAGTCAGGCAGAGACAATTGTTTTCCCTTTGGGAGAAACAGGTGGAAAAAGGACAAAGAATATCATCAGGCACTCAGATCACCTTTCGACTTCTGAATTCAAGGTGATGCCTTCAGGACACCGTTATTATTAGTCCATGAGCCAGGCATCAATTTTGACTTAATCCGTACCACTTAAGGTGACGAAACGACACTTAGAATCTAGCCTCAGTGTACCATTTCCTACACAAAAATGTATGATAACAGTCACAGGGTGGTAGGTATATCCACGTAGGGGTCAATGAAGGGTTATACCGAGGTCAAAATTAAAAAATGCTCCAATAATGTTGAAAACTATATCACGTTATTTGTTTGATCATAACAATTCCAAAAAGGTATAGTTTGGACTAACTATGACTGAATGTTCTGGAGTTATGGGGTAAAAACAGCACAAATTGTGACAAAGGTCAATTTCAGTTTGTACATGGGTCAAAAGTTAAAGTTGCTCCAATTTCAGTAAAAAAAAATGATGCAAATTATTGATTGAAATAAAAGGATTAATAAATAGAATAGTTTTGACCGTGTTGAATGCTTGGTCTCCAAAGTAAAGGTCAGATAAGGTCAACACACATAACTCCATAGAATTCAGTCTTAGATAGATAGTCCAAACTATACCTTTTTGGAATCGTTATGATCAGACAAATAATGTGGTATATTTCTGAATATGACTAAAGCATCTTTAAATTTTGACCTCTGTATAATTTTTCATTGGCTACAGCTACCACCCTGGGGTGGCTATCATATATTTTTGTGTAGGCCATGGTACACTGAGGCTGGATTCGAAGTGTTGTTTCATCCCTTTAAATGGTACAGAAAATCTGCTTGACCATGGATTAACAGACACTCCAAATCTTTTATTTCCTCTGATGTCAGGCTACTTTTTCACCTTGCTTTTCTTATTATTATTCACCTTGCTTTTCTTATTATTTTTCATTTATTCGTTGGTTTATCTGATCTGTGCTGGAAGAACTAAATGCTTAGGCGATTGTGTATGGGGTAAGCTGCAAACTGATTGCCCTGTTTTGGATCAATAAAGTTGTCTGAATCTTTTTTCAGATTTAAAATACCTTTTGGTGGCAAAACTAAATTATTTATTTTAGTCAGTTTCCTGTAACTAATAAGTAAACAGACTTGCAATCATTTTAATTATTACTTTATTAGTTAGTTTATCATTTGCAAGTTTTATTGTTGTGTGGTCACAGTCAAGCTACCCTGGCTGTACATGTACATATATGTATACACACACACACACACACACATACACACACACACACACACACACACACACACACACACACACACACACACACACACACACACCACACACACACACACATATATATATATATATATATAAATTTGAAAATTTGAGTCATAACTTTATCAATTTCTTGATAAATTTGAAGAAAAAAAAATCACGTTTTGTCAGAATAGCAGACTTTGGACATTTTTAATTTGTAGCTGGAAAGGACAGAGTAAGAAAAACATCAAACACTCCATTATAATATAAGTGATTATATTATATTATACTGGAGTGATTATAATAATATAAGTAAATATTATATTATTTTATATAATATAATATAATATTCTGTGGAAGTACAACTACCGTAAATGGACCTAAAATGGGTTTTACCTGGTTCGAAGGTAAATGCTTTGCCCCTGTGTTAATGTATATACATACACTTTATGGTAATGCCATAACATTTGAAATTGCAGGCTTAAAGATAATAAAAATCACAAACGTACGTTAACTTTTAAAAATCAGTGTCAACAAAGTGAGTCACCTCACTACAGCCGTTATTTTTTGAAATATGTGATTTCATGGAACTTCTTACCTTCCAGAGGGTGGAGTCGAATCCCATACTATTGTTGTGTTCAAGACAAGCTCGAGAGTAGGAATTTCTCGTAACTCATGCCGAGTTCTGAACTCAAAGCATTCCAGCACGCAGAAGATAAACAGAAGCAAGAAACAGGAACAGATTCACCTAGTCATAGCTGGTGTTTAGTTTTTTCTGCAGAAAATCTGAAATGATAATCATCTAAAATAAATTACAGTTGCAGTTACTTTTTATGATGTCACATCTACATAGCTTTGGAAGCTCGTGCAAAAAAAAGAAAAGAAAAAAAAAAGATGAGTCCCAAGCAAAATATATGACTAGCAGCTGTGGATTCTTCACTTTCTCATCAAAAACACACATCTGCGCATGCGCACTTTTCATTGATTGTTCATAATGTTCATAAAAAGTCGGAGGTTCAGTGAACGCTCCATGAGCCTCCAGCGGAGGATCGCTATGTCACTGCGTCCGTCCACAGCGAGGCGCAAACAGCTGACATCGTGCTGAGCGTTTGACTTGATGCGGCAGAGCAGCGATATTTGCACTTTAATTTTAACTTATGTGTTTAGAATAATGTGAGAATGTCCATACGACCGAGGACTGACGACGGGATGCTGACTTCTCCGGCTGTTCTCCGAGCATCGAACGTGGACTGCGACGACGGAGCCGAGGAGGTTTCCCTGGAAGAAATCCTCACCTTGTACAGCCAGCCGATCAACGAGGAGCAGGCGTGGGCCGTGTGCTACCAGTGCTGCAGGACATTAGCGCAGAAACGGCGGAGGAAAAGCTCGAAGTGTGTCGGTGCTTCAGCCGCCGACGGCGCGAGGAGGATCGACGGACCCGGTGACGTGTGGATCGGGAGAGACGGTGCTGTCAAACTGCACTTTAAAGAACGCACAGGTAACGCAGCCAAAAGAATGTTCTAAATTCAGGAATTTAGAATGGATGGATGCACTTTTCATTTTTATTTTTTTGCGGGTAAACAAGCGGAGCATCCTGACAAAGAGGCCGTAATGTGCCGATGCTTCGATCCATGTGGCCAAATTTGTTTACAGGCATTAGCCAAACAAATCATTCCTTCCGTCAGCGTTATATGTATTTTTAAGTAATTTTCCTTCCATAACAGCATGCGACATTTGCATTATAATGTGTGATGGGGTATTTAGTAGCGCTGCTGTCTGTTAGCGTCAGTGAACCATAGATTCAAACCTTTGGTTCAAACCTACAGACACCAAAACAAAACATGAAACATGACTGATTTAATGTAACCATTATTTGTTACATTTGGATTTGGGTACATTTCAAAGGGGTCATATTGTGCAGTAATTTTAGATTATTATTATTATTATTAATAATTTTATTTGTATAGCAATTTTAAAAACAATTTTTACAAAGTGCTTCAGCAATTCAATAAAACAAAGAGCCATATAATATTTTTTTAAAACAGACATGCAATAGAAATGAAACTTGTGACTTTCAAACAATGCTTATTATTCATTCATACTTTCAAACAATGCTTATTATTCATTCATTCATTCAACAACTTTATTAATCCCACAATTAAGTTAGAGCAGCTTGTAAAACACAGTGACCTATAACATCATATTAAAACAGAAAAAAACAAATAAAAGCAGACTCTGGCAAGGATTTAAATGAGTAGCCAGACTTATTAATTGTGAGTACAGTATTTCAAAGCATAAATGAAATAAAACAAGGCCGTTCCTATTAATTCTCAGGGTCGGCCATACGAAAATTTCTACTACCACGACTATCCGCTTGGTGAAAACACGCTTGGCTGTCTGCTGTTCTGTTGCAATCAGCTGGTTTGGTTTTGTCTCTGACTTGCTTCTGCAGCCAGCTATCATTGCCTGGAACAATGACATTTATACACCATTGTATATTAAATTGATGAGTCTGACCCCTTTGAAAAGTGACCAAATTACATGTATTTGTATTGAGTTCGACGTTTTCACCGACCAGAAATGGCCATCAGAGGCACTTGGGGTAACGCCCGACCTTGAGGATACGGTACCATATTGAAACTGCCAATTTCTGTTAGCATGGCACCCACATCTATAACCTGAACCCCAGCCCTAATTTTTGTAGCTTGAAATTCATCTATACCCTCTTGCTTCAACACCATGACGTCCCCATTTAGCTCGCAATAATCATGTGGTTTCTTATTGGATGCCTTTCCATCACAATGATGCCATACTGTAAAGAAGGAATGCAAATCAATAGAAGCAGTGCCCCCTTGAGGTTAAATACTTTTTTTTTTTTTTCTAGCATTTTCACAGCGGAGTCCTGCGCATATCAGATTTTGGTGCATCAAAGCATTGCTGAGATATGACCTCACTTCTTGTCTGGTGGCTTCACCACCAGTTTCACTTGGCTGTGATGGATTAATGGTTTAATAAATAAATAAAATGGCCATATAGATAGAATTGTGAGGGTTGAGTTGAAGGTCAAATGTGCTAATTGAAAGCTGAACAAAATTTGTGGCCTGTGGAAAATCTTAAAGATTTTCCCATAAAATCTAATATGGCGGAAAATGTTGTGCTTTGGAAGTTGATGCCATAGGGCAGCGGTTCTTAATCCTTTTACAATAAGTATCACCTTCGACAATATTAGGCTTACCATTACAACCGGAATGAACATTTAATTCAATTCAACTCAGTTAATTCATATAGCGCCAAATCACAAGGTGATTGCCCCAAGGCACTTCACAATGCTAAGGTCTAACCTTAAGTGTATGAAGAAACTAGGCTACCATAGAGCGATTTTCACATCGTGACTTGCCTGCTGCATTGTGGGATCTTGGTTACAACACAACAGCTCAAAATAGCAGAAAGCAGTATGAATTACGGTTATTTAGATCAGTTTAAACTAAAGTTGGTGGGTTAAAGTGTTTTGCATTTGTCATGGACCGCATGTGACATCCAGGACTGTGTCTGATAGCAAGAAGAACTGAGCTCTCTCACATACACACATTGGTTCAGAATCAGCAGCAGGTTGTGACAGAGGAGGAGGACAGAAAAGTTATCAAAATGACTGCATGTCCTTGCAAACTATATAGTCTGGATACCCGATCCGGGCCCGTTGGGTTGGGTTCAGACAAATATTTCAAAATGATACTCAGGTTTGGTCGGGTTGGGTCACATCAGCACAGACACTGAACGTACAGAACTTCTGTAAAACAATGTCACCACCCTGCCTCTGTAACCTCAGCTGCTCATAATGGCATGTTATTGTTGTTAACAGTGTAATTTAATATACTTTATTTTGTCTTGGTGGCTCACTAATAGGATTTTTTTCATCATGAGCAGAATGCTGCAGTATGGCTGTTGACATTACGTTTGCATCATGTGAAGTAGCACACAGATAAAAAAAAAAAAAAAAAATAGTCTTATTCTGACCTGTTGCATCCCTTCAGACGGATTCATCATCACAGACTGACGAAAATTGTTTTCCACATAAGACGCTCTTGTTTTGGAAGATGACGTCTGGAAATGATTTAAATCTTTATTATGGAAATTGAATGAACAATTTCACGTTTGGCGTTAAAAGCTTGAGAATAATGAAATGACACGCACCTACATGTATTGACAATGATGGACCTTGTACATGTAACATAATAAGCCTACATGCGTGTGGGAGATTTTCATCAATTTATAATTGCTTTCATCACGTTTGTCTGTTACAGCAAAAAACTGATTTGAAGCTTGATATCTGAAGCGTGTATTAGCAGAGTCCAACTCTTATAAAGCATTACTTTGTTTCACTTCACTTGCAGAGCCAAGCCCATAACTCTATGTCCCAGCCATAGTTATATTATAGATAGAACTCTTTTACATTATATTTCTATAATATAACGCTATGGGCCGATTCCGACTCTTATGAAGCATTGCTTCATTTCGCTTCTCTTTCAGCAGAGTGGTGTCAGATCGGTTTCGTTTAAGTGTTGAAGTCGTAAAGCTATAAATCCTTCATTATGAATAGTCTGCTCCAATTATATCGATTCAGCAAAAAGTTGAGTTAGCTTAAACCTTTTTGAAATAAAGCAGTTGACTTAATTACAACATAAGAGTTTGTTCGGTTGACTCTGCATACCACCAGAGGAAGCCCTGGAACCACCAGTAGTACGTGTATCATAGTTTGAGAACTATGGCCGTAGGGTGTACTGAACTCAGTCTGAGTGAAGGAATCCAGCATTGTCTCATTTTTAGAAATTGGGTATACAGTCAAAAGTTGCATGCTTAAACACACCTCCAGATTTAACCCATTGATGGCGCTAGAGCACTGGAGGCACAAACATGAAACTTGGTGAAAAGAATGACAGGACTGTCCCCAGTTACTGTAGCAAACTTTAAAACATTTACTGTGTGGCTGCACTGTTGATGTGAAATATGATGGACATAACACGTTTGTCGATTCTGCCTTGCGAGGACGCGTTCGGAGGATCAGCTCCTTGACATTTAAAACAAGCACAAAAACAGGTTGCTTCTTCCAGACTTGAGAGGGTGTTATATAGTATTGAGGACTACAATATTTAATGTACATTTAAGATGCCTGGTGAGCTACATGTGTTAAAGATGCACAATATGAGTCCTTTGACTAAATACAAATAGTGGCGTGCATTCATCCGAGGAGGTGCACATTGGTCTTTATGTGCATCCACATGGTCTACACATGTCCTCCTAGAGGCCTGGTTTCTGAATTATACAGTTTTTCCTGCGTATATTTCATTTTTGGGCTGAATCTGTCTCCAAGTCACTGGTACAGCCTCATTACTATCACAACTTCACAAAGTATAGAAGACATTCAGAGAAAACTGTTTCAAAAGGTCCATGTTTTTTTTCCCCCAGGGTCAGCGCTGGTGTTGGCTTGTTGTGTCAAAGACAGTGGTTCTTTTCAGGGATCAGGTCCAGGCCTTATGGACACTATGTGCTGGATGTGACTCAGATCATTTTTGGTGTCTGAGTCATCCTACAGGCGCACACACTAATAACATTAACTACGACTCCTCCCACTTTGTTGAATGTGTAATTGAGGAGGCAGTATGGAAAACATCAAGGTCTCGGATCTGAGACACCTAAACGCAAATGTAGGCGCTATTAATTATTTATCACACTTTTTTCTTTTCTTTTTAAGTACCATGAAAGGAGCTAATTTCCTGTTTTCAGTGCGAAAGACCTGACATTCACCCTTGTGGATAAAATTAGATGTAGATGCCAACATGAACTCAGTAATGACATTTGTTTTAACTGCAATCGAGGAAGTAAATAGACAAGAATGAAACCCAGCAGGTTCCCACAGACGGAAAATGGCTAAGATTCTTCGGAGGTGCCTGACAACTCTCGTGTAAAATCATTGGTGACAGTGACAGGACTTTGTGTCCTGAGAATAAGACCAGAGAGTCCAGGATACAATGTATTTTTGATCCGGCCTATTGGAAGTGTTTGGAAGATGTCTTAAAGTCTCAGCAAGAAGGTCATGTTATTCCATCTAAGACCTTGTTAGCACCCCTATTTATTTCTCCCCCCCCGTTCCTTTTTCTTTCTTCACACAGCTCATCTGTGTGTGGAAAAATGTGGTATCAACCAGAGCTCGACCGATATCGTGTGTTTTTTTTTTTTTGAGGCCGATAACAATATTTGGATGAAAAAAATGTTGATGATCGATAAATCGGCTGATTTGCTGATAGCCAACAAATCACCCGGTATTATTTATTTTTTTTAATGAATAAAATGTTCTTTTTTGGACCCATAACAAAAAAGGTATGAGCTAAAAGCTGAAGCTTTGTCCTCATATTGATTAACTTTATAACAGAAGAATTTTCAAGATCAAAAAATGCAATCAAGAATTAAACATTTGTGAAATTAGCAAATACATATCCTTAAAAAGAGTTGTGAAATACATCTGATCTTGTACCTCTTGTTGCTGCAACTTAGATATAGGTTTAGGATAAGGCTATAGATCCTTATAAACTTACTTGTATGCTTTTGTCAGCCGATCAGTGCACTGTGACGGTGAACTACGGGGGCCGGTGATTAACACATTTAAGCAGGGGTGTAAGCAGCTCTCAGTTGAATGGAATCAGAGCTCCATCTATTGGACAAACGGTGCAAGGATATTTTACATTGCCGACACAAACATTATTTCAGTAACTGTTCTGTTTATGAGAAATTATCAGCGTTCTGTCGGCAAAATTTCAGCCGATAGTGAGTACTTTGAAAAGGCTGATATCGTCCGATAATATTGGCTGGCCGATATATCGGTCAGGCTCTAGTATCAACCAGATGAGTCAGCACCGGTGACTTTGGCACGGCCAAAAATAGAACAAATGGGGTACAAATCTATAAAATATCTGCTGATAGACTTGTAGATTATCAGGAGACTTGTTCTTCTGGTCCACTGGCGTGAAATATTTTCGCCCTGGTACTTTACTGGACCTTGTGATGACAGAAGTGTGAGTGAGACATGTTAAAGCCTCAGTTTGGCGGTTAATTATTTATGTATACAATCGGTGCAGTTTTTGTTTGGTGTTGAAGTAGGTAATGTGGTAGCGTTGGAGACTCACGTCTCGCTGTCCTGTTACATTACGTTGCTGTCTTCTGCTATCAGTGAGTTATAGCACCTGAAGCTTTTTATTTCTGTGATGCAGAAAAACCTGTGAGTCAGTTTGGCAGCACCGAGTATTTTATTTTTGGGCCATCTGATGCGTAATAGATTCTGCTCCTGCTGCAGCTAGAAGAGTTCATATTGAGCCTGCAGGAGAACTTTTCTACAGTCCTTCTGTTACCTTGAAGGAGAAGAAGGAAGTCCTGTATTTGGCCCTGAGGTCCATTGGAGTCTGTGTTTATCCCCGGATTCCTAAGCGTGAAGCGGATGAGTGTCTCCTTTTGGTGGTAGCTGCTGCTGCATCCAACACGCTACAGAACGTCCTTGCATCCTGGATGGCAGCCGCCCAGTAAGATACTTTAATCTGACGTTATTCTGACCTGAACAAGCACAGATGTCCATTCATTCATGCTTTTACTGTCAGTGTAAACTCACTTCATGGACTCCTCTGAGGCCAAGTGATAATGTGTTGGGAAACCAAAGTTCTGTATTTCTGTGCGAGTTTACCCTGGCATGAAAATCCTCGGAGCGAGGTGTCGGAAAGCATAGCACATAGAAGGGATTGTCTCTCCGATTTTCTTATCTTTTGTTTTATGATAAGGCAAAGGTTCACATCCATTAAGGCGAAGTGTTATAACATTGAGACCAGTATTATACTGCGTATTAATGACTACTGGCCACATTCAATGCAAATGTAAATTTACATAAAATTCAACATCAAGAATCAGCTTTTGTTTAAATTTTTCATTACTGCTTTTTTCTCCTCAAATATAAAATTAAATATTTCATGTAGGCTTTCACTGATGTGAAAGCCTAAGGGCCCTATCTTGACAGTCTGGCGCACAGCCAGAAACCTACAGCTCCAACGAACTTGGAATATGTCTAACTAGTTTTCGTTATGTACAGGGTGTGTAATGTGACTGCACAGTTGGGTGCTGGACACAAAGGAGTTGGATTTATCCTTTTTCTTACAACCCTAATTCCAATGAAGTTGGGACGTTGTGTAAAATGTAAATAAAAACAAAATACATTCAATATATATTCAATTGAATACACCACAAAGACAAGATATTTAATGTTCAAACTAAAACTTTATGGTTTTTGTGCAAATATTTGCTCATTTTGAAATGGATGCCTGCAACATGTTTCAAAAAAGCTGGGACAGTGGTATGTTTACCACTGTTACATCACCTTTCCTTCTAACACTCAATAAGCGTTTGGAAACAGAGGACACTAATTGTTGAAGCTTTGTAGGTGGAATTCTTTCCCATTCTTGCTTGATGTGCGACTTTAGTTGCTTAACAGTCCGGGGTCTCCGTTGTTGTATTTTCCGCTTCATAATGTGCCACACATTTTCAATGGGCGACAGGTCTGGACTGCAGTCAGGCCAGTCTAGTACCCGCACTCTTTTACTACAAAGCCACACTGTTGTAACACGTGCAGAATGTGGCTTGGCATTGTCTTGCTGAAATAAGCAGGGACGTCCCTGAAAAGATATTGCTTGGATGACAGCATGTGTTGCTCCAAAACCTGGATGTACCTTTCAGCATTGATGGTGCCATCACCGATGTGTAAGTTGCCCATGCCATGGGCACTAACACCCCCCATACCATCACAGATGCTAGCTTTTGAACTTAGAACATCCAGATTGTTACCAGTGCTTTCTCCTCTTTTGTCCGGAAGATACGACATCCATGATTTTCAAAAACAATTTGAAATGTGGACTCATCAGACCACAGAACAGTCTTCCACTTTGCTTCTGTCCATTTCCGATGAGCTCGGGCCCAGAGAAGGCGGCGGCATTTCTGGATGTTGATGTATGGCTTTTGCTTTGCATGGTAGAGTTTTAACTTGAATTTGTAGCTGCAGCGATGAACTGTGTTAACTGACAATGGGTTTTCTGAAGTGTTCCTGAGCCCACGCAGTAAGATCCTTTACACAATGATGTTGGTTTTTAATGCAGTGCCGCCTGAGGGATCGAAGGTCACAGGCATTCAATGTTGGTTTTCGGCCTTGCCGCTTAACTGTAGAAAGTTCTCAAGATTCTCTGAATCTTCTGATTATATTATGGACTGTAGATGATGGAATCCCTAAATTCTTTGCAATTGAGCATTGAGAAACATTGTTCTTAAACTGTTGGACTATTTTTTTTTTTTTTTCACGCAGTTGTTCAAAGTGGTGATCCTCACCCCATCTTTGCTTATGAACGGCTAACCCTTTTGGGGATGCTCCTTTTATACCCAATCATGACACTCACCTGTTTCCAATTAACCTGTTCACTTGTGGAATGTTCCAAACAGGTGTTCTTTGAGCATTCATCAACTTTCCCAGTCTTTTGTTGCCACTGTCCCAACTTATTTGAAATGTGTTGCAGGCATCCATTTCAAAATGAGCAAATATTTGCACAAAAACAGTTTATCAGTTTGAACATTAAATATCTTGTCTTTGTGGTGTATTCAATTGAATATAGGTTGAAGAGGATTTGCAAATCACTGTATTGTTTTTATTTACATTTCATGCAACGTCCCAACTTCATTGGAATTGGGGTTGTAATCATAAGAGTGTTTTGGTCACTGATGTAAGGCACGTCTGCCTGTCATGCTCTTTAAATACTGGAAACACACAGCACTGGACTTTAGGTGAGGTTTTTGCTGGTTGAAAGTGGAAAATGCTTTCTCCTTCCACACAATGCCATTCTGCCTGCACGGTGCCTGACCACACCAAACAATACTTGTGGTGTTCTGTGGGTTCCTTTGCCGGGTTGAAGATCCGTCCCCGAGTGTTTTTGTTTTACATGGTGAGCATTTCTACGATGATCAACTGCACGGCATAAAACATTTTCAGGGTGTTGCCTTGATGATTGCTATAAATATCAGTGTGTGTGTACTGAATAACTATCCAGTGAACTCATAGGTATGATTGACATTTCTCTCTTGTCATTACAGATCTGTACAAATCAGCGCACACGTCATTAGAGGTGAGTTCACGTCTTATATGTTCAGGCTCAGTTTCTTTTTTTCATTATTATTATTTAATAAGTGCTGATGGAATGTTTTGCCTTTAGACATCATCCAGCATTTTCTTGTATTGAAAACCAACTGATTTCACATTTTAATTGTTAATGATTGTGTTGGCTAGATTTAATGTTTTTTCTTTTTTTCTTTCCTCATTCTTGGTAACCATCACACATTAACAGAGGCGCTTCAGTTACTCAGTCACTGCCTTTCTGTCACTGTTGTTCTCAATGACTTTGCAAATATGCTGGTGTGGCCGTGGTGGCGAAACTATTATGTGCAGCATTGCATTAACCAGTGATTACCAAAGTGTGGGCCATGGCCCACTGTGTGTGACGGCACTGCAAACGGGCCACGAGAGGTCATTAAAATAAGTAAATACAAATCTTTGATTTTTGTATTTGTAATAAAATTAAAAATTACCCCAAAATATGTATAATTTTTAAATTGTAATAAAAGAAAGTGATGGGATATCAAATACTTATGCATTAAATAGAAAATTACTGAGCAAGTTGAATATAATTTATACATGGCATACTTTATCTTAGTTTCATCTTAGTCTCATGTGTTGTTGCCAAGCGTATTTTTTTTTTTCCTTTCTTTTTAATCAGTGTATTTGTGATTGGAATGGATTCAGCATGTAAGAAGACAGAAAGACGTTTGATACTTGAAGTGTCCTTTTTATTTTATTTCTTACATGTTGAATACATTCCAACAACTACTTTTATTTGTTTATTTTTTGGCCAATCTCAATATTTTCTTTTTAGAAAAAAAAAAATTGAGCTTGGTGTCCTTTTTTTTTTTTTTTTTTTTTTTTTTTTTTTTTTTTTTTCCTCCTCCTATGAGGGTATACACGCACTGGCCACTTTATTAGGTACACCTGTTGGATTGCTTGTTAACACAAACAGTTTATTAGTCAGTCACATGGCCGCAACTTAATGCATTTAGGCATCAAGACGTGGTGAATACGACTTTAGCTGAAGTTCAAACCGGGCACCAGAATGGGGTAGAAAGGGGATTTAAGTGACTTTGAAGGTGACATGGTTGTTGGTTCCAGACTGGCTGGTCTCAGTTTTTCAGAAACTGCTGAGCTACTGGGATTTTCACGCACAACCATCTCTAGGGTTTACAGAGAATGCTCTGAAAAAGAGAAGATATCCAGTGAGCGGCAGTTGTGTGGACGAAAATGCCTTGTTGATATCAGAGGGGAACGGGCAGACTGGTTGAATGGGCGACTGCATGATGCTATCATGTCAATATGGACCAACATCTTTGAAGAATGTTTCCAACACCTCGTTGAATCTATGCCACAAACAAGTAACCTTCTGATACCAGGACATATATATATCTGTGTCCTTAGGGTTGGGTATCGAGAACCACTGACATCAATAGCCTTTTTGCGTAACGATTCCCTTATCCGTTCTTTAGAGCGGCCGTTGTTTTTGAGGGTGTTTATCGGGAAAAAGATCATTTCTCTACATTGATTGCAGACCTGCAGCGGCTCTGTAATCAACCGCTTATGCAGTAGCTGTGCTTGAAGCAACAAAGCAGTGCTCTGACCCGCTGCTTCATTGGTTCTCTGCTTTGCTGCTTTTCAGAAGCAGTAAGTCCTCTTCTTGACCTGTCTCAGAGTCATTTAAAGATGTCAATCATGAGTCACTTTTGTGCGGACTAAAGTCACTAACTGGGACTTGTGTCTTGTTGTGGGCAAGAAATGAGTCATCCTCTATTTCATTTGCAGAGCACCAAACACTGTCTTGCTCTCTACCGAGTCAAGTTAGTCAGGCCGGAATTAATAACTTCAAAGTAATTCGCTGTTCATCAAATTATCAATGACACCGCTTTCAAAAACGTTGTAATACAAACTACAACAGACTAAAACTTTTTTTTTTCTCTCTCTCAATGAGATGCCCTGCGTTCTTTATGAATTACATCCTGACGTGCAGCGCAGCCGGCTGAGCTCAGCTCAGATGTATGGAAAGACATTCATGCCATTAATGTCTGAAAGGAAATGCTTTTGACAAACTACAGATTCTGTTTATTTCTATTTGTGTCCAGAGATCAAGGATCCAGTGACCAATTTCATATTTATTTACTTTAAGAATCAATAAAATGTTGACATAGAAAACCTGTAAAGCCTAGTTTTAGTAGACAGAAAATTCACAAGAGGTATCGATAAGGGACTCGATATCGATAAAATCTTATCAGTATCATCTCTATATGTCCTGGTAGTCAGGAGGTTAAGACTAACAAGGTGTACCTAATAAAGTGGTCGGTGAGTGTATATCAAACTGTCTGTGCAAAATGTGGTTCTTTTACCATAAAACACACAATTGTAGTGATATTTTACACATATCAGATTATTTTAAGATTTCAAAGTGGGCTGTGGCATTCTTGAGTTTGGGAATGCTGATCTGATCAGTGTAGGTGTCAAATGACTCTTGCCAATTTATATATTTAGTAGTTTTTTGTTTTTTCTCCATTATATGGAAGAAATGTTTTGTGTGTGTGTCACATCAGTCCAATCAGAATACAAATATGGCTCCGCTCAGCAGGAACAGATGGAGCCTGGACATGATTCCAAGGTTAGGAAGAATTTTGCTTAACGAACATGTGCACAGGTTTCAGCACCTCCTCAAAAAAATTGTATTTTAGTTGCTTTGAAATTATAAAGGAACACGTAAGCATGAGTTGCTTTGCTTTCCTTTACATAAGCATGTTTATGTGTAGCACAGCATTAATAAGGGCAGTGGCACCAAAAGCACATGAAGCAGACACGCAGCCGGTGTCTTGTTGTACCCATCAAGGTACACTGTGTATTGTTGTTGTGTGTACACAGTCTAATGTCTCGACAGCTGTAATCAGCCGGCTCATTCTTCATGTTTGTCTTGTAGTTCATGTGATTGCAGGTACGCACGGAATGTGTCTTTTCTTTGGCTTAGTCCGACGTGGACGTCCAATAGGTCAACTGGCAGTCTCAGCACATTTGTGTTTTTGTTTTTTGGTTATTTTCCAGCCTGGCTAAGCTTGCAACTAAACTATAATAAGGAAACTGCTCAGCATGCGTTATTGTCCTCTTTTGTGTCAGTTAACCCTCTGGGGTCCAAGGGCATTTTTTTGGACAGTTCACTCGCCTGGCATAAATGTTTTATTATTGCTGTTAACAGCTCTCCCTGCATCCCACAATCAAGTTTTACGTCTCTTTTTTTCAGGACAACCTGTGCATTCAGAATATGTTTTTGTTGTTTTATAAGTGTAATAAAAGTTTACAATCAAAAATAAGCAAGGAAGAAATAAAGCGAAAAATAACTTTCCACACACAGCAAACTATAATAAACTGTTTTGACACTTTCTAAAGGTAATTTGAGGTATTTTGTGAAAGACTGTACAACAAAAAGGTTCAAACACAAATGCACATTTTGAACAATATATACAAAATGGTCTGTGCGTTTTATTGTCCATTGATATGGTAAACAGTGCTTTATGCAGAGAAAGCAGCAGAGTTATCCAGTAACATTCACATGCAAGCTAGTGGAGCAGCCCTGATAGTTATACACTTTGTTTGAGCACGTGAGATTGTCATCAGAGGCTCTCCGTCTGCTCCTCCTTTCACTGATCGCTGTGCGTAATGGCGCAGGGTGCACTGAGTATGTACTAATAGTATGTGCTCATTGGAGCACCCAGGGGGCTATTCATACGGGCCAGCTAGTAACATATCACTCCTGAAAACGATCGTTGGCTTTTCACGTGAGGTAAATCTGCCCGTACGATCGAATTTTGGAAAACTGTGATGGTGAACCAATTCCGATTGGATACTCGTATTGTGCACGTCATCACACAGCTTCTGAGGAGTACAAAGATGGCTGTCTCAAAAGTCCATGGAGTTAACTTATCAGCAAAAAAAGTTTCTATCTCATATCATTAAAAAGTTATTTATAATTTAGTAAAGCTTGGTCTTAGCTGTCGTATACAATGGCGTCTGGCCCAGAGGGTTAAGAAGTGATTTTTATTAAGCTAAGTGGAAGTATTGTTAAGATTTACTGAGTAAATTATACCTTCCTTTAACAGTGCAATATGTGTGGTGTGGGTGTAACTATATATAAAAATCACAGTTTGGTATAAATATTCACAGAGCTTCACTTTGTCCACATTTTATGTTTCAGCCTTGCTCCAAAATGGAAGAAATTCTTTTTTTCCACCTTCAAAATTCTATGCACAATAATGTGAAAAAAGTTATTTTTGAGATTTTTTGCAAATATAATAAGAAATTACATGTACATAAGTATTCACAGCCTTTGTCATGAAGCTCACAATTGAGCTCAGGTACATCCTGTTTCCACTGATCATCCTTGAGATGTTTCTACAGCTTAATTGGAGTCTACCTGGGGTAAATTCAGTTGTTTGGACATGATTTGGAAAGACACACACCTGTCTACATATAAGGTCCCACAGTTGACAGTCAGAGCATAAACCAAAGATGAAGTCAAAGGAATTGTCTGTAGACCTCTGAGACAGGATTGTCTGGAGGCACAAATCTGGGGAAGGGTACAGAAACATTTCTGCTACATTGAAGGTCCCAATGAGCACAGTGGCCTCATCTGTGAATGGAAGATGTTCTGATCCACCAGGACTCTTCCTAGAGCTGGCTGCCCGTCTAAACTGAGCGATGGGGGGAGAAGGGCCTTAGTCCTGGAGGTGATCAAGAACCCGATGGTCACTCTATCAGAGCTCCAGCATTCCTCTGTGGAGACAGGAGAACATTCCAGAAGGACAACCATCTCTGCAGCAATCCACCAATCAGGTCTGTATGGTAGTGGCCAGACAAAAGCCACTCCTTGGTGAAAGACACATGCAGCCTGTCTGGATTGAGCAAAGGTCACATGTGGGTGATGTGACATTCATATCGCCAACTGAGTGTACAGTGATCTGATGGTCCCTTTCACCTGGCACAGCCTGTTGAGGTGCACGTTGTGCGCACGCTCCAGCCCGTTGCAAAGGCGTTATGTTTTTATGTATTTCCATGTCAGGGCAGCAGGGACACACGCGCCTCACAGTGGACAGTTGTAAGGTCATGTCCTTCAAAACACGGTACGTGTTTTCCAGCTGTGACGTCCAGGTCCCAAGATCTCAACAGCAGCGGCTCACGCGGCCATGCCCATCTGTTCGTTCAGCCCACAGAACAAAGTGTCGCTCTCCTTTTATTTGCTCAGTGATTATTTATTTTGGTTATTCGTTATGTAATTGTTTGTAGTTGTTGTGGTAATTATTTATATGCCCGGCTGGACATACTAAGGCATAATAAGAGCGCACTGCTTCATTCATTTCATGACTTGACGTCTGTGATCATGGGGTCATATACAGAGGGATCATACTTGCATTGTCGATGAGATTAAATATGGGACACTGTGGTGGTGTTTTATGGTGTGTGGTGTTTATTTTTGTTCTCCACAGCAGCGGCATGTGGTGCTACATGCTCCAGCTGCTCACACTCTGCTCATGCATGTGCACAAGCGTGCACGAAACCATTGCAACGGGCTTGTTCATGCCTGCCCAGCCGTATGGCCCTCCCGACGTCGGCTCGACGTTTTTTGGGTTTGCTCATTCCGGCTGTTTTCGCTGTGATTTGCTCTGATTCCTACTTATTCATGCTGTGTGTGAAGGGGCCCTAAACTGAAAATGTGGAGTTGTTGCAGTCAGTAGCTGAATATTACCAAAGCTCTTAGTGCATTTTTAGAGAGGGCTGCTTTTGTATTAATGAAAAAAGTTCCTTTTTGCATGAAGGACCATTTGAGAAGAATTAATTCAATACCCAAAGCCGTGGTTCTTATTCTCATACTTTGGCTGTAGTCCTTTGTCACTCATGGTTTTGGCTGTGTGTAATGTCTGTTATCTCAGTCTCACTGTACAATATGCTGTGATAGGAACAATGTGATGGTGTGGATTGTGAAGCCGGAGAATGACTCAGCAGTATGAAGTAGTGGCTGTCTGTCTCTGTTCATATGCTCCCAGGACCATTGGCTGACTTCCACCAGGTTTCAAACCCCAGAATTGCCATTAAAGGGTTTGTGTGGGCAAAGTTTTAAAGTTAGTGGGGTCATAGGTCAAAATTTTGACCTTTCACTCTGATTTCCTCCAGACGTGGCACATGTACTTGTATATAGGTGGGTTGTGGAATTGCCCAGGTGCGATCAAATTCACCAAACGTGTTGTGGTCAAGATTATTGTGGTTAAAGGTCAAATTTAAATTTTTCATTCTGATTTACACCAGACTTGGTAGAGATATGTGGGTGGGTTCTGGAATTACCCAGGCAAGATCAAATCTTCCAAAGGTCAGTAATTGGGACCGAGGTCATATCTGTTTTGTCTGTTTGTTGGTCTACTCCTCCCCAGGTCCTTTTGCTGGGTTCTACCAAACTTGGTATTTTGGCCTAAGTCAAGGAATTAGATTTTCAACCAGACTTGACACACATGCAGGTGGATTACAGAATTTCCCCAGCAAGGTCAGCCAGATGTCAGTCATTTAGGTGAAGGTCAAGGACATTGGGGTAACATGTCATATTGCTGTAGCCCCTACTCCCTTCATGCACTCAGGTACTATTACCCAGTTTATGAAGAATAGTTAATAAAAACCAAAAAGGTATAAGAAAATAACTCGGCATACCAATATTCGACTCTCTTCCACTTAACTGACCGTAAGTCTGACGTGGGCTCTTCTTTCACAACATATAGCTATAGAGTTTGAAGGATACATTCCCACATCCATAATATCATGAGTAGGTATGGGTATCGAGAACCAGTTCCTTTTGGGTATCGTTAAGAAATGATTTGATCCACCGACATCAGTAAGCTTTGTGCTTAACGATTATCGGTCCTTCAGAGTGGCCGTTGTTTTGGGGGGTGTTTGTCAGGAAAATGATAATTTCTCTACATTGATTGCAGACCCTGCAGTGGGTCCGTAATCAACTTTTCTGCAGCGCGGCTTTGCTTTGAACCTTGAACCAATCGAAGCAGTGGTTTGCAGATTGAAGCAATGCTTCGATCTACTGCTTCATTTATTCTTTCTTTTGCTTAATTTTCCCCCGCTAAAACCCTAAAGAGCATACGTCTGTATTATTTACCTTATGTTAAACTGACCTGTTATGGTCTTCTGAAACAGTTGATGTATTTTATAACTTAAAAACGGGAGCGATGCTAACATGTTAGCATTAAGCAGTTGCAGCTGTCATCACGTTCGGGTGCATTTGTTTTCAAATTGTAATATTTCTTAAATTTATTTATATTAATCTAATGATTATTATATATAATATATACTTATAATATAAAAGCAACTAACAATGAACATACATAAATAAATAAATGTTTCCTGTGAACACCTAGTGACTCTCACACCTCCATTTCATCCCTGTCTTATTTAAGTTTAATGACAGTTTGTTTCAGTCAAACCATATTTTTAATGTGTTTTTAAAGGGTTTTCATGTGACGTATCAGTCACGGTCATTTTGTGTCCCGCGGCCATTCTGGATTACGACGCGGTGGCCGCTGTTACGCTACGTGCATTTGGAAAACAATTAAAGATGTTAAAGAAGCTTTAACGTCGGTGTGAAGAAGCCTCACGGCACCGTGGCGCTGAGAGAGATCCGCCACTACCAGAAATCCACTACTCCCAGAATTTTATTTTATTCGGCAATAAAATTATATAAGAATACATAAAAATACTGTCCTGCAGCAAATCGGTCACGTGACTGAAAACCCTCTATTTCTTCAGTGATTTCCTCCAGAACTATCTGCCAAGCTAGAAAACTGCTGCATCCTAGTAAGAGCAGAATACTACTGGAATGAATTTGAATGTTTTTTTTGTTTTTTTTTTCCCCCCTCACCTACATGGATGCTGCACTCACTCCAGTTTATCGTCTGGAATAGTCCCAGATTGCATTTCAGAGCTTCTAGAATTGAAACATTTTCGTGCGGGTGGTGTTGGGGGGGGGGGGGGGGGGGTAATTTTGGGTTTCAGCTTTTTTTATTTTGTTTTTCACCACTTTCATCCCTGAATATGTGAAATCGTGAGTCACTTTTGTCCAGATTAAAGTCACTAACTGGGACTCCTGTCTTGTTGCGAGAAAGAAACGAGAATCGTCCTCCGTTCTGTTCACACAGCTTCAAACGTTGCGCGGCTCTCTGCCAAGTCAAGTTAGAACGATAGAATCCAGTCTGAATTAATAACTTCAAAGCGAAACACCGTTTTGTTTTTTATTTATGTCCAGAGATCAAGGATACAGTGACCAATTTCATATTTATTTACTTTAAGACTCAATGAAATACATAGAAAACCTGTAAAGCCTACTTTTAGTACAAAATTCACGAGGTATCTATAAGGAATTGGCTCAATAAGCAGAATCGATAAAATCTTATCAATACCCATCCCTAATCATGAGGTGTATCAAGTTAACGTAAGCTGACTGTATTGTTTTCAAAGTTTCATCATTAAAACTTGTGAAATTGCTGGTAATGAAAAACTGGATAACCTGTGACTTGCAGTAAAATGGCCTTTGAGCCCAGTTGTGGCATATTGTCATCTACACAGCAGATAACTTATGCGCATTAATATGAGATTTGCGTTTCATGTATGGAACTGGAGACAACAAGCACAAAAGCTTAACCCAGTTTTGTGTTTTTCTTTCAGTGGAGGATTTCTTTCATGTTATGGGATTCACCACTTTGTTTGGACTTGCGAGGCTCCAGGTGCTTAGTTCTGGGTCATGACCATTTGTTTGCAAGTGTTATGCATCAGGTGAAGCTGTGCACATTGAAGCTGAATTGAACTGAATTAATTGTGATGAAATTTTCATGTAGGTGTCAGGAAATGGATTTTAATGCTCATAGTTTGAGTCTGCGTGTGTAATTTAATGGGAAACGTATTTATGAAATGTATTATTACAATAATAATTGTTTAATGCAATAGATTTAAGATCCGAAGAACTCGGAACTGAAATTCATTTCTACAGCTCACAATGTCTACTGGCTGAAATTTCTGCCTTTACTGGCATGTTTGCAAGTTGTATGAATATATGGAACACATTCAAGCTTTGTGGAGTAGATCATTTAAGCACTGGCATAATGGTAGTGGGCTTGAAGCATTTGGAGACAATACCCTGGGCCAGTGACAGATTGAATATGTCAGCAAAGACGGTTGCGTAGAGCAAGCTGTAAGCAGACAGCTGGGGATGCCATCAGGGCCAGCAGGCTTGCATGTATTGAACCTATTTAGCGCAGATTATATAGCAGAAGTGGTGAGACCAAGGGACTGATTGCCTGGGATGGGGTCTGCTTTTGATGGTTTGTTTTTTGATGGTTGAAGTTGCTGAGGTCATCAGAAAGGGACTCTTATTTGATTTGGGGGTTTGTGTTCATGCGTCTTTAATAGACCGTTGTTACATTCTCAGTGCACATGCTCAGTAGTGTGTAAATCTCGTGTGACTAAGCGTGAGCTCCCACCTCCACTGTCGGCAGGGGCAGTGTTAATTGCCTATTTGTCCAAAACGCGTAGGAGTAGTGGCTCTCGCAGTTTATTCCACAGGGCGCTGCTGTAGTATGATCGCCCACGACTTTCGAACCAGCCATCGGCCATCTTTGTACTCCTCATAGAAGCTGTGTGATGACATGTGTAATGTGAGTGTCCAATTGGAATTGGTTCACATGGCTTTCTAAAATCCAATCGTAGGGCAGATTTACATCACGTGAAAAGCCAATGATCGTCTTCAGGAGTTATGTTACTAGTTGGCCCATTTGAATAGCCCCCTGGGTGCTCCAATGAGTACATCCAGTGCGCCCTGCGCCATTATGCACAGCGATCAGTGAAAGCAGATGGAGCAGACAGAGCCTCTGACAATCTCACGTGCTCAAACAGAGTGTAACTATCAGGATTGCTCAACTAGTTTGCATGTGAATGTTACTGGATAACTCTGTTGCTTTCTCTGCATAAAGCACATGTTTACTATATCAATGGAGCGAGGGGGAGGGCTGCTCCTCAGACTGTAAGGAGCCAAAGTGGGCCAAAGTTTGAAAGCTGCTTTAGGAGCAGCACAGAACAGTCTAAAACACTGTAGAAGTTTGTGTTGTAACCTTTGTGTAATAGCAGACAGAAATTGCTTTGAGATGAAGACAAAAACAAAACATAGACCATTTTGTATATATTGTTCAAAATGTGCATTTTATTGTTTGAACACTTTTGTTGTACAGTCTTTCACACAAGACCTCACATTAACTTTATAAAGTGTCAAAACAGTTGTTTATAGTTTGCTGTGCGTTTTGAATAAATGTGTGGAAAATTATTTTCCGCTTTACTTTTTTATTTTTGATTGTAAACCTTTTATTACACTTATAAAACACAACAAAAGCATATATATTATGAAAGCACAGCTTGTCCTGAAAAAAAGACATAAAACTTGATTGTGGGATGCAGAGAGAGCTGTTAACAGCAATAATAAAACATTTATGCCAGGCGAGTGAACTGTCCAAGAAATGCCCTCGGACCCCAGAGGGTTAAGGGACTTTGTCCACCTTTCTTTAGGCAGGTTAGAGGCATTTGTTGTGGTGTTACCGCAGATTCAGTCATGTCTGTGTATTTACATGGGGGATGCATGCGTGCATTAAACGGCGCTGCACCCCACGGCGTTCTACATAAGCGACTTGCAGAGTACTCAGTGCGCACGCGCCAAACTGTAACACCGGTCTGTTGGTGATGGTCTGTATTCCTCTCCTCGTGTGTCTGGGATCACAGTTGTTCTTGAAATCCTCCTGGATCAGCAGCTTATTTGGGTTTGGAGCTTCTGATGCCCGTTTTCAGGTTCTCCCTGTTAGAGGTGTCAGCCTCTGCATCACTGGATCTAAAGTGGTGTCACATGCTGGATTCAACCTTCCTGATTTACCTGAGGAACCTATCCATTAAAATGTCAATTGAATCAGGCTAATGTCCTGTCAGATTTGCGTGCTGTTTGAACCCACTCCTCCCAGTTTCTGCTGAACATGAAGGTGTTTTGGCACTGCCCCGTACCCTTTTGAATGTTTCCAAGAAACACAGCAACTGCTGCCTGCACTGTGTTGTGCTGTTATTTTACCTTTGTCTTCTTGTTCTTCTTCTTTTCCTAAGCCTGTATTCCCGCTTTTGCAGGGTCGGCTGCCTTGGTCTTTGTCCTCCAGGTTTTCCTGTCCTGGGCCTCCTCCTGTCTCACTCCGAAGTGGGTCATATCTTCCTTGATGCAATCCATCCATCTTTTACGAGGTCATCCTCGGGGTCTCCTTCCCGGTATGCTTGCTTCCCATACCTTCTTAACTGGGTTCTCCTCTTCCATCCTGGCTACATGGCCATACCACCTTAACCGTATCTCTCTAACTTTCTCATTTATGGTGTTTATTTGTAGCTCTCTTCTGATGTCTTCACTCCTCTCTCGATCTCTCAATGTCACTCCCTTGATTCTCCTAAGTATTCTCATCTCAGTTGACTCTAGGATTCTCTCTTCCTTTTTTCCCATGGTCCAGACCTCCACTCCATACAGTAGTACTGATCTTATGATTGGGTTTGGAGATTCTGATGCCCGTTTTCAGGTTCTCCCTGTTAGAGGTGTCAGCCTCTGCATCTGCTACTAGCTCTTAGCCGATTTAGCATGGCGGCTTCTCCTGTCTCTCCCGCACTTTTCTGCTCTGGGTGTGAAATGTTTAGTTATTCCTCGGCCTCCTTTAGCAGTAATGGTACTTGTAATAAGTGTAGCTTATTCATAGCTTTTGAGGCCAGGCTGGGCAAATTAGAGACTCGGCTCCGCACCATGGAAAATTCTACAGCTAGCCAGGCCCCTGTAGTCGGTGCGGACCAAGGTAGCTTAGCCACCGTTAGTTTCCTTCCAGCAGATCCTGAGCAGCCGGGAAAGCAGGCCGACTGGGTGACTGTGAGGAGGAAGCGTAGTCCTAAACAGAAGCCCCGTGTACACCGCCAACCCGTTCACATTTCTAATCGTTTTTCCCCACTCTGCGACACACCCGCCGAGGATCAAACTCTGGTTATTGGCGACTCTGTTTTGAGAAATGTGAAGTTAGCGACACCAGCAACCATAGTCAATTGTCTTCCGGGGGCCAGAGGAGGCAACATTGAAGGAAATTTGAAACTGCTGGCTAAGGCTAAGCGTAAATTTGGTAAGATTGTAATTCACGTCGGCAGTAATGACACCTGGTTACGCCAATCGGAGGTTACTAAAATTAACATTGAATCGGTGTGTAACTTTGCAAAAACAATGTCGGACTCTGTAGTTTTCTCTGGGCCCCTCCCCAATCGGACCGGGAGTGACATGTTTAGCCGCATGTTCTCCTTGAATTGCTGGCTGTCTGAGTGGTGTCCAAAAAATGAGGTGGGCTTCATAGATAATTGGCAAAGCTTCTGGGGAAAACCTGGTCTTGGTAGGAGAGATGGCATCCATCCCACTTTGGATGGAGCAGCTCTCATTTCTAGAAATCTGGCCAATTCTCTTAAATCCTCCAAACCGTGACTATCCAGGATTGGGACCAGGAAGCAGAGTTGTAGTCTTACACACCTCTCTGCAGCTTCTCTCCCCCTGCCATCCCCTCATTACCCCATCCCTGTAGAGATGGTGCCTGCTCCCAGACCACCAATAACCAGCAAAAATCTATTTAAGCATAAAAAAAAAATAAATAAAAAAAATATATAGCACCTTCAACTGCACCACAGAATAAAAGTTAAATGTGGTCTATTAAACATTAGGTCTCTCTCTTCTAAGTCCCTGTTAGTAAATTATATAATTGAGCAACATATTGATTTATTCTGCCTTACAGAAACCTGGTTACAGCAGGATGAATGTTAGTTTAAATGAGTCAACACCCCCGAGTTACACTAACTGTCAGAATGCTTGAAGCACGGGCCGAGGGGGAGGATTAGCAGCAATCTTCCATTCCAGCTTATTAATTAATCAAAAATCCAGACAGAGCTTTAATTCATTTGAAAGCTTGACTCTTAGTCTTGTCCATCCAAATTGGAAGTCCCAAAAACCAGTTATTTGTTATCTATCGTCCACCTGGTCGTTACTGTGAGTTTCTCTGTGAATTTTCAGACCTTTTGTCTGACTTGGTGCTTAGCTCAGATAAGATAATTATAGTGGGCGATTTTAACATCCACACAGATGCTGAGAATGACAGCCTCAACACTGCATTTAATCTATTAGACTCAGTTGACTTTGCTCAAAATGTAAATGAGTCCACCCACCACTTTAATCATATCTTAGATCTTGTTCTGACTTATGGTATGGAAATTGAAGACTTAACAGTATTCCCTGAAAACTCCCTTCTGTCTGATCATTTCTTAACATTTACATTTACTCTGATGGACTACCCAGCAGTGGGGAATAAGTTTCATTACACTAGAAGTCTTTCAGAAAGCGCTGTAACTAGGTTTAAGGATATGATTCCTTCTTTATGTTCTCTAATGCCATATACCAACACAGTGCAGAGTAGCTACCTAAACTCTGTAAGTGAGAGAGTATCTCATCAATAGTTTTACATCCTCATTGAAGACAACTTTGGATGCTGTACCTCCTCTGAAAAAGAGAGCTTTAAATCAGAAGTGCCTGACTCCGTGGTATAACTCACAAACTCGCAGCTTAAAGCAGATAACCCGTAAGTTGGAGAGGAAATGGCGTCTCACTAATTTAGAAGATCTTCACTTAGCCTGGAAAAAGTCTGTTGCTCTATAAAAAAGCCCTCCGTAAAGCTAGGACATCTTACTACTCATCACTAATTGAAGAAAATAAGAACAACCCCAGGTTTCTTTTCAGCACTGTAGCCAGGCTGACAAAGAGTCAGAGCTCTATTGAGCCGAGTATTCCTTTAACTTTAACTAGTAATGACTTCATGACTTTCTTTGCTAATAAAATTTTAACTATTAGAGAAAAAATTACTCATAACATCCCAAAGACGTATCGTTATCTTTGGCTGCTTTCAGTGATGCCGGTATTTGGTTAGACTCTTTCTCTCCGATTGTTCTGTCTGAGTTATTTTCATTAGTTACTTCCTCCAAACCATCAACATGTCTATTAGACCCCATTCCTACCAGGCTGCTCAAGGAAGCCCTACCATTAATTAATGCTTTGATCTTAAATATGATCATTCTATCTTTATTAGTTGGCTATGTACCACAGGCTTTTAAGGTGGCAGTAATTAAACCATTACTTAAAAAGCCATCACTTGACTCAGCTATCTTAGCTAATTATAGGCCAGTCTCCAACCTTCCTTTTCTCTCAAAAATTCTTGAAAGGGTAGTTGTAAAACAGCTAACTGATCATCCACAGAGGAATGGTCTATTTGAAGAGTTTGTCAGGTTTTAGAATTCATCATAGTACAGAAACAGTATTAGTGAAGGTTACAAATGATCTTCTTATGGCCTCAGACAGTGGACTCATGTCTGTGCTTGTTCTGTTAGACCTCAGTGCTGCTTTTGATACTGTTGACCATAAAATTGTATTACAGAGATTAGAGCATGCCATAGGTATTAAAGGTACTGCACTGTGGTGGTTTGAATCATATTTATCTAATAGATTACAAGTTGTTCATGTAAATGGGGAATCTTCTTCACAGACTAAGGTTAATTATGGAGTTCCACAAGGTTCTGTGCTAGAACCAATTTTATTCACTTTATACATGTTTCCCTTAGGCAGTATTATTAGACAGCATTGCTTAAATTTTCATTGTTATGCAGATGATACCCAGCTTTATCTATCCATGAAGCCAGAGGACACACACCAATTAGCTAAACTGCAGGATTGTCTTACAGACATAAAGACATGGATGACCTCTAATTTCCTGCTTTTAAACTCAGATAAAACTGAAGTTATTGTACTTGGCCCCACAAATCTTAGAAACATCGTGTCTAACCAGATCCTTACTCTGGATGGCATTACCCTGACCTCTAGTAATACTGTGAGAAATCTTGGAGTCATTTTTGATCAGGATATGTCCTTCAAAGCGCATATTAAGCAAATATGTAGGACTGCTTTTTGGCATTTGCGCAATATCTCTAAAATTAGAAAGGTCTTGTCTCAAAGTGATGCTGAAAAACTAATTCATGCATTTATTTCCTCTAGGCTGGACTATTGTAATTCATTATCAGGTTGTCCTAAAAGTTCCCTGAAAAGCCTTCAGTTAATTCAAAATGCTGCAGCTAGAGTGCTAACAGGGAGTAGGAGAGCATATCTCACCCATATTGGCCTCTCTTCATTGGCTTCCTGTTAATTCTAGAATAGAATTTAAAATTATTCTTCTTACTTATAAGGTTTTGAATAATCAGGTTCCATCTTATCTTAGGGACCTCATAGTACCATATCACCCCAATAGAGCGCTTCGGTCTCAGACTGCAGGCTTACTTGTAGTTCCTAGGGTTTGTAAGAGTAGAATGGGAGGCAGAGCCTTCAGCTTTCAGGCTCCTCTCCTCTGGAACCAGCTCTCAATTCAGATCAGGGAGACGGACACCCTCTCTACTTTTAAGATTAGGCTTAAAACGTTCCTTTTTGCTAAAGCTTATAGTTAGGGTTGGATCAGGTGACCCTGAACCATCCCTTAGTTATGCTGCTATAGACTTAGACTGCTGGGGGGTTCCCATGATGCACTGAGTGTTTCTTTCTCTTTTTGCTCTGTATGCACCACTCTGCATTTAATCATTAGTGATTGATCTCTGCTCCCCTCCACAGCATGTCTTTTTCCTGGTTCTCTCCCTCAGCCCCAAACAGTCCCAGCAGAAGACTGCCCCTCCCTGAGCCTGGTTCTGCTGGAGGTTTCTTCCTGTTAAAAGGGAGTTTTTCCTTCCCACTGTTGCCAAGTGCTTGCTCACAGGGGGTCGTTTTGACCGTTGGGGTTTTTCCGTAATTATTGTATGGCCTTACAATATAAGGCGCCTTGGGGCAACTGTTTATTTGGTGCTATATAAATAAAATTGATTGAATTGATTGATGATGGTGTTGTACAGTTTGACCTTCAGTCTTCTTGGCATCCTTTTGTCGTTGATGACTCCGGACAACTCTCTCTACTTGGCCCAAGCTGCTGACACTCTTGCTCTGATTGTACATTTGGTTCCTCCATTCTCTGGTACTCCCAGGTACTTAAACTCCCTGACCTGCTTCAGGGTTGTGTTGTTTCTGTCTCTGATGTTGCTTGATTCACATCTCATCCTTGTTTGAGGCAGCTGATGTGTCTGGTAACGTCTGTGCGTTCATCATGCCAAAAGATTTTCTCTTGGGTCTTACCGACACACAGAAGTAGAGAATGGACTGGGAGATGAGCTGGAAGAGCAGCGTGTTGTTCCATTGCAGCACGAACTGGTAATGGTGCTGCAGACTGAGGGAAAATGGGAATCCTCTCCTTGCAGTGGAAAGTCTCTAGATTTAGCTCTGCTTATGTAACCACTTTGATGGATTTTCTCTGTTGCTGCAGCAGCGCATACTGATGGCTGCTTATCTGGTGAGATTGTGACCTCCTGTGTTGAACCCCAACATCAAAGGCAGTGTGTCATTAAATTAATCCAACAAAAGTTGTCTTAGATTTTGCTACCAAGAATTAAGTTTTCCAAAAGATGAGGTGAGGCAGCGGAGAATCTTTGTCCTTAATGGTTCATTGCACGTGCGTCATTTTAGTTGTTGCCAGTCTCATGGATTTGTGACTGGTTTGTGCATTTCCAAAACAAACAGGTTGATTGTGCTGGTGTGTCACTCCTCTGGGTTTCTCCTCATGTCCTGCTGGATGACCTATGATACAGATTAGAGCTCTAGTCTGTATCATGAGATTTTGCAGGGATTTTCTTTGTTTGTGCTGTTTTCACATTGTGAAGAAAACTGCCAATGTTTGAAAAGAAATGTTTGGTATTTGCCAAATGAATTCTAAGTGTGAGAAACGGGAAGTTGTTGCAGATTCTTTAAAGAATCTGCATTATATTGACTTGGCTTTGACTGTGCTGTACATGATTTTATTTGAAACTTAAGGTGCTTTATCTCTAAAGGTTATTTGTGAATTTACAGTCAATTTCCACATTTTTATACCAGATTCCCACAGTGCTGCTTCTGACACTGTTTTTGCCATTAAGTGACTTTAACAAATTATTGGTTCTCTGCAAGAACCACAGCAAAAGATCATAAGCTCAAGGATTTATTTATTTATTTTTTTTTACTTCAGGCAATAAGATGCTATGTGCAACCTGCACACAGAACCAAAAAAAAAAAAAAAAAAAATCAGTGTTGCAGATCCATTTGTTTGAATTGATAATTCTCGGTTATGGAAGTCTTAGAATTTTCATTTCATACTTTATTTTTTTTGCTTGAATTCCTAAGCAGTGTTTGTAAATGTAGATGATTTTCTCTAACCTCTGGGGTTGGCTAAGACACCAGTGAAGGAGATGTTTGTTTTACACCTCCCTAACAGTCTGTATCTGAAACTCAGCTGTGGTTTTTCTGGATCTTTCCCACCTGTTTGTTTTCCTCATTCGCCTGAGTCATAAGTCTTCAAATGAAGTTTTGATGAACTAGGAAGTCAAGATCCCCCCGCCTTTTGTTGCCCTCCCACTTATTTGATCTTTGTAAACCTTAAACAGCAGCAACCTAGAAGATGGTTAATTATTAGTCATTTCTGTGTTGGCAGAGAAATTCAATTTAAACTGTAACTGGTGGTTAGTTGAAGAGGTGGTGACCTGGAGGTTCGAGAAGCATGTAGCCAAAGGATTGTTCCCCGATCCAACAGGGCGGCCACTAAGGGGCTCTTGAGAAGTTCCTTAATCTCTCATTTGTTCCTGGTGTTCTGTTGGGCTTTTTCCATTGCATCTTGAAGATGGCATGTGTTCCTCACCTATAACTCCAGACTTGTCAAACTACTTGGAGTAGATGAGTGCAGAAATACATTGATTTGCTATCTTGTACAAAAGCTGAAATGATTAATTTCTAGGTTTTGGGAGCTTAGGCATTTACACTGTAAAATGCAGTGAACAGACAGATAAATGAGTCCTTCTCCTTCAGATTGGGCTCATGATTACAGAAAAACAATAAATGCTATAATTTTGGGCACCTCCAAATGAAATGGCATAACAAGGACAAATGCATTAAAACCTGGTGAACTTGAATGCCAAAGATCATTCAAAAAGGCAGTCTTGTGTTATTTATACCTGGGGATGTCTGACCGGATCTCAAAGATCACTACTTGGTATGATCAAGGCATCTTTTTGATTGCTCAGTATTGGATTTGTTAAACAAGTCTCACCCTAATCGGTCTGTAGTCCATTTTCCTAAGAGGACACATTAACATAGCTGATGGCTGCTGCTCTGTTGAATGCATGCTCGCACACAAACAGTGCCACGGCACGTATCTACCTGTGCGATCTACATACATACATATTTTGATGGACTAGTGAACTGGAAGTTTGTATTGCTATAGAAAAATGGGAGCTTAAGTAGATTTTTCATGGATGGTTGTATGAGGCTGTGTTTGAAGGTGGGATGCAGAAAGAGGTGTACTTGCGTTATACTGTATTATTATTTGAATATAGTATTTCATATTTAAAAAAAAAAAATCAGTTTTATTGTCAAGTATATGAAAATAAAAGGATTCCTATTGAGGCATTGTAAGAGAGTAAATTAAACAGAACCTTTAGAATATTTGAAACCCCACCGCCTGAACAGTTTATTTAAACTTGAACGCACAGCAAATAATTTTATTCAGCTTATGTACTTAATGAAACTTTGTACAAATTGTGGGAAAATGTAACATGTTTTTCAGCTTATGTACTTACTGAAACGTACAAATAGGGGGAATTTGTTTTTTTTTTTTTTTTTTAAAAAAAAGGATTTTAGCTAACGTCTCCTCAGTGTTAAGTTAAACTCAGTCGCAAGGAACACTGACAGCATACCTTTCATAGTAAAAGTATTTTCTGTGATGCTGGCATTAAACATTTTATTGTGAAATGATGTGAGCAAAATTAACTATCTGTTGTTTAACTTTGCTACCAGTAACATCAGCGAGCCGCACCATCTTGGAAGTACGAATGTTACAATGTTAATCAAAATAAAGGCTTCAAAATAACATTTTTTGAAATTAATCCCCCAAATTTTCATATTAAAAGATGCACATCATCGTGCCATACACAAGCCATATCAGAACGCTGAGGCCTTTGTGTGAGGTGTGTGTCATGCGCTCGGCGTTTTTTCATTCCAAGGAAAGACGAAACGACTGGAGCAGTGCAACTGCATCAAATTTTGCCAGAAACTGGGCGACAACCAGGTGGAAACCATTCGGATTTTTCAGACAGCTTTTGGTGATGATCCTATGGGCATCACACAGATTAAGGAGCGGTACAACTGGTTTAAAGACGTCCGCACAACAGTGGAGAGCGAGCCGCGTTCCGGTCGGCCATCAACATGCTGAAATGACCAGATCATTTCCAAAGTGAATGCTGTAGTGATGTGGGACCGTCGTGTGACTATCCGAGAAATTGTGGAAGAGGTGGACATAAGCACTTTTCGACACATTCCACTGTGACAGAAGATTTGGCCATGAAAAGAGTTGCAGCGAAATTCATGTCGATGCTTTGGCACGAAGCTGCTGACGGAGCAAAAGCGCCTTTGTGTTGAAGTCTCACAGGACATGCTGTGACATGCCCAGCAATTCCACAATTTCTCGGATAGTCACACGACTGAAAAGCCACCGAAAGCCGCCTGAATCATCCGAATGGTGGAAGAGGTGGGCATCATTTTTCGGAGTCCAGCATGTCCTGTGAGACTTAACACGGTGGCGCTTTTGTTCCGCCATCAGCTTCGTGCCGAAACCATCGGCATGAATTTCGCTGCAACTCTTTTCATGGCCAAATCTTCTGTCACAGTGGAATGTGTCTAAAAAGTGCTGATGTCCACCTCTTCCGCAATTTCTCGGATAGTCACACGATGGTCCCACATCACCACAGTGTTCACTTTGGAAATGATCTGGTCATTTCAGCATGTTGATGGCCACCTGGAGCGCAACTCGCTCTCCACCGTTGTGTGGCCGTCTTTAAACCAGTTGTACCGCTCCTTAATCTGTGTGATGCCCATAGGATCGTCACCGAAAACTGTCTGAATAATCTGAATGGTTTCCACCTGGCTGTCGCCTAGTTTCTGGCAAAATTTGATGCAGTTGCGCTGCTCCAGTCGTTCTGCCATTTCCTTGCAAAGAAAACGACGAGAGACTCCACCCATCCTCACACAAAGGCTACTTACCAGCAAATGACGCAATCGACAAGCGTGAAAAAATTCACACATGCGCACGAAGGTTCAAGGTTGGCTCATTCAAGCACACGTGATTCAAATCCATCAGGTTTTTGAAAAAAATAAAAAGGTCGGATACTTTTCTAACAGACCTCGTATAAATGAAAATAAATTGGAAATTGAAATAAAAACTTGCAGTGTGATTGTGCAAGTGTAGTGCAACTATCTAAGAAAATACAAGTATCTGATCAGGACTGTTTATCAGCAGAAATGATTGCTATCTTGGCCAAAAAAAACAAAACAAAACCCTCGATCAGGACGTCTGTGCTTATATCTCATGGTTGGTAGATGCTGGATGGGTGGTGGAAGTTAGGATCAGATGTGGTTGTCAGTGAGGGAGACGCTGTTTCTGCAGAGATCTGCTGCTTTTCTCTTTAACATCACGCTAAAGAGACATTTTGGTTTTGAACTGAAATATTTGAAGATGCCGCACAGGCTGGCACGTTGTTTGGCATGCACTATAATTTTATTTTTTGTGAGAACCTGTGTGACACGCCCTGTGCTTTGTCACTCAATCATCCCACTGTAGATCCGTCCTGCAGCATGCATGCTGTTAGGATTATAAAGTTACATAATAAGACATGAAGGAATGGGTTATTTATTTTGGTGAAGGATTATCGGCGTGCACACTGAGGGTTATAACTGAAGAATATAGTGCCAGGAGGTGCTTACTGTTGCTGGCACAGAAGGAAAAATTGATTATGAAGCCAGGTGAAACTGGAACTTCCAGGCTTTGATCCAGAAATAAGTCATGTTCAGGCAGTTGCTAACAACAGAAATTCTAAACGCACCACTCGAACATCTTTCAATTTCCCGTAAATTCAAGGTCATTTAGCTCCACTAACATGATGTACCAGTCGAACGGTGTAGATCATCTTATTTTGTCTTTGAACAGCCATGCAGAGAAAACGGAGAGGCTGATAATGATTATAACAGAGTGCAATGAACAACTTCAAATTCCAAATGTCAGTTGTGTAATGATTTTGACCAGCTGCAAAAGCCTGAACCTGCTCCATCAATGCCCATCTCTCCTCTGAGCTAACCTCTGCAACACCACCTGACTCGAGCATAGCCGGCCTTGCCCAGTTCTGTTTGGACAACTCCCTTTTTCAACAATGTGGCTTCTTGCCTTCAGGCATGAGGCCATGTAATGCGGTAATGACTCATTTGAAGTTAGGAGCAAGTGACAGTCACCTTTTAAACCCAATGAAAATGTATTTAATTTTGTTATTAATGCATTTATCAAACACGAAGTCTTGCTATATTGTCATAGAATAAAGAATACTAGAAAATAAAATGGTGTACAGTGAGTTCCCCTGTATGTCATATAAAGGTCAAATATTTCAAAAATCTTACCACTCAGTAATTGTTGTCTAAGATGATAAATAGTATTTCTTGTTGTGAACAATAAAAACAAATAGTTTTGGTAGACTAAGTATGTTGAAAATACAGGCTCCAAAGTAAAAATTCTGAAAAATGTCAGTACAACGTCTAAATTATTACTTTTACAGCCACTTTTCTTCAGACGAATCAGTGTATAGATATGAGAACATTTACAAGTTGCTGAAAATCTGGTTATTTTAAAGCTACAGTGTGCAAGATTTAGTGTCATCTAGTGGTGAGGTTTCAGATTGCATTATGACCATCATTCAGTGTTCTGTTTTTCCTTCACATATCACATTTTCTTTTGTGATGCAGATTCTTGCTGACTTGCCTTCTCTTGCGATGAACAATATGTATGATCCTGCTTTTCACAAAAATGAGGCTCCTTGAATTTGAATAGTCTGCAGAGACAGTCTTGTCTCTTGGGTCCTTGGCCTTTGAAATTGAGACACCTGGGCAGAGCTTCTGAAGTCCTGAGGTTGTTGGACAGAGGTGCTTGGTGATGCTGATACCTTTGCAGGAGAACAAGGGTCCAAGGCTTTAGCGTCCTGGTGCTTCCTGTTTTACTGTATGGTTGTGAGACTTGGTACATAGGTAACTGGTGACGGAACACTAGATGTCTTTTTGAAACACTCTTGGGTATTACTGAAATAACTTTAACTGAACGACTACTCAGGGAGACTAAGATGCACCACATGTCCAAAGTGTTCCCTCACAATGCATTTTGATCCAGCATGCAGGTGCCTCTCTGACTCCAGCGGCTGGAGAAGGCCGAGGTGATGCCAATGCTACTGCAGGTAGATGGCTACTTTCTAGAAGTGGGCAAATACTGGTTGTCTACCTGGGTGATTGCCATCCAGGGCCCAAGGTGGTTTCACAGTGTGGTAGATGCAGTGACCTGATACGTGTACTGACTTTTGCTGCATTGGGTTTCTACTGTGGATTTTGTAGTCTTTGTATTTGATTGCTTATAAGGGGAAGCTACTTGCCAGATTACAATTTATAGTACAGTTGATATCATTCTGAAGGATGTGATATTTCAGTGATATTTCACAGGTGAATACTCACTTACGTTGCATGCTGTTTGTTTGACACTGGAGCTGCCATTCGTTTAAAGAAATGCTTTGACAGTATACAGCGGGTAAAATAAGTATTGAACACATCCCCATTTTTTTTTTCAATAAATATATTTCTAAAGGTCCTATTGACATGACATTTCCACCAGATGTCAGCAACAACCCAAGTAATCCATAGATGCAAAGAAACGAAAAGAAATAAATACAGAAATAAGTTGTGGTTAATAAAACGGAATGACAGTGGGGGAAAATATTGAACACGCTTACTGAAACTTAATACTTCATACAAAAGCCTTTGTTGGTAATGAACGCTTCAAGATGCCTCCTGTTTGGAGAAACTATTCACATGCATTGCTCAGATGATTTTGGTCCATTCTTCCACACTAAATCTTCAAATCTTGTAGGTTCCGTGGACCTCTTCTGTGAACTCTGACCTTTAGTTCTTTCCATACATTTTCTATTGGATTGAAATCAGCTGATTGGCTACGACATTATAGCAGCTTTATTTTCATTCTCTGAAACCAATTGAGCGTTTCCTTGGCTGTGTGTTTGGGATCATTGTCTTGCTGAAATGTCCACCCTCATTTCATCTTCATCATCCTGGTAGATTTATCAAGAATGTCTCTGTACATTTTTCCATTCATTCTTCCTCCAATTATATGACGTTTGCCAGTGCTGGATGCTGAAAAACAGTCCCACACCATGATGTTCCCACCTCCAAACTTCACTGTTGGTCTGGTGTTTTTGGGCTGATAAGCAGTGCCATTTATGGTGAGTATTATTATGGCATCCAAAGAGTTCAGTTTTGGTCTCATCTGACTAGACCACATTCTTCCAGTATTTCACACGCTCATCTCAATGTTGTGCAGCAAACTTTAAATGAGCTTCAACGTGCTTTTTCTTCAGCAGTGGAGTTTTGCATGGTGAGTGTGCATAGAGGCCATGGCAGTTGAGTTAATTGTTTAACTCGGTGGTTTAAGTTCAATTAAGTAAACTGTTTGTTTTCTTTGAAACAATTGTACTTGCTAATTCCATGTCTTTCTGAAGTTCTCCACAAGTGGTCCTTGGCTCTTGGACAACTCTTCTGATCATTCTTTTCAGTCCTCTGTCAGAAATCATGTGAGGAGCACCTGGTCGTGGCCAGTTTATAGTGAAATTGTTCTTTCCACTTCCGGATTATGCCCCCACAGTGCTCACTGGAACATTCAGAAGTTTGTAACCAATGGCATCAGTATGATTTGCAACAATAAGGTTGCAAAGCTCTTGAGAGAGCTCTGCGCTTTTACACATGAGATGTTTCTTGTGTGACACTTTGGTAATGAGACACCTTTTTGTAGGCCATCAGTTGAGGCTGAACTAATGATATTAATTTGCACTGACAAGGGGCAGGACTGCTTTCTAATTACTGATAGATTTAAGCTAGTGTCTTAACATGCCTTTTTGCACATTCCTTTCTTCAGGTGTTCAATACTCTTTTCCTGTCATTTCATATTATTACACATAACTTAATTTATGGACATTTATGGTTCGATTTCTTTGTGTGGATTACTTTGGTTACTGTCAACATCTGGTGAAAAGTTTGTCAGTACCACCTTTAGAAAAATATTTACTGAGAAAAATGGTGACGTGTTCAATACTTATTTTTTTTATTTTTTTTTTTTTACCCACTGTATCTAGTTTCTGGATCTGAAAATATTACAGTGAAACTGAAACATCTTTCTTGTGGTATTTTGAAATGCTTTAAGTTGAAACTGTTTTATAACTTGCATTTAAAACCTAACAAACATGAGAAGAAAGAATGACAATGATATATTCTTACTGCTTTGAGATGTACTATTTCTTTTATACAGTATAAAGCCAAAACCTGGGTTAAATGGACTTCATTTATATAGCACTTTTCCATCTGAATCAGAAGCTCAAATCACTTTACAGTGTTGCCTCACATTCACCCATACACACAGATGTCGGCACGCTACCATGCAAGGTGCTCAACTGCACATCGGGATCAACTTGGAGATTAAAGACCTTGCCCAAGGAGATTAGTGATTTTCTAGTCTGACAGGGATTTGAACTGAGGATCCTCTGGTCTCAAACCCACTACTTTAACCACGAGACCATCAATATTGGGTCATTTTCAGTGCAGATTCTATGGCTTGTGTGTGATGAGAATGAAAATCATTTTCTCTAATGTCCCTCAGGTTATTGATTCGCTTGGCGTGATGATCTACAAAGCGCTGGATTATGGGCTCAAAGAGCATGAGGAACGTGAACTCAGCCCACCACTGGAGCGCCTGATAGACTTGATGACTAACAGTGAAGCAGCCAAGTGCGACCCCTGTCCCGATGAAGGATACGAGGCCACAGAGGAAGAAGATGATGAGGAGGAGGGGGAGGAGGAGCCTGCCTTTGCTACCACAAACACCACAATCAGCCACGTTCGTAGCTACCAAGACATCATTATGGTGGGTGCTTTAGACTTATTTAAAAAGATGAAAGGGCAGAATTTGTTTTTCATTAACTAGTTAAAGTTGCACTTTAAGTTTATTTTTATCTGGACCTTGGCCTTGGATGCCTTGGCCTTGAGGCTTCAAAGCTTTGGTCATCAAGAAAATTCAAGTAATTTCAAGGCATGTAGAGTTGCTGAAGCAGAACCCTTTATGCAAGCCATTATTTTTATGGAAAATAGTGATGAAAGAGAATTTTTATTTATTTATTTTTTTTTTTTTGGTATAGTTTGACCTCAGAAGTTTATATATGCATATATATTGCATATATACATACACATATTAAAGACACTTCAGCCATATTTAAACACAGCTATCAAGATTACAGATTGAATTTAACATTTATGATCTTGTAACAAATTAATCATGGCACATTTTTCTCCACATTTCATATATAAACTTTTATTTGCTTTTTGAAAGGCACAGTACATAATAAACAATCGCATGAATTCAGATCACAGAAAACTAAAAAGGACACCGAATACTACATTTTTAACTAAACAGAAAACCTTCTTGTGTAAGTCTAAAACTTATTCTACAATGAAGTCCCATCATCCATTTCCCCTATCACTTTGAGTATACATTCGCATGATGTGGTTTCCACAGTTGCGTGTAGTTATTCTTCCACATGCGGAACCTTGGTTGTTTTCCAGTGTCTCAAGATGATCCTTAAGACTGTAATGATACTAGTCATAATAACTGAAAAAGTAGACTTTGACAAATTAATCACTTGGGACTTATCCACTAACAAAGACGTGGACTCGAAGGAATCCCAGAGCCATACCGTCCACTCAGAATGTCCAACACTTCAGTCTGGGAGAGTCCAATTCGAGGGCATTCCCAAATACAATGAAGAAACGTTTTGGATGCTATCAGACATTTCCAGCATAAATGATCAGGCATCAGTTTCATTCTGTGTAACCTTACCGGTTCGCCAACATCCTTCTCCCAAAGCCTTTTCATATTAGTACTGTCAGTGCTCATAAAACTACTGGTAATTTTGTAAAACTGTGACGCTGAATGACCCAAATACCTAAGACCGCCATTAATACCATTTTTATAGTTGGAGATCACACAATTTCTTATCCATAAATGTCCACATTTCAAATACAGTTTAGGTACCCAAACAGCATACAGAATCCTACTTTTAATACAGAATCCTACTTTTCCTGGAAACGGCTGCTGTTGTTGAAGTTACTTTCGTAATATGTCACATTTTTGGATAGAAAGGCACAAAGACTCTATTTGAGCCCAAGGGATCAATGACTTGGCTGGGGCCTTGCTAGTTAAAGCCTTGGCCTTGAGGAGGTTAAAGACCTGGACAAATCTCCCAAAATTTCCTGTATAATTTCCTGTATTGTCTGTTGTGTCGGTAGCATGGCCCAAGCAGAGGGTCACCCCTTTGAGTCTGGTCTGCTTGAGGTTTCTTCCTCAAATCATCAGAGGGAGTTGTTCCTTACCACTGTCGCAGTTAAGGTTAGCCCTTACTTGTGTGAAGCACCTTGAGGCAGCTTTGTTGCAATTTGGCACTATATAAATTAAAATAAATTGAAATTGCTTGGGACTTGAGGTTTCCAGCCTTGAACTTGAGAGGTTAAGGGTTACAGACTTGGCCTGGGCTTTGCAGGGTCAAACTTTTGGCCTTAAATTACTGAAACTGACAGTTTACCTGTGAAACTCTAGGGATATGGAATGTTTACACTTTCTTTTTTTTTTTTTTTAAATCGGCTCTGTCATCCTCATGGAATTCTCCTAATGGGGACTTTCATGCTCTGAACTCCCAAAGTACTTGTGGAATGTGAGGCATTTAATTATAGGTGCTGCTATTTGGGGAAGATATGTCGAAATGTTCACAGCCTGAGTCTTTTGGATAATGAACTCTGTGTGATGAGGTTTGCTTTCCATTGTTTCCTTTCTCACCTGGTTGTTTGTCAGTAACTTGTAGAAATTATTCAGCTAACTTTTTAAAAAAATATGTTTCTTAATATAGATGTGTGTGTTTTGCACAAACTGTGTGTAATGTCACTGTGCAGATGTCCTCTTGTGATCTTGTGTGTGTACTCGGTGGACTGGACAAGGAAGAAGACATTATGTGATGTCAGACATTCCTGTGGCTAACCAAGCTCAGCAACAAAAGATGAAATATGTCATTGGTCTGGTTTCATTCTTTGTGATGCTGCAGAAAATATACCTGCGCTTCCATTATTCTGGCAGGCAGTCTTGTTGTAACAGTGCAGTTCCATGAGGAACATAACCTGTGTGATGTTTATGAGCCAAAGCTGCAAAAACTGGATGTTCTGGTTTACATAGTTTCGTATTATACGTACAGTGTGGCTTTTTTCTGAAAACTTCATCTGATTACCACAAGAAGAGAGCAATATGTAGAAAGAAACCATGTCTTTAAATTTCATAATCACCAGATAATTTGTATATTGTCTCTAAAGTAATAACTGTTATGCAACAGTCCTGATAAATCAGGCCATTATGACATTGTGGTCAGTATAAAATGTACAGTATTCGTATATTTAATTAAATGGATTAATACACATGCCCATTTTAGTCATTTTGGTGACATTTTAAGTTCCCCCATAAAACATAGTATACGAATCTCAGTCTGAAGTGGTATCATTTCAGTGAGAATGGGTAGAAGATCAGGAAAAAAGAATAATAACCTGGGAAATTGGTGATTGTACTTCTATCAGCAACTTTGATGACATCATTTTTACCTCTGTTTGTTTGTGAAAAGCCTGGAGCCCACAATTTTTCATATCTTTATGAAATTTTTACTGATGATTCATATCCTGACAGGCAAGAACTGATTCCATTTTCAAGGTCATTGGTCAAGGGGAAAAGTCGGGAAAAACCTTGGGAAAATGAGAAAGCCGTATCTTTAACATTGAACGAATTTTCAAAAATTCATAAAATTTCATATTTGAGAGCATTATGTAGGATGGCATCTTTTATTGACTGACAATGTTTGATCCGGATCTGATCCAGATTACAGATTTTGTGGCCATTTAAATTTAATGTTCAGAACCCCCATTTAATGCATGTTTTACATTATATCTTAATTAAGCGTGCCCCGATCACTCTCATATTTGAAAGTGAGGTGCAGACTGACACTATCACGTGACAAAATTTGATCCGGATCTTGGATTTTGCAGTCATTTGAATTTAATATTGAAAAGCCCATTTGATGTGCATTTTCCATTATATCTCAATCAAAAGTGCCTCAGTCACTCTCACTTGTGACAGTGAGGTGCAAAGTGGCGCTCTCAATGAATAGGCTAAGTTTGATCCTCATCTGATCCGTATTGCAGATTTAGCAGATATTTGATTTTAACATTGAAAAGCCCTTTTGATCTATATTTTAACTTCTAAGCCACTTCTAACAGGACTTTGACCTTGAAAATTTTTTCAAAGGTAAAAATTTGTGGAATTGGAAACTAGTGTTGGTGGAGGTTCGCGCTCCATGAGCGCAGTGCTCTAGTTTCCTAATGTTAGTTTTGTGTTTTATGTATGTTTATCCTATATATTTTTTCTCAATGTGAAATTATATTTTAATGCGTGCCGCACTTTTTTGTATGTATAATTGAAAGTCCTATAAAAATACATATTATTACTGCTACTTTTGCTACTACAATTCTGCATGTTTTCTTCTTGAACCTTCAGTTATGACATATCTTATATTTATGTGAGAAATGGCGCTATGAGAGATGTAGATTTAATATAGGTAACTGTGTGTGTATATATGTGTGTGTGTGTGTATATATATATATGTATATATGTATATGTATGTATATATATATATGTATATAAACAGCTCTAGAAAGTGTTGTTGTGCAACAGTGTGACCTTTTTATCGCTGAATTTTTTATTTCAAAATTCTTCGCTCATTCTCTATTGGGGACAGGTCAGGACTTCTGGCAGGCCAGTCCAATATCTTTACCCACTGTGTCCACAGCCATGCCCTTGTAATGTGTGTAGAATATGGTTTTGCTGAAAAATGTGTGGAAGTCCCTTGAAAAAATGTTGTCTTGAAGGCAGCAATCCGTGTACTTTTTTTGCATTAATGCTACGATCACAGATGTGAATTATCTTTGCCAAGGGCACTGATACCATGACAGACCTTGACCTTTGGACTTATTGCTGGTCCTCCTCCTCCTACTACTACTACTACTACTACAAAAAAAGTTGCGAATCAATGATAAGATTACATGTTTCCACTGTGTGAGGGTCCAATCCAGAAGCTCTCAAGCCCAGAGAAGTTGATGTTGCGCCTGGACAAGGTTAACATAAAGCTTCTTTTTTGCACAGTAAAGTTTTAAGAGGCATTTGTGAATGCAACTTTGTATTGTAGTATTTGGCAAAGGTTCCCCAAAATAATCCCTTGCCCATGAGGGTTATATCAGCTTTTGATGAATGGCAGAAGAAATTGGCAAATCCCTTTCGAAGTTTCTTTGAGGAATGTTTTTAAACCTTTCAAAGTCTCAGCCTTTCTTGGATACTGCCTTTATACCAAATCATGATTGCAATCACATGTTGACATCACCTTGTTTGCAATTGCATCATTATTTAATTTTTATTGCTGTGACTTCATTGCTAACCCTAAATTGCCCCTGCCTATTTTTTTTTAATGTATTTATTTATTTCTTTTTTGGGAATCTGTCGCTAGCCTGAAATGCAGAAATGGATATATATTAACAAAAAAAAAAAAAAGTTGACCACACAAATGCCACACACATGAAATATCTTTAATTTATTATGTCTCATACTTTGATGGAAGCCATACGGGGTTTTTTTTTTTTTTTAAGTTGTAATTCCATACTGCCTGAACTTGTTCTGATTTGGGTTTCTATATAATTTGTGCATTAGTAAAACAAAAAGTAGTAGCCTGAAAATGGCTTAAAATCTGGTTGATCTCTGACATATAATCAGTAATATCACATCTGTGCTGTGAGGTGAACCAGTAAGAGAAGATCCTAATGTATTCATGTGGTGTAATGGTCTTGTTTAATGTAATTATCTTGATGAACCATTGTACAGTGTAACCCCGCCCTATTCCCCCCCCCCCTTTACAGCTGTGTTCCTCTCACCTGCCAAGCCCGTCTGATGCCCCCAATCATTACCAGGCTGTGTGCCGTGCTCTCTATGCTGAGACCAGAGAACTGCACAGCTTCCTGGAGAAAATCAGAAGTGCCAAGGAGGTAACATCTTCTAGCTCACTCTGTGTTCTTGATGTATGTGCCAGTACAGAGCCGCATGGGGATTTTGCACAAGTTTTACACTTGATGCCCTTCCTGACGCAACTACATTTTGACCTGGAGAAACGCACGTAACCTTCCTAAGAGGTCTCCAGTCCAAATACTAATCAGGACCTACTCTGCTTTGCTCTTAAGATCTGAGGGACGTGATCTGAGACCTATTTAGGTTTTTTAAATTTTTTTAGATTTGTTTTAAAGTGTCTTTGAGGCTCCTTTTTGTCTCTACAATCTTGAAGCTGGATGATGGCGATAGATTAAATGTAGGAGCATGTAATGGACTTTTTAACATCGTGAAACTATTTAAGGGTGGCCTTTTTTTTGTTTTTTTTTCTTCCTAGAAATGGAATATAGGGCTCCTGCAATAATGAATCAGTGTGTTTTCAAAAATGATTTAATTCCTATAGTCGCACTTTAACCATTTTTAAAGACATTTTATTTGCTTTACTTCAGCATTCAGAATGACACAAAGTGTTTGTCCTTTTTCCAGCACACCTTTGTTTATCTTGTTTGAACAGGAATTCAGGGAAGATATGACCCGGTGACTTAGTCCATAGGTTGACCAACAGCATTTACACACACGGATAATTCATGCAAACACAAAGTGTAATCTTATTAAAGCATTTTAAGGCACTTACAAAAAGAACACTAAGCCATAGTGGTGGCTTTGACTACCACCCACCCCGTGGTTCTGTATGCGAGTGGAAGCATAATTAACAATATAAAGTAGCACATATAACACTGTGTAATTAAAATATCTCCCAAAATGGACAAGTCCCTTATTTTTCAGATTCATTTTCAAAACCTTTATTTTGAAATCATTAGCACAAGGCGGAACGTTTTCACGCTCCAGCTTCGACAAAGATTGTCAACAAAGCTCCCACTTTTCTATAGGAATACACACTTCCTACAGGCACTGCACTAGTTTTTTAAACACCATCTCTTGCCTGTTTATCAACCAATAACATGGAAATAAACTTATAGTTGGTGAAAGATATTACAAGACAAGCGAAATTGATTATAAAAAAAAAATGAAAGAAGGTGTGGGAGGCTAGATAACAACAAACCTTACAACAGTAGTGAAAGATGATGAATCTGAGGAAAAGCTGGAGTCAGTGTCACAGAAGATCAGTCGCGCCTTCTTTCTTGATCTAAAAGTCCGACGCTAACCAGAGTTCTGTGGGTTTGGTTTGATTCTTCAGATGTACTGAAAGGACAGCAAAACTTTGACTGTGCTGTTGATTTTGAAAATGGAAAGCATTAGTATTCCCACAGAGCTCCCAGTTCTTGCTCCACTACCTCTGCGTCCATTTTTGGCAACTGCTCTCGTTAAGCAGTCTGTGCATGTTCATGAGTTTTAGTTAAAGAACAAACCAACTGAACGGTCCTGTAGGAACATGCCCATTTGGAATGTGTGCCCTTTTGTAACAACCACAGTGGCAGCAATTTGGGTTTAAATTGAAAAGTGATGTTCAATCTTGTAGAATATTACAACAAGAAGGGTGGCTCGGAAACTTCTAGTTTTACATTTAAACTAGTCATACAGTCAGGATTTGGCAGCCAGGCAAACATTAATGGCAGTTTGTTGGCAATGGATTTTGTGTGTGTGTGTTTCTCCTTTGTATATTGTCAGTAGAGGTTTGGAATAAATTTTGGACGATTGATCTTAATTTGGTGGATTTTCCCCTCAGTGCTCTTGATGTAGTCATGTCACATATGCTAAAAGCTGAAGCACTTGACACAATTTTTTTTTTTTTTTTTTTTTTTTTTTTTTTTTTTTTTTTTTTTTTTTCCCCCCCCCTGAATTTTTATCTAGTATGTTTACTTCTTCTGACATTTATTTTGGCCAGAACCTTCGGAAAATGGAAGGGGAGACTCGTGAGGAACCTGTTAAAGACCTGACGGAGCTACAGAATTCAGACTGGGTAAAACCGTCTCAGCGAGTGTCACTTTGTAGATTCTACTACTGCTTGTAACATCGGACCACTAATACACCAATGAATCATTTTATTTAATTTCTCGCAGGCACGTTTCTGGGTGCAGGTCGTGCATGATCTTCGCAATGGTGTTAAGTTGAAGAAGGTTCAAGAGCGCCAGTACAATCCGCTACCGACTGAATACCAGCTCACTCCCTATGAAATGTTGATGGATGACATCCGCTCCAAACGATACAATCTACGCAAAGTTATGGTAAGGCTTTCACTAAGGGGTAGTATTTATTCCTCTTTAGCTATTCTGAGTTGGAATAAGATCAGGCCAGTGTAAATGTAAAATGATTTGTTCTGCACTGCAATAAGGTTTTTGTTGAGATTTAGTGTTGTAGCCACACAAAGTAAAAACCAAAGATACGACGTATGTGGATACAAACGCATAATCACCACACGGTGACTAAGTTAGTAGTGGTACTACAATACATTGTTAATACCATAATAGTACTGAATGTGTGTCGTAGCCACACATAATTAGTGCACCACTGCATGGAAATGTAGTCTCATACCCCAAGTGGTAGTGGGGTATGAGACTCAAAATTGGTAACGAATGTGAATAAATTTTAGGGATGTTTGCCACACACACACACACATGTAGGAGTGTACATACAAGGTCTGTTAGAAAACTATCCGACCTTTTATTTATTTATTTATTTTTTTCAAAAACTATATGGATTTGAATCGTGTGATTGCATCAGCTAAGCTTGAACCTTCGTGCGCATGCGTGAGTTTTTTCACGCCTGTTGGGTGCGTCATTCGCCTGTGGGCAGGCTTTGAGTGAGCACTGGTCCTCCCCCCTCATCGAATTTTCATTTTCAGGAAAATGTCTGAACGATTGGAGCAGCGCTGCATCAAATTTTTTCAGAAACTGAGAGACAGCCAGGTGGAAACCATTCGGAAGATTCAGACGGCTTTCGGTGAGGATACTCTGGGCGTCACAGAGATTAAGGAGCATTACAACCGGATTAAAGATGGCCCACTGCGGTGGAGGGCGCGCCGCGCTCCGAGTGGCCATTGACAGGCTGAAAAGATCAGATCATTTCCAAAGTGAATGCTCTGATGTGGGACCGCAAGTCTGACTACCAGAGAAATAAAGAAGAGGTGGACATCAGCACTTTTGCGGCACATTCCACTGTTACAGGAGATTTTGTAATGAAAGATGTGCGGAGGAATTCGCGCGTCGGGATGGAGCCGCAATGGCGCACAACAAAAAGCACGTCCGTGTTGGATGTCTCACTGGACAAGTTGTGACATGCCCGGCTGTTACACAATTTCTCAGATACTCACTCGACTGAAAAGCCACCGAAAGCCGTCTGAATCTTCTGAATGGTTTCCGAACGGTTACTTTTTTTTTGGTGGGGGTAGGGGGGTACATGTATGTGCATATTAATGATGTGATTTCTAACAATCATGATTCTAGAATGCTGATAGCGGGTGTCAGGTTTAGAATGTGCATATTGTGTTGGTTTAATTATATCATTTTAATATGCTCGAAGACTGGATCTGAAGAACCAGTACCCTCCCCAACCAGCTGGTGCTGTCCCGGATGTCTGCGTGGACTTAATAATTCTCAAAAATGTGATGTTCCTCTGTATTGTTAAAAAAAAAAAAAGATTTTTTTTATTTTATTTTATTAGTATGACCTAAGCTGAGGGTCACCCCTTTGAGTCTGGTCTGCTCAAAATGATCAGAGGGAGTTTTTTCTTACCACTGTCACCTGTGTGTTTGCTCTAGGGGTTGGTAAGGTTAGACCTTACTTCTGTGAAGCCCCCTGAGGCAGTTTTGCTGTGATTTGGTGCTATATAAATGAAATAAATTGAATTAATATACAAATTGAGGCACTGACTTACAAATGCTGTACATTTTTAATAAAAAATTTCAAGTGTCTAAAATTTGCAAGGGCATCAGACAGTTCTAATTCCTCTTGTTTAGAAGCACTTCAGTGTTGGATTTAATTTTAGTTTCGTCTGATAATGGTGCTCTAGGTAAATGGTGACATCCCACCCCGGTTAAAGAAGAGCGCCCATGAGATCATTCTGGAATTCATCAGATCACGACCTCCTCTGAATCCTGTAAGCTATGCACAACACACTGGCACTAAAATACAAACGTACACAGGATGCTGGTTTTAGTTTTAATTGCTGAATGTGAGTAATGCCACACCATGTCATATTGAAGTGATAAACTTTAACTACTTCACTTATTACTACTCTAAATAATAAAGTTTAAGAAACTGATTAAAGGTGCATGATGTGGTTTTCCGTGATATACAGTGTTGACGTTTCAGATTGCAGTAATCCGCTAACCTACCTTCACCCTTCCCTTTCCAAACATGCACATGCTCACACTCATTAGTGAGCATTCTGGGAAGAAATTGGAGAAGCTTGTTTTGTCCCTCTTTGTCTGGGTTGTGTGACAAAATCATGCAAAAACTGTCATGATAGACAGAAAAGATGATTTAGAGGAGCAGATTGGACAAACTCTAAATGTTGTTAGTGAGTGTTTTTGCTTTTATCACTGTACACGTTGTTAGCTATGTATTGCCATGGAAACAAAACCAGTGTTCAGCATTTTTCTTATTTGTATTTTAATATGGCTGCAATAAGGTATTAAGCATCTCCATTTCAGAGCATTTCTGGTAGTCCAACTGTTGGCTAGTTGCAAAACTGGCTAGCTGGTTAACAACTGATTGACGTTAGCTGGCAAGCTAGCGCTAACTAACTTAACCAAACAGAAACAAGTTCACTAAATTTCTGTTTTTCAGTAATGTTAGTTTACTTGTCCAGTAAGATGAACACTAGCTCGGGGTTGGTTTTGATACCCAAAATCAAACTGGGGTCCCTCTTTCTCTAAAGATATGCAGATGATCACCTTATTTTTCTCTAGCATCAATCTGATTCCAATTTGGCATGATGGATGGGGATCTGTTTGTTTTTGTTTTTCTCTCTTCTTGGTTGGAATCTGTGCTGGGAGCTGGCCCTCCATGACCCTTAATTGGACTAAGCGGTTGAAGATGTGTATGTGGTTGACTCCATGTTGTTAGCTACACAACAGATTCCATAATTCAAACCACAGTCATCTCTGCGAGAGTGTACAGACCTCACACCCCACGTAGGGGAATAGACGTTCCAGTGAAATCTGACCATTTGATTTTTGAATTGAATGTGTACGGGCTGTTATAGTAGGGTGACCATATTTTGATTACCAAAAACCTGGACACTCGGCCTGGCAGTGACATACTCGGTTGGCAGCGGGTACTAATCGGCAGAACCAGAATGATGATACAGTTGATGGAATGATTGACAGAACAGCACCTTACTATGCCCCCTACTCAAGATTTTGACAACCAATCTCAAGATAATGAAATAAAATGTTATCATACAAAGCAGAAACTTATCTCTTTTCTGTCCCAGTTAGTACTACTTGCTGGAATAGCAGATTGCCATATTGGAGAATTTACCCTCACTAACACTAGAAGCTTCTGTTCTGCCATTCCGTTGCTGCTCTGTCAAGAGTTTGGCGCTACTAATGCCAACCTAAAGCTTTATATAGTGGCTAAATAACTTGATTTATTTTTAATGGTGAGACCTGATCAATACTTGTTTTGTGTGTAATATAAACAATGACCCATTCCACCAATTGTTCCGGTTCCAGTCCGCCTATAGTTCCGGCGATTAGTAGCTCCCCGAATGCCGGTCAATTTAATTGCCCGACGAAAAACTAGGACATTGTCCTAACTTTCTAAAACAAACCCCAGGACGGCCACAACAATGTAAAAACAGGACATTTGTTTGGTCACCCTATGTTATAGATATTAAAGTGATTAACAAACATAATTGGAAAAAAAACCCCCTCCATCACTCACCTTTTTAAGTGAAATGGCAATTTTGTGGTTTTGGTAATAAGAGCCTCATTTTTGATTTGTTATGACAGGTTTCAGCCCGTAAATTAAAACCTTATCCCCCACGGCCCCAGAGCCTCCACGAGAAATTACTGGAAGACATCAAAGCCGAAAGGAAGCTCCGGCCCGTCTCACCGGACATGATCCGCAGAAACCGCCTGGGTGAGACACACACAGATTTGTTGTTGCTGTTTGTGCACATATGCCACAGAGTCTATGTTGATGTGTTGAGTGAAATAGAAATGTCTGTGCCGTACTGCATGCAATAACTTTCATAGTTCATTAGCTTTGATTGTATCTAATCTGTGTGAATGTGGTCATTAATTTATTGCATGGCTGCTCTTTAAAAGAAAAATTAACAATGACTTAATCCTTCTTTCATGTGTTCCTCGTGATTAGTGACGACTCACTTCTGATGTGGATTTTATTTTATTTTTTTCTATCAAAGATTTGAATCACATTGACTGCTACTGCATGTTTTCATTTGCTTTCATTAATTTTAATGCTCTAAAGCATGCAGAGTTTGTCAGCCTGCAACATACAGAATATGCACTTTATGCATGGAGTTGCACAGTACTTTATAACTAGAAACATCAAGACTTTGATTCTTGTGACTTTCAGGGGAATCAGGAAAGCATCTTTAAAAATGTGTCATATATATATATTAAAAAAAAAAATCAGTTACAAGAATTAATCCTAATGGGAAATATTTATAGGCACAAAGCGTGTTTTTTTTTGGGGGGGGGGATCATGTAGGAATTGCCTTGTGAGCGAGATTACTTCACGTGTACTAGCCTGATTGTCACCAAACTTGGTATCTGGATTATGCATAGTGACCTGACGAAGTGTATTGATTTTGTGGTCAAACGGTCAAGGTCACTGGAGTGTACTTTGTACAAAAAAAAAATCTTGATCACAAAAACTTCTTTCTTAGTTGCCAGATTGTCATCAAAGTTGGTTTGTGTATTAGGTGTGGTGACCCAAGAAGGTCAAAATCACTGAACTATACTTTGTAAAAGTGTTACACTTAAAACTCAGCTTAGTACCCAAAGTGCTTTGGGTCAGTGCAGACTATGCACTTGTTTTTTTTTTTATATATACATCATATTTGATGGACTAGCCTTCTGATTGGTTCACTGCATTCACCAAGTGGGTGCATGACAATACTTCAATAACACTGGTCAACGCGATTTTTCTTGCATGGAGTTTTGCAATGGATTTTGTGTAATTTGGGGGCGCTGAATCCAAATGTGGTGTTAGTTTTTGCTAATCACAAAACATATTTCTTGTATCAGGCACTGAAACAAAAGCTGCAGTCTCACACACCTCTTCGGTGCCATGAACGATATTATGGCTCTCATCCACATTTCAGGAACCTGGGTTAAAAACTATGCTTCTGAAGCTGCTTTTGTGCATGATTAGTGGCATCAAACTCGCGAGTGAGCAATTTTTGTGTAATCAATTAATATGGAACATACAGATTGCAAAAAAGTATGACATGATAGAGGAAATCTGAGCTCAGATTTGGATTCAGCACCCCAAAATTACCCTGAATCGGTTGTAAAAGTCCATGGAATTTTTTTTTTTTTTTTTTTTTTTTTTTTTTTTAACCAGTGTAATTAGTTAACGTGTGAGCACAAAAATAACACCATCTGCAAAGTGGTGCAGGTGATGGCAAAATTATTGCACTTTTTTTTTTTTTTTTCCCAAATAACCGTCGCTGGGAATAAAAAAATTCCCAAAGCAGATGGTGGCAGCATAAATTCACCAGCGATTGTTGCCAAGGAGAAGCTTTGATTACCAGTTCCAAAATAAAGCTTTTAACATGTTGATGCTGCAGAAGGTTTTTATACCAAGGATTTTTTTAAAACATATTTTCAGAGAACCTGAGTTTATTAAGAGTATGTTGTTGTGTGCCTCCCTTTAGACTGTATTATAAGTTGTGATGCTGTCTGTGTCTGTCTGTTGGCTTTGGAGTAAACATGTCCAAAACAGAATTTCTCACAACCTGTTTGGTGGATAAGAATGAAACCCTCTTTAAAAGCCCCTTCGTCAGTGTAGTTGTGTACCTGCCATTCTTATGGCCTTGGCGGACTTTTAAAGGTCACACGTAGCCTTTTGTTGAATATTTGTACCGTACTTTAGTTGCGACACGCTGTCTAAATGAGATGACTCATTGATTCCATCCATTGCTCCTTACAGGTTTCTTTTTGTTGTGTTAACGTGGGCATATTTCTGTCATGCAACCGCTTAGCATGTCTTACAGTTTTGACTCAACAGGTAATGCTTTTCTTATGCTACAAACGTATTGTTCCTTTTTTTATTTCACCTATTGACTCTTCATTCCAGAGTATTTTTAGATTTAGTTTTGCCTGATTTTATTTATTTTTATTTTAAACACACACCTCTTTTCATTTCATGCTTTTGTTGCACAAAGTACGTGTACAACAATAATGTCAGATGACGTGTGTGTGTGGTGCAGTGCAGCTTTTATGGGAAAACCTTAAAATCTGACATCGCCACATTGTCGAGATTACAGGTCACTGCTCTGCAGCCAGAGAGCACAGCGTCCTGCGTGTCCACATCATCTGACTGAAATGTCTGAAATCTGCATAACATGCGTGTCTATGAGCTACTTTGATATAAACTAAGTTGCAGATGACATTCTGAATCTATATGTAGACTCAATGCAAACATAGTTTTGGGGTAGGGAAGCTTGAATCTTCGACTGGACTGGGTTGCTTGACGCGAGAACGTTTCGCTTCACATTGCAGAAGCTTCCTCAGCTAAAATTCTTGCTCTGGAAGTCTGACTTCTGTCTGACTCTTGTAGAGACGAATAAACAGAAGCCAACAAAAGCTGGAGTTTTAAACCTAACCAGACCCCTCCTACTGAGAGGCAGACTGCTATAGGCTAGTGACTAAACAATAGCTCTAATTAGCAACTATTGTGCTCTAGTTAGCACTCTCCTAATGACAGGGCAGCTGTCCCTCCTAATGATGGGATGGATGCCTTACCTGATTGCTCGCTTGATGACTCTCCTGATGACGTGAATGACTCATTACCATGAACAAAAGACTGAAACTCCTTTGACCTGAGTACCCCATTGTAAACAGGGGATAAAGCATGTGTCAGAGCCCCTCCCCGGTTAAGGCTGGGTTTCAAACGTTTCACATAGAATGCCTGAATGACCATTTTGTTAATTCAGGTATTTCATCACAAAATATTTATTATCTATATATATAATAGAGCTAAGCAAAGCAGTTGGCTTGGCAGAGTGGGTGGTGGTATCATTTTGTTTACTTGATCAAAGGTGTTTTAGGATTTGCTCTGATAGTGCAGAGAATTATGTGCATACAAATTGCACTCATCACATTCCTCTACTGCCATGGCGCTCAGTTCCCTTCCTTGTCCCACAGTGTGCTTTTCTGCTGTGCACAAACTCTATATTTGTGAATGTGGCCCACACGTCCCAGCCCAGCATCCCCTTAATTTCCACCTGGTATGAGTGATGACAGATGTTCAACACGTCCCTCACTTTAGTGTCCATCCCCTGTAAGATATGACGGTAATGAGTGTGTGGTCCTTCTGAAAGGCAGTATTCACTCAATTCCTCTGCAGGCGCAGGGAAGAGCATCAGCACCCCTCAGGACTTGTTCCGCAACTCAGGTAATTGAAGCACAAAGCATCCCGTTGGTATGAGTGTGAGCAAATATGTAAGCTCTGTGATGCCGTACACTCTGAGATTGTCTATTTTCTGTCGGATTGTGACTTAGTTGAAAAGTACGATGGCCAAGAAGGGCTGTGGTACGTCTGAGTTAAAACAAACACCTGCATCAATTCTATCGCTGATAGTTACATAAAAAAAATCTTACAAATTGTGAAAACGCTTGCAAACACAGAGCACAAACAAATCTAACTTACAGCACAGGCAACGATTTAATTTGATAATGTGCCTGCTGCAAATTCATGCAATCCATCCAAAAACACAAATGCTTTGCAAAGCTGCACAACACAATAGAAGTACTAACACAGTAAGAGGTTTCTGCCCAGAGGATTTTAACTGACTTCTGCTGTTCAGTGCATTGCAAATAAAATAAAATGAGAATTTTGCTAGTTTAAGAGTAAAATCAGATAAAAAAGGAAATAAACTTACTCAACTCTGTTGACCAGGTGGAGATGAAGAAATTTGAGTGCCACTATGCACAGAACGGTCCATCGCTAAAAGTCCTCCAGGCAGAAATCTCCTGTGTGGTGAATGCTTCCATTGTGTTGTGGAGCTTTGCAGCACATCTTTTTATGCGTTTGCTGTGTAAATTTGCAGCAGACATGTTATGCAAGTTTTTATTTCTCAGTTTGCTACCTGCATTAATGTAATGTATATGTGTGTGTGTGTGTAATGTCTGCATTTGTTAGAGTTGTTAAAATTTAGATGTCTTTTGGCCTCTGAGTTGAGCATATGGCACATACTTATCTTGCTTAACATACGGTGCATCCAGAAAGTATTCACCACGCTTCACTTTTTCCATATTTTGATATGTTACAACCTTATTCCAAAATGGATGAAATTCCTTTCTTCCTCCTCAAAATTATACTCAACACCCCATAATGATAACATGACTTTTTTATTTATTTTGCAAATTTATATATAAAAAAACCAAAAAAGCAAAAACAAACTAAAATCATGTGAACATGACTATTCAGACCCTTTGCTCAATACTTTATTTGTTGATGCACCTTTGGCAGCAATTACAGCCTCCAAGTCTTCTTGAATATGATGCCACAAGCTTGTGCACCTATCTTTGGGCAATCTTGTTCATTCCACTTTGCAGCACCTCTCAAGCTGCATCAGGTTGGATGGGGAGCGTTGGTGCACAGCCACTTTCAGATCTCTCCAGAGATGTTCAATCAGATTCAGGTCTGGGCTCTGGCTGGGCCACTCAAGGACATTCACAGAGTTGTCCTGAAGCCACTCCTTTGATATCTTGGCTGTGTATTAGGGTCATTGTCCAGCTAAAAGATGAGCTGTTGCCCCATTGAGGTCAAAGAGTGCTCTGGAGCAGGTTTTCATCCAGGATGTCTCTGTACATTGCTGCATTCATCTTTCCTTCAATCCTGACTAAACATCCCCACAGCATGATGCTTCCAATACCATCCTTCACTGTAGGGATGGTGCCTGGTTTCCTCCAAACTTAATGCCTGGCATGACAGAGTTCAATCTTTTTCTGATCAGACCAGAGAATTCTGTTTCCCATGGTCTGAGAGTCCTTCAGGTGCCTTTTCACATACTCCAGGTGGGCTACCATTTACCTTTTACTAAGGAGTGGCTTCCATCTGGCCACTCTACCATACAGACCTGATTGGTGGATTGCTGCCAAGATGGTTCCTTCTCTAAGGTTCTCCTCTCCAAAGAACAATGCTGGAACTCAGAGTGACCATCGGGTTCTTGATCACCTCCATGAGTAAGGCCCTTCTCCCCAAATTGCTCAGTTCAGACGAATGGCCAGGGGGTATTGTGAGCAGAACTTTGAGGGAAAAATGAATTTACTCAATTATGGAATAAGGCTGTGTAACATAAATGTGGAAAACGTGAAGCGCTGTGAATACTCTGGATGCACTGTGTGTGTGTATACTGACTCTGTATAGCCGCACATGGTAATAGTACATTTAATACCTTAGAATACACACGAGCATGGCGGTCCGCTGTTTATATGGTGAATGTTCTTGAGGATTTATGTGATTCAGTGTTGGACAAAACCAAACTATAGCGAACTGTTTAAAAGTGTATCAGAAGCTATTTAATGACTGATTGCTTTGGTCTGTCACCCCCAGACACCCCTAATACACGTCGAAAGTTGACTGTGAGCACCCAGTCCCTGGCCAGTGACACTACGGACATGGTGGACGGGGTGCAACCATTTGGCCAGAGGAAAAGGCTGCTGAAGGCACCCGCGCTTGCTGAGCTGGAATGTTCTGAATCTGATGTAAGAAGCTAATCTCCTGTGGCTGTTGGATGATCTCCTTTATTTGTTACAATTTTTACCAAGTCCAAAAAATGTAGAAGGCAGAAATGCTTCATAGGCTTACAACTCTCACTGACGACTAAGAATGTCCCGATCCGATCACGTGGTCGGAAATCGGGCTCGATCACGTGGTTTCAGACTTGATTGAAATTGGACATTGCATCCCGATCAGGAATCCGACATAGATTTTATCCTCATTATTTTGATCAGCGCTATTTCAAGCTCATTATTGCAGGTTAATGGGCCTTTCACACGTCGGAAGCGTCTGAGGCGTCGAATCGGTCTAAAAAGCATTATTTTCAATGAGACGTGTTGCTTTTTAGAGGCGCCAGAAGCGTTGTCAAAAGCCGAGCTAAAGCGACGCTTCTGATGGGAGTGCGCATTGCCGCTTGTCAGCAGGCTGACGCGGTCAACACAAGTTCAACTTTCGATGCTCTGAGCTGTGACGTAGCTTCGCGCTGTCCAATAGAAACGATGCGTTGAGCCAAAACACAGAAGACTAGTGGCAGAAACCACTGATCTGTACAAAACAGATCGGTGCAGAAACCACTGATCTGTACAAAACAGAAACGTGTCACAGGACTGCTCATTTATAGAGCAGTTTTCTGAAGAAAAATCCTTGGAAATGTTTTGTTGTTGTTGTTTGTTACCTCAAAATTTCTGATTACTGTTAAAAAAAAAAAAAAAGAAGTTTAGAACACTTGTAATTAAAATGGCTAAATCAATAAATGGTTCTTTAGAAACCTTTCATCTGTAAATTAAAACCACCTGTTATTTCAGATTAGATAATTTCTTGTTTAACATACGGAACCTTGGACATTTATTTTTAGACAAATAAAATAACATGGAAATTTGTACTTTTTTTTAAGTCTGGTAGATTATTACTTGATTGTTCAAGCTACCTCAAGGTTGATTCAGTTTTTTATAGTATCTGATTGGGACTCGGTATCGACAGATACTCAAAATCAGATGACTCGGAATTGGATCGGGGCCAAAAAAAACCTGATCGGGACACCCCTACTGACAGCCCCACCTGCTCCTAAGTCATCATCAATCCAGCATCCTCCAAACTTCCAGCAGGTGGTGGACACTTCTATGCACAATTGAACTGGTGCATAAAGTTCACCATATGTAAAACAGCTTGTCCTCATTACATGTCTCTTTAATTTGATGATCTATAAGATTACAGTATTTGTTGTATTTGAGTTATCGTGTTCTCTTGCTGCATTTTAGAAGGTATATGCCTTTGCTTTTCTAAAGTCTAGGATTACTTGATCAGTCCATACCCAAGTTGCCTGTAAAATCAGAGTATCCAGAGTCTTTACATAGAATCTTGCTAGTGTTTGAGAAAAAGCTGTCTTATTTAATTGGTCATATTTCTTCCTTCAATTCAGCTGGATTTTGCATCATCATGTAAAGAGCAACATTATGGTTGAATATGTTCTGTCTGATTTTTGTGGTTGAAAGGAGGAGCCCACACAGAGCAGCTCCAGCATGTCCACATCTCTGTTGGAGGACACATCTCCTGAATGTGTTACAGGGAAGAACGGTAGGCCCTGACTGTGAAAGTACCGAGATGTTTCAAACATACACTCATAGATCAGTTGAACACATGCTCCAGTTGACAGTGAGTTGTGTGTTTTTGTTTTTTTTCTCCCCCCCTCCATCACATCACTCTAGTTCAGCCAAAGTTCCTACCAGTAACTGCAATTCCTCAGCCGGCGAGGCAGCGGACCCCGCAGAGACGGCACCCTGTTGAGGAGACGCCCACCGGTGTTCGCCACTTTGCACCTCCATCCAAGTCTTTGGTACGTAATCCACAAGAGTTAATTGTAACTCTTAAGGCAAATTTAAACATTTTATAAATTCCTTGTATTTCAGCTAGCTAAGGAGTTGGGTTAGCAATATGTAGATGTGAGTTTGATTCCTGCTCATGTTACCCTTCTGTGTCTTTGGATGAGACACTTCATCTGCATTGTCTCAGTCCACCCAGCTGTCAATGGGTACTGGCTATGCCTGGGGAAGTAACCTGCATTGGACTTGTGTCCCATCCAGGGAGAGTTGTAGGGTGTTCATTGCACATCAAAAATCGACAATTCCGAGTTGGTGTTTCCAACGTCCAATCTAAATGTGTTCCAGCACGTTTTTGGGAAAACATGTTGATACTGATTTGTTTATATCTTCACTCCTTTTGGTGATGTTTTCATCTGCCATCTTGAGAGGGGATTGTCATGAGTTTGCAACCCACCCCCATGCTAACAGCAACACCAGCATTTACAACTCATGTCAGGACCTGTCACATACATTTATTGCATTAAACATCAACCGCTACATACAATTTAAAAATTTAAAGTAAAACTTATGTGTGCGCCGCCATATTACTGTGGTGTCAGATTGTGACCTCGATCTACATCGGTCTTGCCCAGTTTTGTTCTTGGAATTCCAACTTAAATGGCCAATCCATTGCACTGTTTTGAGTCAGAGTTAAGAGTACAGTGGAATGCAGCACAGCCACTGGCACCAATGGGCCTTGTGGCCTGTGTAGGATATACTATTGTAAATTTAACACTATAACAGCACTTAGAGTACATGAGATTTAAAAAGGGATGCATCAAAAAGCGTGAAAGTGGAATCCCAAAATGTAAATCTGAATATACAGCCTGATGCTGGATTTGTAAACAAGATTTTCATTATATCTGTAGAATTTGCTGCCATCCTGTGACTGCACATTTGTTCACCATGAGGTCACTGGTTCTCTGAGTAACTTTGTGCCGGTCCTATGATTCAAGCGAGGCAGCTGGACATAATTGAAACCACAGGACAAAAAAACTGATAAAAATGGTTAGAATTAGATGGTAAATTCTCACTACATGCTTGTATAATGTCAAACCAAGAGATCAACTAAAAGCATTTGGTGAAAACCTCACAGGCACCGAGCTCATCAGGATAGATTGTACTTTTGAAATGTTGCACAGTAAACCTTCTCCAAAAATGTGATTATTGCTTTCAGATGGTGATTTGGTCAATACAGTGAGATTAATTATCCAAGCAGTTATACAACTAACTATTTTAAAATACACACATTTGTAAATGTTTTTGAGCTGTCTGGCATCTCTGCTCACATACAAACAGGGACGTCTTTGTTCTCGGATGGCAGTTCCCCTCCCATCGGGTAGTCTTTCTCTCGTTATGTCAGCTGTCTTATTCTGCCAGAAATGTACTTGTAGTAATTTCCTGTTTTGTATAATGCTGCAGATGATAGTGTTTTTGCTTTTAACACATCAGGGGACAGATGAGTGGACGTGCAGACATGATCTTAGGCCAGCAGGCGTTTGAAGGCTGTAGGTGTTAAATCTGCATCACCATGAAGACTCTGAGGAGCATGAGGGCTCTGATGGAGAGCAGGAAGAGAAGAAAAACACTTATTTATTCAAGTCTGACAGCTGCAGCATCAGGAAACTCAGATTTTTTTTTTTTCCTGTTGTGTAGTTAGATTTCATGCCAAATTTATGTAAAATAAATAGCACTTTAATGATTTGGCCTACAGTTCAGTTAGGCTTGACTGTCTCCCCTTCAAAATGTGTGCTAATAGATTCAAGCCATTTGCTTTAAGTCTTATCTATTGGGGCTGCAACTACTATTTTTGTAATTGATTTACTCACTCATCTTCAACCGCTTATCCAGGATTGGGTTGCGAGGACAACAGCTCTAGCAAGGGACCACCTCTGACTGGGGGATCCTGAGGCGTTCCCAAGCCAGTGTGGAGATGTAATCTAGTCCTGGGTCTTCCCTGTGGTCTCCTCCCAGATGGATGTGCCTGGAACACCTCCCTAGGAAGACCTCCAGGAGGCATTCTTACCAGATGCCCGAACCACCTCTTCTGGCTCCTTTCAACGCGAAGGAGCAGTGGGCTCTACTCTGAGCTCCCCACGGGTGACCCTTGATCGCTTGTACCCGCGATCTAGTTCTTTCAGTCATGACCCAACCCTCATGACCATAGGTGAGAGTAGGAACAAAGATTGACCAGTAGATCGAGAGCTTCAAAAAAAGTCTCAGCTCCCTTTTCGTCACAACAGTGACGAAACAGGGCGAATGCAATACTGTCCCTGCTGTGCCGATTCTGTGGCAAATCTCACACTCCATTGTCCCATCACTTGTGAAAAAGACCCCGAAGTACTTGAACTCCCTCACTTGGGGCAAGACCGTATTCCCTACCTGTAGTAGGCAATCCATTGGTTTCCTACGGAGAACCATGGACTCAGATTTAGATGTGCTGATCCTCATCCCAGCCGCTTCACACTCGGCTGCAAACCGACCCAGTGAGTGTTAGAGGTCACCAGCTAATGAAGTCAACAGGACCACATCATCTGTAAAAAGCAGTGATAAAACCCTGAGCCCACCAAACTGGAAACCCTCCTCCCCCCGACTATGCCTTGATATCCTGTCCATGAATATCACATACAGGATTGGTGACAAGGCACAGCCCTGGTGGAGGCCAACCTCCACTGAAATAGAGTCCGACTTACTGCCAAGCACCTGAACACAGCTCTCCCTTTGTGTGTACCAAGATTGGATGGCCCTGAGAAGGAACCCCCCTCACTCCATACTGCCACAGCACCTTCCACAGTATCTCCCGGGGTACCCAATCATAGGCATTCTGCAAGTCCACAAAACATGTAGGCTGGATGGGCATACTCCCAGACCCCCTCCAGGATCCCAGGATCCTTGTGAGAGTGAAGAGCTGGTCGGTTGTTCCACGACCAGGACGAAACCCGCATTGTTCCACTTCAGAGGTTCGACTATCGGCCAAACCCTCCTTTCCAGCACCCTGGAGTAGACTTTACCAGGGAGGCTGAGTAGTGTGATGCCCCCGTAAGTGGCACACACTCTCTAGTCCCCTTTTTTAAATATGGGGACCACCACCCCAGTTTGCCATTCCTTAAGCACTGTACCAGACCTCAACGCAGTGTTGAAGTAATTGATTTAATCTATCAAATTTTTTAATTACTCATACGATAATTTCTTATTCGGCCATTGATTGATTACACTAGTATCCTTTAGTACTTTACTAGTAAATCGTAACCATACAATCTACCACTAACATTCAACCTTGCATTCAAATATTTTGTCATAACAAATATCTATTTCCATAAATACATTTAAAAAAACGACAGTAACAACATATAAAAGATTTAAAGTAAGGGCAGCATGGTAGCAAAGTAGTAAATGTACTTTATTTCAAAACTGAAGGTTCCAGGGTCAAGACCACCTAAACCTGTTCTCCATGTAAGGTGGAGTTCCATCAGGAAGTTCATCCTGTGTGAAATTTGTGCAAAATCAACATTGGTTCTGCTGTGGTGACCCCGAGCAAAAAGACCACCAAACACACAAAAACAATCAAAGTTGGGTGTGTGTAGAAAGAACTTACCATACAAGAAATATAGAGTGCAAATAATTAAAAAGGCCATCATAGAAAAAAAAAAAGATGTGCAACACAGTTTTGCCTCTTCCTGAGACACACAAATACAGAAGATAAAATCTTAATATGTTTCACAGCCAACAATTATTTTCATTCTCAATTACTCTGGTTATTTTTATTTGGACAAATCTATTAATGGTAGTTGTTTGGTCCATCAGATGTCACAAAATGATGAAAAATATCAATAAGAATTTGGATGTAAAAAAAAAAAGACTTGAATCACTTAATTGATTGCCAAAATAGTTGCAGATTAATTAAATTGTTTCAGCTCTGTTTGAATTTTGTTTTCCTTCTGTCTGCTGGTCAGGTGGAAGCTGCCAGTGGTTCTCAGGGAACGGTATGTTGCTGCTACCACCTCATCAGTGTCATCAAGATGGATTACAGTTGTTTGTATGGGAGAACCATAACACGCTGGGTGGGGACAAAAAAAAATTCAACAGCAGCATTTCAGATATACAATTTAAAGTCTATTAACATCTCATTACAATTTCCAAACTGCACTGGCTCCAACACTTGGTCTTGCGTTTTTCAGTGGACATAAGGAAACTAACTTCTGGAGATCTGCTGATTTTTATTTTTGTTTTCTTATTTTGTAGCCGTCTTGGCTTAATTCCTTAGAATGCATTATTTTTGCTTTGCTTTGCTTTTAAACACACCAATGCATCCGTTCTTCAAGTAGTTCCTTAAATACAACCACAGATTCCAAAACTAATCACTAATCCTACCAGTTCATCACTCAGAAGCTTTCACAAGCAATGTGGAATGCTGTTATATTTCCTTGTGACCGTAGTGCACATCATGATGGAAAAAAAATTGAATAGCCAAAGTAGTAGAGTAGTGAATCGTGGTGTGTTGTTGGAAGTAAATGTGCAAGAAGGAAAATTGAGCATTGATCTCAGTGAATGAACCTTATCCTCCTCCAAAGTTTGAAGTCTTTGGAGTCCTGGTGCTTCCAGTATTATAGTGTTTGTGAGACTAACCAGTGATTCAAGGCACTGACTGGATGTCTTTGGTATCAGGTTTCTCCAGAGAATCCTTGAGTACTGCTGGAATGACGGTGTCAGATAAGTGGTTACTTGGAGAAACTGAGACAAAATGATTCTGAATTGTGAAGGAATGGCGATTGTGATATTATGGCCATGTGGCATATCACCCTGCACATGATCCAGCATGAAGGTGCCTCAGTGCTGACTTGAGGAGGCCAATGGGATGACCATGTTTCACTTGGCTAGGACAGATAGAGGACTACTTTCAGGAGATGGGGATCGACCTTTGGTCTGGCTGGAGGCTGCCAGTTAGGATCCAAGGCAACAGTGTAGTAGTCAAGGACCAAACCATCAAGGCCAAGATGCTGACTCCTCAAGGCCCAGAAACCAGGCGTTAGACCCCTTATATCCAAGGCCAAACCTTGAAACCTCAAGGCCAAGGCATAAACTTCAAGAACAGGTGTTGTATTCAATAAAAGTAGTATTCTGTAAATGTAATTGTTTAGGTACCTATATTGTCTTTAAAAAAAATTCTGTAGGTTTTGAAAATGAGATGACCGAGACTTTGAAATACAAAGGCATACAACACGAAGGCCAAGGCCTGGAGAAATGTGCCTGACAGCACTTTAAGGTCAAGGTTGAACATCAAGGCACCATAACATTGTTCCACACAATGGTAGATGTGGCACTGTGCACCACCAAGCTTTCCAAATCTAGCTGTAGAAGCTATGCAGGAGTCCTTTTGTAGAAGTCACTCTCCTGGTCTAGAATAAAGTGAATCAAAGTACAGAACAAATTGTCAAAATCTGTGTGCCACCTGCATGGTTTATTTGTTACATCAAAGATTTTTTTTTTGTGATTTTTCTCTATCATTGCACATGCACATCTGTGAAACTCACACATGTGGTTGATGTTGTGGTCCAGTGATGTCACCATTACCATATCATTGCACGCTTGGTGTTTGGGTAACATGGTATCCAGTAGCTGCTTCACATGGTGTTTCCCCTCATTGGTGTCATGCATTTGTGCTCTCACATTAACCATCCTGCAGTAGTCGATCCAGTGACTCATCGTCAGATTTAAGTGTGCTGATCAGATGCATGCTTTGGTTCCTCCAGGAGGAGTTCTTCTACACTGCAGAATGCTTAACTTTGACAGTAGAGGAGGTGATGCACATCAGGCAAGTTCTGGTCAAGGCTGAATTGGAGAAGTTTCAGCAGTATAAAGAAATCTACAATGCACTCAAAAAAGGAAAGGTAATAAATCTTATGCATCATTGGGTTAACTTGTTTCGTTCCTGTGATGGAACTAATATGTTGTGTAAATCCAGAGAATCACACGTACCAGTTCTCATGTTTTCTTACCTCTCCAGCTTTGCTTTTCATGCCGGACCAAGAAGTTTTCTCTCTTTACCTGGTCTTACACCTGCCAATTCTGCAAAAGGTGAACATAGTCACTGTTACTGCAACAGTTTTATCCACACTATGCATGAATGCTGAACCTAACAGTTAATTTTTATCTTTTCTAGGCCTGTTTGCTCCCAGTGCAGTAAAAAGGTAAGAGGGCTCTTAACATCTCACAGCATCAACTGGTCTATAAGTGATTATACAAACAACTTTCAGTATTTACCCTGTGCATCACTGTGCAAGCAGGGTCTTATAATCACGTGTGTGAGAGAGAGAACAAAATAACTTAAAACAAAAACAGTTGTATGGATTTTCAAAAAACCTGGTGTGAATGTTGCTTGGGTTAATGTCTTCCTTCAGTTGATTAACCTTTAGAACAGACTTGTCAAAGGTCAAGGCCAAGCAAAACATACCCCCCACCTCCATGAAAACAAAACATGTTTACCATAATATCTCCATTACCAAATTATTCAAACAAAATTACAGGTTGAGCTAATAGGATTAATAAATGGAATAGTTTTGACTGTGTTGAATGTTTGGTCTACAAAGTAAAGGTCAATGTCGACGACCATTCGATTCTATGACGTAACATGATAACTAAGCATGACCTATGATGCAAACTATTCCTTTTTAAAACCCTATCAACTCAACCAAAAATTTGCAGCACTTTTTACCAAAATTAGATCAGCTTTAACTTTTGACCCCTTTACAAACTGAAATTGACCTTTGTCATCATTCTTGCTGTTTTTATCCCATAACTCCATAACATTCAGTCACAGATGGTCCAAACTATACCTTTTTGAAATCTGTGATCAGACAAATAACATGGTATAGTTTTCAATATGATTGGAGCATTTTTTAATTTTGACCCCTGTGTAATTCTTCAATTGGCCCCTACCTGGCTGCCTACTGAAAACTCAAATAGCCAATCATTTTTCTCAAAAAAGTAATGTCTAAGGTGTGTTTGTGCAGAATTTGGTGCTTCTATCACCATTTGCATCATTCCTCTATAAATATTCTGTTATCTGCTGCACTATCTTTCATAATATAAACTTTGGTCTCAGTGTGCAGTGCACACAGGGTGTGCGCCAGACTGCCCTTTATTCTTTATCTTTTCACGTCAGATGCGACTTCCATCTAAACCCTATTCCACATTACCAATCTATTCTCTGGGGGCCAGTGCTATGGTTAAAGAAGAGACGAGCACAGCCTCTGCTTCTCCTGAGCCAGAAAAGCACTCGTTTGGGTCCGGACCTAATCGACACAGCTTTCGCAGAAGCGTTCACAAGTACGTTACGAAAGAATTCAAATTCATGCAGCCATCACAATTGAGTAAGAATTTCTTAACGCTTTGAGCTGTATCTCTCTGTCCAGGCCGTCCAAACATGGCAGCAGATCTCAGGATGAGCCTGAGCTGCCCAAGGAGCTGACTGAGGACTGGGTCGCCATGGATGTATGTGTAGACTGTAAAAAGTTCATCACAGAGATCATCTCCTCCAGCAAGCGCATGCTGTCCGCGGCCACCAAGCGTGTACATCTCCATCGCAAAACCCATTCCTTCTACATGTCGTCATCTCGCTCTGCTAGCTTCAGGCCCAACGAGCACGCCGTCAACGAGGTGTAGACGGCAGGACCGCCGTCTTCTCGTTTCTCCTTTTATTCACTACTTCTTCCAGAGTATATTCTTTCATAGAGTCCCAACATTTTCTATTTTTGACACTGGCTGCTTATATTAATATATCTATATGTTCATTGCAGTGTTTGTAAATGGTAATTTAATAAAGATCTAAAGTGACATCGAAGCCAGCCTGTTCTACCCCAATGTTGGTCAAGATCCTCTTATTTTACCCCTCTCAGGAAAGGTTAGAATGCTGACTAAAAATGACTGGTTAGCACTCTCCGTTTTTTTCTTAAGTGATACTGATATTCAGGGTAGCAACGGGCGAACTGGACATGTCGAGCTGCTGATACTTTTTTGAACCAGGTTATCAAGAATGTATATTTGAGAGCAGAGTGGGATCAGATGATACGGTAAGCCAAATGATGTGGTGTAAATACTAGAACAGCCCATCCTAATTTCAAAAAGATACGTTTTGTATTTCCTGTTTACTTGTAGCACTCAGGATGAAGAACCGATTTGTCCTTTGACAGAAATGCACTGTAGCGCCTCCTATCAGGTCTGCTGGGGTAGAGCTCTACCACGATCCTGCTTTTCTTATTCTTCCAGCATTAGTTATGCCAAATGCAACATCATTCATGCTATTTTGTCATGGTACAATGATAAAGGTTTTATGGGAATTTTCAGATGTGGAGCTCAACGCTTACTTGACGTTACATTGACGTCGTTGTGTTAGCATGCTTGTGTGTGTGTGTGTGTGTGTGTGTGTGTGTGTGTGTGTGTGTGTGTGTGTGGTGATACATTGATAGTTATCTTTGGTATATACAGTCATGCTAACAGAGGTTGATGCTAACATTTAGCAAAAACCATGAAGCGACGATGCTAACTATGTTAGCACTACAGCCTAGTTGCATTGCCTATTCTCATTTAACCCCCACTTTTAAGAGTAAAGAGATAACATTTAAGACAACATAATGAGAGTATGACTAAGTAAACCAAATGGACAGAAACCTACATTGCTACGTGTTAGCGATTAGCATCATAGCATTGGCATATAGTGATCTATTAGTGGTTAACTTTAGCATAACATTAGCATTGGCTATATTAAAGTGAACACACAGTAATCTTTTTCCTCTTTAACACAGCCTGTCAATAGATAAATGCTTAATGCCAACGTAATGTTCAGTATAAACACCGATACGCTTCACATCTGGAAACCCGGTGATTACTGGTAAACTTTTATTATTGTAGGGAGAGAGCTGACGAAAGCAAATTTAGTATTTTCTCAGATTTTGTTCATCTTTTTAAAGTGGGTGGGCTTCAGCCATTAGTCATTATATAACAAAGTCTGTGCCTGGTGCCAAAATGTTCTTTCTGTGGATGCCTTTGTAATTACGGTCATACTGTACATATTTGTGACAAACTCACTGGGGGGCCAGTCGTGGAAATCCACTGTAAAGGTTATCTTCCATGTTTCAAGATGGGCATAAATGTGGTGTTATGAATGTGTACATGCTGTATATCTAAATTGTTTAATATTCAAAAACCTCCACTTGGCACAGGTAGTTTTGACATTTTACAGTATATTTGCACCTGTTGGCTTTCAAAACATTTAAAATTCTTTGAAACTGTTATTGTTATGGTTTGAATGTAAAATGGTTTTGTTGCTGGTATTCTATTCACTTTTGCATTGTTAGGATTCTTTAAATCTGATATAGCACTCATACTGGGTCAGTTAACTGTTTTTAATGTTGAGTTTGGGTCGTAGCAAATAAATGAAAATTTTTAACTAAATTATATATATTTTTCCCCTCCCCCACCTCTCAGGAGGTCCTGCCATTTCTCACAGTTCTGTGAAACAAACGTGAACGGCAGCTTGTCTGGTCACAGCAAATCACTGGGTTTGAATGTTAAGCTGTCATCATAAATTTCATGTCTGTCACTCAAAAAGTCTGACTTCACACCTTTTGCTCATGTTTTGTCAGTTGTTGGGAAAATAATGTTGCCTCTCCAGCTTGGTGAATGCCATGTTTCAAAGAAATGACAAAGTTGGCTCAAGAACTTTGAAACAAATGTGTGCATGCTGTACTGTGTTCTTGTTGGTTTATATCACAGAAATTTGTAATAAAACAAAATTCTTGCATTAATCTAATGATCATTATTAATAAACACAAAGTTTTGTTTCGAAACTAACAATGTGCAGAATTACAGAAGAAAAAGTTAGTAGTGTGAAAGTGCCCCTTTAAGTCGGCAGAGGGCATTAACGATGTAAAGAAAAAAAAAAAGCAATGGATTTGTTTTTTTTTTTTAAAAGCTGGCTTTTGGGACACCATGTGGTAGAGAATGTGTATCGCACCAATTTTAAATTAAAAATGAAGCTTAAAACCTGAACAGTGATGCACAAAGTTAGCATTTTTAAAGCTAAATGGTGGATTAATGGCTACCATTGTTGCCTCACAGCAACAAGGTCATGGGATCGATTCCCACCTGTGGCCTTTCTGTGGCGTTTGTATGTTTTTCTCATGTTTGCATGAGTTCTCTCCGGGAGCTCCAGCTTCCTCCCACATCCAAAGACATACAGGTTAGGTGAAGTGGAAACTTTAAATTGTCTGTAGGTGTGCATGCGGATGTGAATATATTTGTCTATATGTGGCCCTGTGGTAGACTGGCATCCTGTCCTGGGTGTACCCCGCCTCACGCCCTATGTCTGCTGGGATAGGCTCCAGCTCCCTGTGACCCATAATTCGAGTAAGCGGTTGATTGAGTTTTCAATATAATCAGTTTATTAGTTGTCTAAGGAGTATTTGCGCTGAATTTGGTGCTTCTCACCGTTTGCATGATTCTTCTGTAAATAACCTGTTATCTGCTGCACTACTATATTTAGTTACTACTGTATAATATCATTTGGTTCATTCAACACATTGGACCATAGACATAAATGAGCTGTTGTAAAGATGGACGTGAAACAGGTAGACAAGACAAACTTCAAGCAATTGAAATGGTGTAAAATCATATTACAAGATTCTTCCAAGTATCCATCCATTTTCTATGCATGAAGTCAATGGTAGACACAACTATTGAAGAAAAAAAAATCATCAGATCTCCAGAAATCAGTTTCCTTATGTCCGTGGTCAGCTTAAGACCTCAAGTGTTGGAGCCAGTGCAGTTTGGAAATTTTAATGAGATGTTAATACACTTTAAAATGTGTGAAATGCTGTTTTAGATATTTTTTTGTTCTCTCCCATACAAACAACTGTAATCCAGCTTTGATGACACTGTTTGATGAGGTGGTAGCAGCGACATACCGTTCCCTGAGAACCACTGGCAGCTTCCACCTGACCAGCAGATAGAAGGAAAACAAAATTCAAACAGAGCTGAAACAATTTAATTAATCTGCAACTATTTTGGCAATCTGATGATTTGAGCCTTTTTTATGTTCAAATTCTCTGATTTCAGCTCCTTAAATGTGAACATCACAGTATCAGAATCAGAATAAAATTTATTGCCAAGTTAAGTCTGCACATACAAGGAATTTCATCTGGTGTTATAGGTGCATTAAGAAAAAGAAAAAACACTTCTATAAGAAGTAAAATAGGCAAAACTATATTCACTATTAAATAAAAATAACAATGGAATGGGACCTTTCAGTGCAGGGATGACCAATCTGTAAGCAATCCATAAAAAAGGAATAAAAAATAAGAAATACATAACATATATGAAATACTAATGATAAAACAGGGAAAACGAGTGTCTTAAGTTTAGATAGATTCGACCGTGCCTGACGTATGTGCAGGTGAAGATCGTTCCACAGGGAAGGGGCACGATAAGAAAGGGCTCTTTGACCGGCAGAGTTTTTATTCACCCTGGGAACACAAAGAAGTCCTGCACCCTACAAACGCAGGGCCCGAGCTGGTACGTAGGGCTTAACCAGGTCCGCCAGGTAGTGAGGTGCCAGTCTGTGAACAATTTTATAGTCCAGTAACAGAACCTTAAATCCAAGCTTGCAGAGACAGAAAGCCAATGAAGGGATGCTAAAATGGGCGTAATATGATCAAACTTTCTGCTGTGTGTCATAAGTCTGGCAGCAGCATTTTGAACCAGTTGAAGACCCCTAATGTGGGACTGCGGTAAACCAGAAAATAAAACATTGCAATAGTCCAATCTGGAAGACATGTATCAGAGTCTTGGCATCAGCCATAGACAGGATGGGATGAACCTTCCCAATACAGTTGTACTATGCAAAAGTTTGGACACCCCTGATAATTTTCATGATTTTCCTTTATAAATCAATGGTTGTCTGGATCAGAAATTTCAGTTAAATATATAGCAGACAAATACAGTGGGGTAAAAAAGCATTTAGTCAGCCCCTGATTGTGCAAGTTCTCCTGCTTAGAAAGATGAGAGAGGTCTATAATTGTCAACATAGGTACACTTCAACTATGAGAGACAAAATGAGAAAAAAAAAAAAATCCAGGAAATCACATTGTAGGATTTTTAAAGAATGTATTTGTAAATTATAGTGGAAAATAAGTATTTGGTCACGCACAAACAAGCAAGATTTCTGGCTCTCACAGACCTGTAACTTCTTTAAGAAGCTCTTCTGTCCTCCACCTGTTACTAGTGATGGCAATTTCGAAGCCCCATGAACCAACGAGCCACTGCAACACAACTGGCTGAAAATCGACACACTGCTTCGACCCGTTTGATACAGTTTGAAGGGTGACATCTGCTGGATTGCTTTGAGAATTACCTTGAGCGAGTGCCCTGACAAATGTTTGCATTAATTCATGACTGATGTGGTTTGTTCTTGAAAAATAATAATAAAAAAAGTCATATGTATTATTGTGTCTTTGTTAATGTAATAAATAGTCCCTACAGATGCACATGTAATGGTTATGAAAGCCTTTATTGTAGACTATATGTAGATTTGTGTTATTCCTCAAACTATATTTGGATAAAATGTGACAGGAAAAGTGAGAAAGGCATGTGCTTCTGCAACTGGTGCTCATGTTGCTGTAATTTGTAAATTAGAATAGAGGGGATAGGAGACGGTGATTATGCAACTTTCAACAATTTTTATAAAAAAAAAAAAGAAGAATAATTTCAACGGTGCTGGGCTTTAATCGGTTCCTCTTCTGCCTCATGACCTCTCCAGCTTTGGAGAAGACCCGCTCGCAAGGCACTGATGTTGCTGGCATCGACAAATATTTTTTTTCCATTCTCTGTAATTTGGGATAGACTGCGACTCGTGTCACCCAGTATTTGAGCCGATCTTCTCCTCTGGAGGTGGGCATATGTTGGGTCAAACCTTTGTAGTAAAGCTCTGAAGGCTTTGATCTCCACTATATTGAACGGTCGTGCATCTTCCACAACATAGTCCACCAGTGCCTCATCCAAACCAGCTTGTCTGCCTTTAATGGAAATACAGTATGACATGCTGAGCTATTTTTGTTTATGAGTATGTTTTAACCTTCGATAAAGAATAAAATATAGCTTACATGGCCTGATTCCTGCTCCAAGAGCAGCAACAGAAGCAGCAGCCATTGGTGTCTCGGGATGTTTGGACCTCAGGTGTCGCAGCATTAAAGACGTATTGTTACTGTACCTCAACTCTTGAGCACAAATCAAGCACTTGACCTTTTTGGGGCTTATTAGATCAAAGTGCTCCCAAGCAATTGATCGTGTTCTTTTTGGCACTGGCTGCTCCATGTCCCTCACCACTATTCACTCTCTTACACACACACTCACCTTTCTCACACCTTTCACTTCACCAAAATCACAGCTCTCAGCTCAGTCTCTGATCTACCTATAATATATAGTCGAACCTATAACCTATGTTGATGTACTGTGTGAATAAATGTTGTATATGCCTGTTGTGTATGGTGTGTGTCTGTCTATGTTAGATCCTATGTGTGTGTAGCTAACAACACTAAATGAACTCTAAACTAGACCCAAATATAAACTAATAGTTTCCTTGGCTCCGATTCACGTGCTAATTGGCAATAACAGTGTCACTAGCAATCTCAAAAACCCACGGTTTGAGCTGCGATTAAGATCTCATTTAAATACTTGGCGGGTCATATCGACGCGCCCAGATTATTCAAATTTTCCGCGAAGCTCGACACGTGGTGTGACGAAACGAGGCCTCGCTCGCAGTGGTCAAGTGATGGGGGCGTGCTTGAAACGCTGCTCGCTGACACTTCTGGTTCAAAAAGATGCTGTGTCGAGCAGACTGGCTCGAGCTTAACATCACTACTTGTTACCTGTATTAATGGCACCTGTTGGAACTCATTATCTGTATAAAAGACACCTGTCCACAGCCTCAAACAGCCAGACTCCAAACTCAACCATGGCCAAGACCAAAGAACTGTCGAACGACACCAGGAAGAAAATTGTAGATGTGCACCAGGCTGGGAAGAGTGAATCTACAATAGTCAAGCAGGTTGGTGTGAATAAATCAACTGTGGGAGCAATTGTAAGAAAATGGAAGACATAAGATAAACTTTATTGATCTCACAGAGGAGAAATTCACATGTTACGTCAGCTCTTAAAAAAACACACAAGATGGGTGCGAGTAGAGGAAAATGTTCATCAAACAGCGTGTGCAAGGATAAGCAATAATAATAATACTTGTAACAGTACAAGACATAAGAAATGAGGTAGAAATAGAATATGTATGTATATGCATATATATATATATATATATATATATATATATATATATATATATATATGCACACACATACCTATACATATGCATGTATATAAACATGATTGGGATTGAAAAGGAGATAGGAGGCACTGAGGGTGCCTGGTCAGCTCCACTACAGTCCGGTGCAGGGGGTGAGAGGAGTTGTTCATGATGGATTTGAACTTGGTTAACACCCTCCTCTCAGCCACCTCCTCCAGAGACTCCAGAGGACAGCCCAGGACAGAGCTGGACTTCCTGACCAGCTTATTCAGTCTCCCGCTCTGTGCTGCCCGGGGCCCAACAGACAACAGCATAGAGGAGAGCAGAGGCTACAACAGAGTCATAGAGGGTCTTAAGCAGAGGCCTGCTCACTCCAAAGGATCTCAGTCTCCTCAGGAGGTGGAGGTGACTCTGGCCTTTTTGTATAGGGCGTCGGTGTTGTGAGTCCAGTCCAGTTTGCTGTTGAGGTGAACACCCAGGTATTTGAAACTGTCCACATTCTTTATGTCCTCCCCCTGGATGTTCACCGGTGGGTGAGGTGGTGGTTTCCTCCTGAAGTCGATCACCATCTCCTTCATCTTACTGGTGTTGAGACACAAGTGGTTGCGCATACAAGACCATTGATAATCTCCCTCGATCTGGGGCTCCATGCAAGATGTCATCCTGTGGGGTCAAATGATCATGAGACCGGTGAACAAAAAACCCAGAACTACATGGAGGGACCTGATGAATGACCTGCAGAGAGCTGGGACCAAAGTAACAAAGGCTACACACTACGCATTGAGGGGCTCAAATCCTGCAGTGCCAGGCGTGTCCCCCTGCTTAAGACAGTACATGTCCAGGCCCATCTGAAGTTTGCCAGAGAGCATATGGATGATCCAGAAGAGGATTGGGAGAATACCATGTGGTCAGATGAAACCAAAATAGAACATGTTGGTAAAAACTCAACTCGTCGTGTATGGAGGAAGACGAATGCTGAGTTACATCCCAAGAACACCATACCTACTGTGAAGCATGAGGGTGGAAACATCATGCTTTGGGGCTGTTTTCTGCAATGGGGACAGGACGACTGATCTGTGTTAAGGGAAGAATGAATGGGGCCATGTATTATAAGAATTTAAGCCAAAGCCTCCTTCCATCAGTGAGAGCATTGAAGATGCAACATGGCTGGATTTTTCCAGCATCAATCAATCAATCAATCAATTTTTTTATATAGCGCCAAATCACAACAAACAGTTGCCCCAAGGCGCTTTATATTGTAAGGCAAGGCCATACAATAATTATGTAAAACCCCAACGGTCAAAACGACCCCCTGTGAGCAAGCACTTGGCTACAGTGGGAAGGAAAAACTCCCTTTTAACAGGAAGAAACCTCCAGCAGAACCAGGCTCAGGGAGGGGCAGTCTTCTGCTGGACTGGTTGGGGCTGAGGGAGAGAACCAGGAAAAAGACATGCTGTGGAGGGGAGCAGAGATTGATCACTAATGATTAAATGCAGAGTGGTGCATACAGAGCAAAAAGAGAAAGAAACAGTGCATCATGGGAACCCCCCAGCAGTCTACGTCTATAGCAGCATAACTAAGGGATGGTTCAGGGTCACCTGATCCAGCCCTAACTATAAGCCTTAGCAAAAAGGACAGTTTTAAGCCTAATCTTAAAAGTAGAGAGGGTGTCTGTCTCCCTGATCTGAATTGGGAGCTGGTTCCACAGGAGAGGAGCCTGAAAGCTGAAGGCTCTGCCTCCCATTCTACTCTTACAAACCCTAGGAACTACAAGTAAGCCTGCAGTCTGAGAGCGAAGCGCTCTATTGGGGTGATATGGTACTACGAGGTCCCTAAGATAAGATGGGACCTGATTATTCAAAACCTTATAAGTAAGAAGAAGAATTTTAAATTCTATTCTAGAATTAACAGGAAGCCAATGAAGAGAGGCCAATATGGGTGAGATATGCTCTCTCCTTCTAGTCCCCGTCAGTACTCTAGCTGCAGCATTTTGAATTAACTGAAGGCTTTTTAGGGAACTTTAGGACAACCTGATATAATGAATTACAATAGTCCAGCCTAGAGGAAATAAATGCATGAATTAGTTTTTCAGCATCACTCTGAGACAAGACCTTTCTGATTTTAGAGATATTGCGTAAATGCAAAAAAGCAGTCCTACATACTTGTTTAATATGCGCTTTGAATGACATATCCTGATCAAAAATGACTCCAAGATTTCTCACAGTATTACTAGGGGTCAGGGTAATGCCATCCAGAGTAAGGATCTGGTTAGACACCATGTTTCTAAGATTTGTGGGGCCAAGTACAATAACTTCAGTTTTATCTGAGTTTAAAAGCAGGAAAATAGAGGTCATCCATGTCTTTATGTCTGTAAGACAATCCTGCAGTTTAGCTAATTGGTGTGTGTCCTCTGGCTTCATGGATAGATAAAGCTGGGTATCATCTGCGTAACAATGAAAATTTAAGCAATACCGTCTAATAATACTGCCTAAGGGAAGCATGTATAAAGTGAATAAAATTGGTCCTAGCACAGAACCTTGTGGAACTCCATAATTAACTTTAGTCTGTGAAGAAGATTCCCCATTTACATGAACAAATTGTAATCTATTAGACAAATATGATTCAAACCACCGCAGCGCAGTGCCTTTAATACCTATGGCATGCTCTAATCTCTGTAATAAAATTTTATGGTCAACAGTATCAAAAGCAGCACTGAGGTCTAACAGAACAAGCACAGAGATGAGTCCACTGTCCGAGGCCATAAGAAGATCATTTGTAACCTTCACTAATGCTGTTTCTGTACTATGATGAATTCTAAAACCTGACTGAAACTCTTCAAATAGACCATTCCTCTGCAGATGATCAGTTAGCTGTTTTACAACTACTCTTTCAAGAATTTTTGAGAGAAAAGGAAGGTTGGAGATTGGCCTATAATTAGCTAAGATAGCTGGGTCAAGTGATGGCTTTTTAAGTAATGGTTTAATTACTGCCACCTTTAAAGCCTGTGGTACATAACCAACTAACAAAGCTAGATTGATCATATTTAAGATCGAAGCATTAAATAATGGTAGGGCTTCCTTGAGCAGCCTGGTAGGAATGGGGTCTAATAAACATGTTGATGGTTTGGATGAAGTAACTAATGAAAATAACTCAGACAGAACAATCAGAGAGAAAGAGTCTAACCAAATACCGGCATCACTGAAAGCAGCCAAAGATAACGATACGTCTTTGGGATGGTTATGAGTAATTTTTTCTCTAATAGTTAAAATTTTGTTAGCAAAGAAAGTCATGAAGTCATTACTAGTTAAAGTTAATGGAATACTCAGCTCAATAGAGCTCTGACTCTTTGTCAGCCTGGCTACAGTGCTGAAAAGAAACCTGGGGTTGTTCTTATTTTCTTCAATTAGTGATGAGTAGAAAGATGTCCTAGCTTTACGGAGGGCTTTTTTATAGAGCAACAGACTCTTTTTCCAGGCTAAGTGAAGATCTTCTAAATTAGTGAGACGCCATTTCCTCTCCAACTTACGGGTTATCTGCTTTAAGCTACGAGTTTGTGAGTTACACCACGGAGTCAGGCACTTCTGATTTAAAGCTCTCTTTTTTAGAGGAGCTACAGCATCCAAAGTTGTCTTCAATGAGGATGTAAAACTATTGACGAGATACTCTATCTCACTTACAGAGTTTAGGTAGCTACTCTGCACTGTGTTGGTATATGGCATTAGAGAACATAAAGAAGGAATCATATCCTTAAACCTAGTTACAGCGCTTTCTGAAAGACTTCTAGTGTAATGAACTTATTCCCCACTGCTGGGTAGTCCATCAGAGTAAATGTAAATGTTAAGAAATGATCAGACAGAAGGGAGTTTTCAGGGAATACTGTTAAGTCTTCAATTTCCATACCATAAGTCAGAACAAGATCTAAGATATGATTAAAGTGGTGGGTGGACTCATTTACTTTTTGAGCAAAGCCAACAGAGTCTAGTAATAGATTAAATGCAGTGTTGAGGCTGTCATTCTCAGCATCTGTGTGGATGTTAAAATCGCCCACTATAATTATCTTATCTGAGCTAAGCACTAAGTCAGACAAAAGGTCTGAAAATTCACAGAGAAACTCACAGTAACAACCAGGTGGACGATAGATAATAACAAATAAAAATGGTTTTTGGGACTTCCAATTTGGATGGACAAGACTAAGAGTCAAGCTTTCAAATGAATTAAAGCTCTGTCTGGGTTTTTGATTAATTAATAAGCTGGAATGGAAGATTGCTGCTAATCCTCCGCCCCGGCCCGTGCTACGAGCATTCTGACAGTTAGTGTGACTCGGGGGTGTTGACTCATTTAAACTAACATATTCATCCTGCTGTAACCAGGTTTCTGTAAGGCAGAATAAATCAATATGTTGATCAATTATTATATCATTTACCAACAGGGACTTAGAAGAGAGAGACCTAATGTTTAATAGACCACATTTAACTGTTTTAGTCTGTGGTGCAGTTGAAGGTGCTATATTATTTTTTCTTTTTGAATTTTTATGCTTAAATAGATTTTTGCTGGTTATTGGTAGTCTGGGAGCAGGCACCGTCTCTACGGGGATGGGGTAATGAGGGGATGGCAGGGGGAGAGAAGCTGCAGAGAGGTGTGTAAGACTACAACTCTGCTTCCTGGTCCCAACCCTGGATAGTCACGGTTTGGAGGATTTAAGAAAATTGGCCAGATTTCTAGAAATGAGAGCTGCTCCATCCAAAGTGGGATGGATGCCGTCTCTCCTAACAAGACCAGGTTTTCCCCAGAAGCTTTGCCAATTATCTATGAAGCCCACCTCATTTTTTGGACACCACTCAGACAGCCAGCAATTCAAGGAGAACATGCGGCTAAACATGTCACTCCCGGTCCGATTGGGGAGGGGCCCAGAGAAAACTACAGAGTCCGACATTGTTTTTGCAAAGTTACACACCGATTTAATGTTAATTTTAGTGACCTCCGATTGGCGTAACCGGGTGTCATTACTGCCGACGTGAATTACAATCTTACCAAATTTACGCTTAGCCTTAGCCAGCAGTTTCAAATTTCCTTCAATGTCGCCTGCTCTGGCCCCTGGAAGACAATTGACTATGGTTGCTGGTGTCGCTAACTTCACATTTCTCAAAACAGAGTCGCCAATAACCAGAGTTTGATCCTCGGCGGGTGTGTCGTCGAGTGGGGAAAAACGGTTAGAGATGTGAACGGGTTGGCGGTGTACACGGGGCTTCTGTTTAGGGCTACGCTTCCTCCTCACAGTCACCCAGTCAGCCTGCTTTCCCGGCTGCTCGGGATCTGCCAGGGGGTAACTAACGGCGGCTAAGCTACCTTGGTCCGCACCGACTACAGGGGCCTGGCTAGCTGTCGAATTTTCCACGGTGCGGAGCCGAGTCTCCAATTCGCCCAGCCTGGCCTCCAAAGCTACGAATAAGCTACACTTATTACAAGTACCGTTACTGCTAAAGGAGGCCGAGGAATAACTAAACATTTCACACCCAGAGCAGAAAAGTGCGGGAGAGACAGGAGAAGCCGCCATGCTAAACCGGCTAAGAGCTAGTAGCTACGCTAAGCTAGCGGATTCCTAAAAACACGCAAAGTGAATAATGTGTAAATAATTTAGAGGTGATTCAGCAGAAGGAGTGCTTTAGTTAAGGCACGTAAAGATTACACTGGGAAACAAACCGTAATCTAGATAACTAGATCAATCTAACTGCGCAGATTAAACAGCTAACAGATACAGAAAAACACCACTGTGCTCCGGAACAGGAAGTGATACAATACCGCAATGAGAGCCAACCACCAGTAGAGGCAAGCAAGAGGCTTGACAATGATCCCAAACACACCGCGCGGGTAACAAAGGAGTGGCTCCATAAAAAGCATTTCAAGGTCCTGGAGTGGGCATGCCAGTCTCCAGACCTCAACCCCATAGAAAATTTGTTGATGGAGTTGAAAGTCCATGTTGCTCAGCGACAGCCCCAAAACATCACTGCTCTAGAGGAGATCTGCATGGAGGAATGGGCCAAAATACCAGCTACAGTGTGTGCAAACCTGGTGAAGACTTACAGGAAATGTTTGACCTCTGTCATTGCCAACAAAGATTATGTAACAAAGTATTGAGTTGAACTTGTGTTATTGACCAAATACTAATTTTACACCATAATTTACAAATAAACTTGTAAAAAAAATCCTACAATGTGATTTCCTGGATTTTTTTTTTCTCATTTTGTCTCTGATAGTTGAAGTGTACCTATGATGAAAATTACAGACCTCTCTTGTCTTTCTAAGTAGGAGAACTTGCACAATCAGGGACTGACTAAATACTTTTTTACCCCACTGTACACTGATATTTGAGAAGTGAAATTAAGTTTCTAGTATTTACAGAAAGTGTGCAATAATTATTTAAACTAAATTAGGCAGGCACATAAATTTGGGCACCCTTGTCATTTTTTTGATTTGAACACATTTAGCACTAATTATTGGAACACAAAATTGGTTTGGTAAGCTCACTGACCCTTGACCTCCTTACACAGGTGAATCCAATCATGAGAAAGGGTATTTAAGGTGGCCATTTGCAAATGTTTCCCCAACAACTCTCAAATCACCTGAAAACAAAGATTGTTCAACATCATGGTTTAGGGGAAGGATACAAAAAGCTATCTCAGAGATTTCAGCTGTCAGTTTCCGCTGTGAGGAACATAGTGAGGAAATGGAAGTCCGCAGACACAGTACTAGTTAAGGCCCGAAGTGGCAGGCCAAGAAATATCCCAGATAAGCTGAAGCGAAGGATGGTGAGAACAGTCATAGTCAACCCAAAGACCTGCTCCAAAGACCTACAACATGTTCTTGCTGCAAATAGTGTCTCTGTGCATCGTTCAACTATACAGCGCACTGGCTGGACCAATAACTGGTTTCATGGTATAGAGTGGTATGAAAATTCCACGGTATCAAAGCCACTAAAATTTTCCGTTATACTGTCCCTATGGTATGAACGGTCATGAGAATCCTTGACAGGCAGAGCGAAGACAGCTGCTGCTGCCTTCCCCCTGGCATGCACCTCTGTCTTTGTTTACAAACAGGCAGCTAACATTAGCTCGCTCTGCATCATGGTTGAAGGAACCGAAGCCTGCACTGAACTTTTCCCTCCATCTAAAAGGACCAAGTCGGCTGTATGGGATTACTTTGGCTTCCGTAAAAAGGCAGACTCCAACAAATTGGAGGAAGGAGGTTGTCCAACAGTTTTTAACTTTATTTTCCATGGACTAGCCCTTCAAACCAAAAACGGTGGCAGCAAAGCACCATAGCTATGGCCTGTGTCAGACTTGGAGCAATTCAAGATACCCGCAGAGGATTACATGGAAGGAGTAAACACGCGATGGTGTCGTGCAAGCAGGAACACAGTATGAGCAGTGGTGCAGCTGATGTGAAAGAAAATAAAATAAAATCAGCTGTATAATTAGAGAATATCACTGGGTTGATATAAATAAAAGGGGATGCAATACAAAACCCTGCGGTTAAATAACCCTGGTTAATTAAAAAATAAATGCCACTCACGGGATTTGAACCCATAAGCTCATTACCAGACAGAAACTTTACCACTGCACTACAATCACTGTCTTTTAACAGGAGTGTGAAATGGCTAAAATCAACAAGCAGATAAACATATTTTTTTAAAAAAGAGAAAAAAGCGCTGTGATAACTGACCAAATAGCGTTTGTTACGGTGTATTTCTGCTGATACATGACTGAAAGTGGTGTATTTGTCACACTGTTGGCTTGTCCCGCGATGTGCCGCGCACAGCCCTCACGGCCTGACTCGCGTCCTGTCAGACAGATGTGACATTCAGATCGCCTGCAGCATGTCCACATGAACTGACAGTCCGTTTCTCCAGCCCATTGCAAAAGCGATATATGTTTTTATATATTTCCACATAAAGACAGCAAGCACACACATGCACATGTCCATCAAAACATGGGACATGTTCTGCTGCTGTGACATCCAGGACCAGAGATGTCTCAACAGCTGTTGGCAGCCAGCCATGCCCCCTGTCCTGTCAGCGCACAGACCAAGATGTCACTCTGTGACCAGATGAGAGGTGTCTCGCCTTTCAGCTGGGGGGCATGCGAACCACTTGCACACGTGTTGTGGGGAGCGGGGGAGCGCAAAACACACACACACGTGTTGTGGGGGGAGCCGACACTCTGGCACACCACATGTGCACTTGGCAACTCCGCAGTCGTGGGGGCACTTAGACAAATTTCACATCCACCTCGACAGTGATTGTCTGCAGACTGTTGTGCTAAATATTGTGAATGGCCACACATTTTCTAAGTGCCAAACAAGTGGTGTTAGATGTGCGTGCGTGTCACCTGGAATTTGGCCGACACCTGCCGCGAGAGGATTCGATGGGCTCTCACAGCGCGCACTCTGTCTTTCAGCCACTGGTGTGAGCAAATAGTTGTAGCAACAGGTGTACGAGGTATTGGAAGCAGCTATCATTTTACATGTATTGCATACGATTCCTGCTTCATGCCCACTCCGACCACCTTTGTACTATGTGTGAGGGTGATTCTTAGACTACGGGCACTTTTATGTCCCTTGATCATATTTTATGAAAAAAAGAAAAGGGGAAATTTCACACTTTTATAGTTATCTTTACAATGAAAGTGTTTGAAGAAATTTGTCCTAGTAGTCTATGATGACTTTTTCACCTTTTTTCAGCATCATTATATGCAAATATTGCCGTTTTGTGCTTGTCCCACACCCAGACTTATGATCTTCAATGATAAAAATGAATAGTAACAAATGTTTTTTCTAATGTTTTAAAATATCTCTGAATAAAATCTCAGTAAAATAAGCAAAACATAATTGGGGTATTCAATGTCATACAACTGTTATTTTTTTAAACAAAATGTAGTTGTCCCACACTATTGCCGTAATTTCCACCACAACAATAATGTCCCTTTAAAAAGTTTGTATGAAAAATTATGTGGGTAGTTTCTATGGAGATAAACAGTAACATCAGAGCACATGTATATGGGTGATTCTTAGACTACGGGCACTTTTATGTCCCTTGATCATATTTTATGAAAAAAAGAAAAAAGGGGAAATTTCACACTTTTATAGTTATCTTTACAATGAAAGTGTTTGAAGAAATTTGTCCTAGTAGTCTATGATGACTTTTTCACCTTTTTTCAGCATCATTATATGCAAATATTGCCGTTTTGTGCTTGTCCCACACCCAGACTTATGATCTTCAATGATAAAAATGAATAGTAAACAAACGTTTTTTGTAATGTTTTAAAATATCTCTGAATAAAATCTCAGTAAAATAATCAAAACATAATTGGGGTATTCAATGTCATACAACTGTTGTGTTAAAGAATCACCCGTGAAGGGACCCTAAGGAATGACGAACTAGCAGAGACTTGACGAATGCAGAGGGCTTAAATAGTGAAGGGTGGTGAAAGAAGGAAACAAGCAGCAGATGTGAAGGAACATGAAGTAACTGGGCTTGGCAAACAGAAGGAAAACACACCCAGAACCCAACCCTATACACAAGACAAGAGCAAACAGTGAACATAAACACAAAGCAATACAAAACCCAAACATGAATATAGTGGGTGGGCTGATGGCTGCCCGGTTTATTATTTTTATTATTGTTATTATTATTATTTTCTTTTTTTCATGGTAACTGTCCCATTGTCGCAGACCAAACGGTACCCCCGAAAAATTGGTCTGCCCTGCTTTCACTGCGCATGCGTCATTAGCCACGGTTCACTGATTATCACCTCGTTTCTGCTTAAAACTGCACTCCAGTCATCTGTCTCAGTGAAAGATATCTGAAACTTTTGTACAACAATCATTTCCACATAAATTCAGCATTATTTCATCATAAAAGATGGAGGTAGTTTTGTTTGTGGGTGCGCACTTTGCACATGACGTGTGTGAATGGAGTTTCTTTCCTTCCTTCTTCCCTCTCTGCCCAAAGCAACACAAGTAAAAAATTAAACATGAATTTGTCTTTATCACTGGTGGAAAATAACCTACATAAGCCAACAATGATCCCCAAGCCACGTAATTTGGTAGATGATTGAAGGGCTATAGTGGGTGATTTGGCAAGGAGAGAGAAAAGCAGATGGAGATTAGAGTTTTGGTATTTGAGAGATTTGAGAAATATTTGCCGTGTTTGGGGTGTGTATTATTTTGGTGGCGTATTTAGCATGTGTGGTTAGTGTGGTGGTAGTGTTTTTTTTTTTTTGTTTGTTTGTTTTGTAAAAAATGAGGCATCTTAAGAATGCTGAGTAAGCACTTCAGTTTTTTTTTAACTGCAGCAAGACAGAGTGCGCAGTGCATCATCAGCATCAGAACCAGACAGTGAGGATTCTGATGATGGAGAGCAACCAGAGCAGGTGGATCCACCGAATGGGCAAAGATCTCCACAGTGGATCGGATCGCGTGCTTCTCTTTGCAGCTTCTCCAGGACTCACATGCTGAGGAGCTCGCCCCAGTGCCGAGTTTTGGAATGCAGTGCAGGAAGCAGGATGCAACAGGCTGCATGCGACTTTTATAGCTGCTGTCTGTCATGTGATCATGAACGTTTTGTTTAAAGTGCCGAGGTCAACATTAACTTCAGTTTTGTTTCTTCCCTTGTGATTTGCAAGCTGTTAGGTGATGGGAAAAGTGAAAGCTCATTCCTTCACCTTTTCTCAACAACTTGTGACTTCGTGGATTTTTTCCTTCGTTCAGGAATCGCCATGTGACCGGGCCAAAGAGGTTTATGTTCAAATCAAACATGTAATGTACTCACCTCATAGCAAACTGCATGGTGTGGTGTGTTACAACTAAATCTAGTTATCTAAAGTATTGGAAACCAATAAACAATACCATATGCATATCCTGATTAAATGATTAGTTGCTTTTATTAATAACCCCATAACCACTATTTTATACTTTCATCAAAGGATGCCACACATAACTGCAGATCGACAAGCTTGCAACTCGTTTTTATTTATTTTTTGTTCTACTTTATTTTCATTTATATAGCATGTTGGAGTATCACACAACTGTGAACCCAAAACATCAACATGTAAATATCAAACAATTTATATCGGCCACCCCAGTGTGTTCGTTTAATGAGAAGCTCAGTTTGACCTCATCACAGTTTTAATGAACAGGCTGAGTCAAATTGTAACAACAAAAGTTCTCCTTGATCCCTCCCTAAACTGACATTCCATGACTATCTTAGATGTTGCCCTTGTCTGATTAGTCATCTGTATTCTTGACAAGCGCTGTCTTCCCCCTTACTCTGGCATTACTTAAGAAAAAAGTTGTGCACTCAACAGATATTCACATGAATTGCGATTTTATCTGACCTTGCTAACTGAAACCAACAATTCACGCTCCCACGCCTGAGTTGCACATTCTTGTAACACAAACATTACACAATGAACTGAAAAGTATGATCATAACCATAATATATCTTCAAGCACCAAATCACAAAGTTGCCTCAAGGCTCTTCACACAACTAAGGACAAACCTTACAACCATGTTGCAATGTGATGTGCTTTGAGCATGTACATCTACTATTTTCATAATTTTTGATCATTTTATTCTGCCTATAATGACATCCCCCAAATAGGGTCACCAGAGTTAAAGTGTTTAAAATGTCAACACGCACCAACACACCCAGAGTTCTCTTTGTTCATCTTATTTGTTCAGACAGTGTTTATGGTTTATTCTCCTTTCAACAGTTTCACATTATACACTTAAAACTAATAAAACATCTGCATACATATTACATAATGCAGTACACAAATTACAAGTATTTCCTCTTTTGTCATGCTTTATTGGCTATACATGTTGATCTATAAAAAGTGTTTGTCCATTGTTTAGATCGTTATACTATTGTTTTCTATACTTAAGGCAATAGCCAAAGTTTCTGATTGCATCCAGACTCATTTTTTTAGTCTGATAGTCAGCAGCAGGCCCATTGCATCATCCTCTGTAGAGATAATCTCACCAGAAACCCAAAGCCCACCATTATTTCACCTGTCACAAGTGCCAGCTAGCCAGTGCCATGAGTTTCACCGTGTATAAGTGAGTGAGTGAGAAACACTCTTGAATCTTAAATCCTTTCTCCAGCATCCTTCTTAAGACCAAGTCAGCAACATACTGTGTAGTCATCATTTACTTTATTCAAAGCAAAATGCTGCTGCCAGAGTTTTGACACAAAGTCGAAAGTTTGACCACATTACACCCATTCTGGCGTCTCTTCACTGGCTTCTTGTCTCAGTGAGATCAGATTTTAAGGTTCTGCTACTAGCCGATAAAATTGTTCAGACTGCCACCTCCCTACCTAGCTGACCGAATTAAACCCTACGTACCGGCCCAGGCTTTACGTTCTCAGAATGCAGGACTACTTTGTGTCCCCAGGGTGAATAAAAAGTCTGTGGGTCACAGAGCTTTCTCTTATCGTGCCCCTGTTCTGTGGAATGATCTCCCTGTGTCAATAAAACAGTCAGATTCTGTAGAGACTTTCAAGTCCAGACTTAAGACGCATATTTTCCCTTTCAGCTGCCATACTGTGCACCGGCAACATTTCCTGTATGTTTGTTTTGTGAATTGTTCTGTAATTTGTGTCTGTAGCATGGCCCAAGCAGAGGGTCACCCCTTTGAGTCTGGTCTGCTTGAGATTTCTTCTCAGAGGGAGTTTTTCCATACCACTGTTGCTCTGGGGGTTGGTAAGGTTGGACCTCACTTGTGTGACTTGCCTTGAGGCAACTTTGTTGTGATTTGGCGCTATATAAATGAAAATAAATTGAAGGCTCCAGAATATAAATGATATTGTTCAGTATCATAGTGTTATTAAGGGTTTGTGTGTTTATAGCTTAGCCGCCGTTAGTTACCCCCTGGCAGATCCCGAGCAGCCGGGAAGCAGGCCGACTGGGTGACTGTGAGGAGGAAGCGTAGCCCTAAACAGAAGCCCCGTGTACACCGCCAACCCGTTCACATCTCTAACCATTTTTCCCCACTCGACGACACACCCGCCGAGGATCAAACTCTGGTTATTGGCGACTCTGTTTTGCGAAATGTGAAGTTAGCGACACCAGCAACCATAGTCAATTGTCTTCCGGGGGGCCAGAGCAGGCAACATTGAAGGAAATTTGAAACTGCTGGCTAAGGCTAAGCGTAAATTTGGTAAGATTGTAATTCACGTCGGCAGTAATGACACCCGGTTACACCAATCGGAGGTCACTAAAATTAACATTAAATCGGTGTGTAACTTTGCAAAAACAATGTCGGACTCTGTAGTTTTCTCTGGGCCCCTCCCCAATCAGACCGGGAGTGACATGTTTAGCCGCATGTTCTCCTTGAATTGCTGGCTGTCTGAGTGGTGTCCAAAAAATGAGGTGGGCTTCATAGATAATTGGCAAAGCTTCTGGGGAAAACCTGGTCTTGTTAGGAGAGACGGCATCCATCCCACTTTGGATGGAGCAGCTCTCATTTCTAGAAATCTGGCCAATTTTCTTAAATCCTCCAAACCGTGACTATCCAGGGTTGGGACCAGGAAGCAGAGTTGTAGTCTTACACACCTCTCTGCAGGTTCTCTCCCCCTGCCATCCCCTCATTACCCCATCCCCGTAGAGACGGTGTCTGCTCCCAGACCACCAATAACCAGCAAAAATCTATTTAAGCATAAAAATTCAAAAGAAAAAATATATAGCACCTTCAACTGCACCACAGACTAAAACAGTTAAATGTGGTCTATTAAACATTAGGTCTCTCTCTTCTAAGTCCCTGTTGGTAAATGATATAATAATTGATCAACATATTGATTTATTCTGCCTTACAGAAACCTGGTTACAGCAGGATGAATATGTTAGTTTAAATGAGTCAACACCCCCGAGTCACACTAACTGTCAGAATGCTCGTAGCACGGGCCGAGGCGGAGGATTAGCGGCAATCTTCCATTCCAGCTTATTAATTAATCAAAAACCCAGACAGAGCTTTAATTCATTTGAAAGCTTGACTCTTAGTCTTGTCCATCCAAATTGGAAGTCCCAAAAACCATTTTTATTTGTTATTATCTATCGTCCACCTGGTCGTTACTGTGAGTTTCTCTGTGAATTTTCAGACCTTTTGTCTGACTTAGTGCTTAGCTCAGATAAGATAATTATAGTGGGCGATTTTAACATCCACACAGATGCTGAGAATGACAGCCTCAACACTGCATTTAATCTATTATTAGACTCTATTGGCTTTGCTCAAAAAGTAAATGAGTCCACCCACCACTTTAATCATATCTTAGATCTTGTTCTGATTTATGGTATGGAAATAGAAGACTTAACAGTATTCCTGAAAACTCCCTTCTGTCTGATCATTTCTTAATAACATTTACATTTACTCTGATGGACTACCCAGCAGTGGGGAATAAGTTTCATTACACTAGAAGTCTTTCAGAAAGTGCTGTAACTAGGTTTAAGGATATGATTCCTTCTTTATGTTCTCTAATGCCATATACCAACACAGTGCAGAGTAGCTACCTAAACTCTGTAAGTGAGATAGAGTATCTCATCAATAATTTTACATCCTCATTGAAGACAACTTTGGGATGCTGTAGCTCCTCTAAAAAAGAGAGCTTAAATCAGAAGTGCCTGACTCCGTGGTATAACTCACAAACTCGTAGCTTAAAGCAGATAACCCGTAAGTTGGAGAGGAAATGGCGTCTCACTAATTTAGAAGATCTTCACTTAGCCTGGAAAAAGAGTCTGTTGCTCTATAAAAAAGCCCTCCGTAAAGCTAGGACATCTTTCTACTCATCACTAATTGAAGAAAATAAGACAACCCCAGGTTTCTTTTCAGCACTGTAGCCAGGCTGACAAAGAGTCAGAGCTCTATTGAGCTGAGTATTCCATTAACTTTAACTAGTAATGACTTCATGACTTTCTTTGCTAACAAAATTTTAACTATTAGAAAAAAAATTACTCATAACCATCCCAAAGACGTATCGTTATCTTTGGCTGCTTTCAGTGATGCCGGTATTTGGTTAGACTCTTTCTCTCCGATTGTTCTGTCTGAGTTATTTTCATTAGTTACTTCATCCAAACCATCAACATGTTTATTAGACCCCATTCCTACCAGGCTGCTCAAGGAAGCCCTACCATTATTTAATGCTTCGATCTTAAATATGATCAATCTATCTTTGTTAGTTGGCTATGTACCACAGGCTTTAAGGTGGCAGTAATTAAACCATTACTTAAAAAGCCATCACTTGACCCAGCTATCTTAAACTGAAGTTATTGTACTTGGCCCCACAAATCTTAGAAACATGGTGTCTAACCAGATCCTTACTCTGGATGGCATTACCCTGACCTCTAGTAATACTGTGAAAAATCTTGCAGTCATTTTTGATCAGGATATGTCATTCAAAGCGCATATTAAACAAATATGTAGGACTGCTTTTCTGCATTTACGCAATATCTCTAAAATCAGAAAGGTCTTGTCTCAGAGTGATTGCTGAAAAAACTAATTCATGCATTTATTTCCTCTAGGCTGGACTATTGTAATTCATTATTATCAGGTTGTCCTAAAAGTTCCCTAAAAAGCCTTCAGTTAATTCAAAATGCTGCAGCTAGAGTACTGACGGGACCTAGAAGGAGAGAGCATATCTCACCCATATTGGCCTCTCTTCATTGGCTTCCTGTTAATTCTAGAATAGAATTTAAAATTCTTCTTCTTACTTATAAGGTTTTGAATAATCAGGTCCCATCTTATCTTAGGGACCTCGTAGTACCATATCACCCCAATAGAGCGCTTCGCTCTCAGATTGCAGGCTTACTTGTAGTTCCTAGGGTTTGTAAGAGTAGAATGGGAGGCAGAGCCTTCAGCTTTCAGGCTCCTCTCCTGTGGAACCAGCTCCCAATTCAGATCAGGGAGACAGACACTCTCTCTACTTTTAAGATTAGGCTTAAAACTTTCCTTTTTGCTAAAGCTTATAGTTAGGACTGGATCAGGTGACCCTGAACCATCCCTTAGTTATGCTGCTATAGACGTAGACTGCTGGGGGGTTCCCATGATGCACTGTTTCTTTCTCTTTTTGCTCTGTATGCACCACTCTGCATTTAATCATTAGTGATCGATCTCTGCTCCCCTCCAAAGCATGTCTTTTTCCTGGTTCTCTCCCTCAGCCCCAACCAGTCCCAGCAGAGGACTGCCCCTCCCTGAGCCTGGTTCTGCTGGAGGTTTCTTCCTGTTAAAAGGGAGTTTTTCCTTCCCACTGTAGCCAAGTGCTTGCTCACAGGGGGTCGTTTTGACCGTTGGGGTTTTACATAATTATTGTATGGCCTTGCCTTACAATATAAAGCGCCTTGGGGCAACTGTTTGTTGTGATTTGGCGCTATATAAAAAAATTGATTGATTGATTGATTATATGTACAACAACTGGGGGCAAGTTGGCACAGTACACTCTCAAAAAGGAACTGCTGTCTCAACGAGAAAAACTGATGTAACAATTTCAAAGATTTTTTTAAAGTTATTTCAACTCAGTTTTTTCAACTTTCAGGTGAGGTAAGACTTCTCTAGTTAAGTTGAAATAACTTTAGTTAAGAGAGAGACAGAGTAAGTTCTCCCTTTTTTTTCACTTGGGGTTGCCACAGCACAGCAGAACCAAAATGGATGTGCATGTAGATTTGGCACAAGTGCACATTAATGGGGAATGGGCAGGGCGGCGGCGTTGTCTGTTCTGGTAACAAACACACTAACCAGTTGTGTTACAGATAGTTGAACACTTTAACTGACAGCCTCAGCAGCTCAATAACTCATATCAGACTTTAACTCTAAAGGTAAGAAAATGATCATTCAGCTACTTTTAAGATGAAAAAATTTATAATCAAAGTCAGAGCATTTGATATTTTTGATGACATTTTCTGCATGTTTATCATGTTTATTACTGATGTCAGATGGGCATAGTTCATACTTCATACTGGATTATTGGTACACAGATTGCTTTTTTAAAGCTCTTTGACTGATTAATAAACAGGTTATCTGATTTAAGGCATAAAAACAGTGACTCTAAAGAGAAAAGTAAGTTCTTTTGACTTCTCTCTTTCTGTTTAAACAAAAGTTTATTGGCTTCAGTTGTGACTATGTATTTGCTTATTTTGGGTTTATACAACCTTAAGTACTTCATGAAAAGTACTACCATGTCATGTGCTTTATTTTACTTTTCTCCCTCTGTTTTTTAAAACAGGCCACATGAATTTGCAGGAGTACTTTGAAAGAATTGGGTTCTCCGGCCCATACGATAAACCAGATCTTCCAACACTCAAGTCGATCCACAGACATCACATCATGTCGGTTCCTTTTGAAAACCTCAGCATTCACTCTGGGGACCGTAACATCATGGATCTTGAAGTGATTTTCAACAAGATAGTGAGAAACTGCCGTGGAGGTTGGTGCCTTGAGAACAACTTTTTGTTCGGCTGGGTGCTGAAGGAACTTGGGTATGACACTACGACTTTGGGCGGCAGATGTTTCGAAAATATAATCGATGGTTTTGACAACCTTGACAATCACCTCATAAACAAGGTTGTCATTGATGGAAAAGCATACATTGCTGATGTGAGCTATGGCCTGTCTCTCCAAATCTGGGAGCCTCTGGAGGTCATCTCTGGAAAGGACCAACCTCAGGCAGCAGGTGTCTTCCGTTTTATTAACAAAGGCGACGTCTGGGTGCTCGAGAAAATTGGCAGACCACCCAAAATTCTCAACCAAGAGTTCGCCATGTCACATCTGGTGGACAAGAACCTAACAAGGCCAATGTACTTCTTCACCTTGGAGCCCTGTGAGGTGGATCATTTCTTTGAAGTAAACCATGCATTACAGACTGACCCCATGTCACTATTCCTCAAAAAAATCAATCTGCTCTTTGCAGACGCCCACCGTATTGTGTGGGTATTGTGTGTATAATTTTGATGAACAAAATTAATTTAGTCCATTTTAGAATAAGGCTGCATAATAAAATGTGGAAAAAGTGAAGTGCTGTGAATACTTTCCTGATGCACTGTGGGTTGTAGGTGTGAATGAGTGTGTAAATATGTCTGTCAGCCCTGCAATTGACCAAGGTGTACCCCACGTCTCATCCAATGACCACTGGGGTAGGCTCCAGTTCTGTGCAAGCAGACGCCCCTGCCACCTGACGTGCACAGAACACAACAAGTGACGGAGCTTCCGCGTGCGCCACCTCAGCCCGTGCTCACTGCTCTATTGCTTTGGACTGAGCATTGTGCTCACTGCTCCCTGCTGCTCTGCCTCCACAGTGTCTGTGCTCTGGCAGAGGTCCATGTAGGAGGCAGCCGAGCAGAACCAGAACTCTACAATCTTGGAAATCCAGCGATTGATGCAGGCAGTGAGTTCTCAATGGACAGGACAGGAGCCCCGTCCACATTCCTAGCTGACGTGGTTTGACTCTGACCTTGTTTTGTGTGCCTGAGTGTGTGTTATCAAATATGTAAAAAAAATTGCCAGCACCTGGAAACTCTCTACTCATTGACATGTACATTGACAAAATCAATAATCATCATAATAATAAAAGTCATAGTAATAATAATAATTATAATAGTAACCATAATATTAATAATAATATAAATACTAATAATAATACCAACAATAAATATAATAATAATCACATCACAAATGAAGCCTATTCCATAATTAAGTGGTTTATGAGAAGAAGAATCACATCTCATGTCATTGCCATGGGAATGCTGTGAACATGTCAGTGTATATGTGCTTCGGATACACAGATGAAGACCACAAAATTAAGGCCCCTTGACACTTGCACAACTTTGATCCGCACACTTGCATGCACTCTGCCGGCAGGAGAGTAAACTCATCTCAGACCCATTGTAAACTGGTGTAAACTGTGCTCGGCTTTGTGCACGTGTGCAAAGAAAATTTCGAAATGTTCAAAATCTCCGTCATGCATTAATTACGTGAACTTCAGTTGAACATTGCGCAAGCAAGTCAAAAACACTTTGTGTAAGTGCGAGTGATTGTGTCAGCACACCGCATCAGAGTGCAGCTCTGACAAGATGTTAAATCTATCATGAACATAATTTTACAGGTACTCATAAGAAGGAAAGAACATGCAACTGTTTTACCAAGCTATTACAATACAAATTACAAAAACATTAAAAAACAAAGTTTATCAGTTTGAACATTAAATATCATGTCTTTGTGGTGTATTCAATTGAAGAGGATTTGCAAATCATTGTATTCTGTTTTTATTTACATTTTACATAACATCCCAACTTCATTGGAATTGGGGTTTTAATTATTTTATAAGCGCAGCGTCCAGCACACAACGCGAGGCATTAAGTGGAACAAAGCGCGGTGCCCAGCTGGGAACACATCACGATGATGTGCATGTAAGTGGGCAGATCATCAGCAGATGTCAGAATTTGGACTATTATATTATGTTTTTTTTTTCTGTTTTGTTCTGTTTAGCTTAGGTTTGGTTGTTCTTCAGTGTGTGATTACCAGGGTGTATACAAGCTTCACTGGTTGCACTAGTTCCCTGCCAGATTGTTGCACCTTGTGCCTTTGTTTCCAGCTCTGTACCTGTTTTTCTAGTCCTGCTTGCCATGTTGTGTTTGTTGACGACCTGACTGTTTTTCAACCACGTCTTATCACCTGATGTTTCTTACTTGTTTGCTATTATTGGACTGCCTTTTTGTGTACCAGACCCTGCGGAGTCACTCAGTAAATGAGCTTAAAAACCAGAGCTGTGTAAGTGCATTTGTGTCCAGACATCTCTGACCACCAAGCCTGATAGAATCATGACAGAAAGAGAAATGGTGTTCAATTTGTTTATTTTCATTTACATAGCACCAAATCACATCAAAGTTGCCTCAAGGCGCTTCACACAAGTAAGGTCAAACCTTACCAAGCCCCAGAGCAAGCACACAGGTGACATTGTTAAGGAAAAACTGCCTCTGATGATTTGAGGAAGAAACCTCAAGCAGGCCACGCTACCAATATGATTTACCAAACAATTCACAAAACAAATAAACAGGAAATGTTGCTGGTGCACGGGACAGGAGGGCCACAGAAACAGACACCACACCGATCTCTGGCTGGAGCTGCACCTCAAACAGAGAAAAAAAAAAAAACAGAATGAGGCATCAGAAAGACAACGAATACAATATAATTTCCTCAGAATTAAGCAACAAGAAAAACAAAAGAAATATTATGGTGATTGCCGGCCACTGTTGGGGTAATTTTAAAGGAAGAGTATGTTAAGAGTGTGTTGGAGGTTAAGTGAATGCCCTACAGGGTGATGACTGTAAAGTTGGAAACTGAAGGGGTGACAATGAATGTCATCAGTGCATATGCCCCACAGGTAGGTTGCATGACAAAGGAGAAAGAAAATTTCCAGAGTGAGTTAGATGTTGCAATGGGATGTGGTTTGAATATATACATTTGCTATTTTCATAATTTTTGATCATTTTATTCTACCTATAATGACATCCCCCAAATAAGGTAAGCAGAGTTAAAGCGTCAGCATGCACCAACATACCCAGACTTCACTTTGTTCATGAAGGACATTGATCTAACAACATAACAAATATGTATGAGGTCTGTCCAAAAAGTATTGGACCTTTTTATTTTTTGCAAAAACAATATGGATTTGAATCACGTGTGATTGCATCAGCCAAGGGTGTGGCTGGAAACATGTGGTAAAAGAACAAAACACAAGAGGGCAGCAGAGAAGAGACTTACACAAGCAACAAGTGAATAACTAACAAAACATAAGAGGGTGACAAACACCTCAAAACAAACTGCAAAATGACTGTGGTGAGTTAGAGAATATAAACTCATTATGAACTAAACTGAAGACCAAAGCATGAAGGTGATGAAATTGAGAGTCCTAAGAAATAATAATAATAATAATAATAATAATAAAAAAAATAGACAACACAGAGACTAAATTGTACACCAATAATTCAAATGCATAAGCACTGGAAAGAGAGACTGTGAAATAAACACTGCAAAACCAAAAACACCAAGACATCATGTGCAACAGACAGGGGAGGATGCAGAGAAGATCAACATACATGACAACTGACAGGACGGACCTGAAGACAACTTGACATACCACATATGGGTAAAGGGCAGAGACAATGTGCACGACACACACACATTCAGACAACACAGCAGGGAGGTGAGTGCACACAAAGGAAACATGACTGACAAACACTAACAACTGAGGCATGACACAAACAATAAACCAAGAGGTAATAATAGATAAATACGATTTGAACCTATACTGAACTTACACAAAAACCCTGGAACAGACAGGAGACACAAACGCTGTCTCTCTCTTAGAGAAGTCTTGTGGAATTAACTCAGTTGAAAGTTGAAAAAACTGAGTTGAAAAAACTTTTTAAAAATCTATGCAAATTGTTACATGAGTTTTTCTCGTTGAGACTACATGATGACTACACAGTATGTTGCTGACTTGGTCTTAGAAGGATGTTGGAGAAAGGATTTAAGATTCAAGAGTGTTTCTCACTCAGTCACTTATACATGGTGAAATTCATGGCACTGGCTGGCTGGCACTTGGAACAGGTGGAAAAAAATTTGATGGGTGGGATTTGGGTCTCTGGTGAGATTATCTCCACAGGAGATGATGTACTGGGCCTGCTGCTGCCTATTACAAACCTGGACATGAAAAGTAGAGGAATAGTGTGGAGTAAGTTTGAGCAAGATTACATGCAAAAGAAAAATGAGTCTGGATGCAATCAGAACTTTGGCTAGTTGCCTTAACCCTATTCAGGACTTTTGGGGTCCATTGGACCCCATGGTAGTTGCTTTCTCCATATTGTGCTCACTAAAGTCCTGAATAGGGTTAAGTATGGAAAACAATAGTATAATGATCGGAACAATGAACAAACACATTTTATAGATCAATATGTATACCCAATAAAGAATGACAAAAGAAGAAATTCTTGTAATTTGTGTACTGCATCATGTCATATGTATGTAGATGCTTTATTGTAACGGCAGTTAATCAGTGTTTTATTAGTTGTAACTGTATAATATCAAACTGCTGAATGGCGAATAAATCATAAGCACTGAAAAAATATGTAAAACATATGAGGTCTGTCCAAAAAGTATCCGACCTTTTTATTTTTTGCAAAAACTATATGGATTTGAATCACATGTGATTGCATCAGCCAAGCTTGAACCTTCGTGCGCATGCGTGAGTTTTTTCACGCCTGTCGGTTGCGTCATTCGCCTGTGAGCAGGCTTTGTGTGAGCAGTGGTCCACCCCTCTCGTCGGATTTTTATTGCGAATAAATGTCTGAACGATTTGGAGCTTTGCTGCATCAAATTTTTCCAGAAACTGTGAGAGACCTCCAGGTGGACACCATTTGGAAAATTCAGATGGCTTTCAGTGACGATTTTATGGGGATTACACAGATTAAGGAGTGCACCAGCCAGTTTAAAGACCGCCCACATCGTCTGAGAGTGCGGCGCGCTCCAAGCGCCGATCGACAGGCTCAAACCCCGCTGAAACAACCAGATCATTTCCAATGTGAAGGCTTTGTTGATCCGGGATGTCGTCTGACTTTCACAAAAAAGGCAGAAGGCGTGGAGATCAGCACTTTTTCGGCACATTCTACTGTTACAGGAGTTTTTTTTCATGGAAAGAGAAGCGGAGAATTGCGCCACCGTGCCGCTCATGGCGCGCGACAAAACCACCTCCGTGTTGGTCTCACAGGACGGCTTTCAGGTGGCTTTCATACGGCTTCTGGTTGCTTTTCAGTTGTGTGAGTATCCGAGAAATTGTGGATGAGCCTGGACATGCCAGAACATGTCCTGTGAGGCTTCATCATGGCGTTGCTTTGTGCCATACGGCTCCGCCGCAACGCGCAGAATTCCTCCGCACATCTGTCTCAATGTGCCGATGTCCACGTCTTCCGCAATTCCTGTGCTAGTCAGACGACATACCGGATCAAGACAGCGTCCAGTTTAGAAATGAACGGCACATTCCAGTGTTACAGGAGTTTTTGTCATGGAAAGAGGAGCGGAGGAATTCCGTGCGTCGCAGCAGAGCCGCATGGCGCAAAGCAGCGCCGTGATGAAGCCTCACAGGACATGTCTTGTGAGACCAACACGGAGGTGGTTTTGTCCCGCGCCATGAGCGGCACTGTGGCTCAATCCTCCGCTTCTCTTTCCATGAAAAAACTCCTGTAACAGTAGAATGTGCCGAAAAAGTGCTGATGTCCACGCCTTCTGCCTTTTTTGTGAAAGTCAGACGACGTCCCGGATCAACAAAGCCTTCACATTGGAAATTATCTGGTTGTTTCAGCGGGGTTTGAGCCTGTCGATTGGCGCTCGGAGCGGGCCACGCTCTCAGACGCTGTGGGTGGTCTTTAGTCTGGCTGGTGCACTCCTTAATCTGTGTAATCCCCATAAAATCATCGCTGAAAGCCATCTGAAAACTCACGCATGCGCACGAAGGTTCAAGCTTGGCTGATGCAATCACACGTGATTCAAATCCATATAGTTTTTGCAAAAAATAAAAAGGTCGGATACTTTTTGGGCAGACCTCATATGTTTTACATATTTTTTTCAGTGTTTATGATTTATTCTCCTTTCAGCAGTTTGATATTATACAGTTAAAACTAATAAAACACTGATTAACTGCCGTTACAATAAAGCATCTGCATACATATGACATGATGCAGTACACAAATTACAAGAATTTCTTCTTTTGTCATTCTTTATTGGGTATACATATTGATCTATAAAACGTGTTTGTTCATTGTTCCGATCATTATACTATTGTTTTCCATACTTAACCCTATTCAGGACTTTAGTGAGCACAATATGGAGAAAGCAACTACCATGGGGTCCAATGGTCCCCCCAAAAGTCCTGAATAGGGTTAAGGCAACTAGCCAAAGTTCTGATGGCATCCTGACTTATTTTTCTTTTGCATGTAATCTTGCTCAAACTTACTCCACACTATTCCTCTACTTTTCATGTCCAGGTTTGTAATAGGCAGCAGCAGGCCCAGTACATCATCTCCTGTGGAGATAATCTCACCAGAGACCCAAATCCCACCCATCAAATTTTTTTCCACCTGTCCCAAGTGCCAGCCAGCCAGTGCCATGAATTTCACCACGTATAAGTGACTGAGTGAGAAACACTCTTGAATCTTAAATCCTTTCTCCAACATCCTTCTAAGACCAAGTCAGCAACATACTGTGTAGTCATCATGTAGTCTCAACGAGAAAAACTCATGTAACAATTTGCATAGATTTTTAAAAAGTTATTTCAACTCAGTTTTTTCAACTTTCAACTGAGTTAATTCCACAAGACTTCTCTAAGAGAGAGACAGCGTTTGTGTCTCCTGTCTGTTCCAGGGTTTTTGTGTAAGTTCAGTATAGGTTCAAATCGTATTTATCTATTATTACCTCTTGGTTTATTGTTTGTGTCATGCCTCAGTTGTTAGTGTTTGTCAGTCATGTTTCCTTTGTGTGCACTCACCTCCCTGCTGTGTGTGTGTCGTGCACATTGTCTCTGCCCTTTACCCATATGTGGTATGTCAGTTTGTCTTCAGGTCCGTCCTGTCAGTTGTCATGTATGTTGATCTTCTCTGCATCCTCCCCTGTCTGTTGCACATGATGTCTTGGTGTTTTTGGTTTTGCAGTGTTTATTTCACAGTCTCTCTTTCCAGTGCTTATGCATTTGAATTATTGGTGTACAATTTAGTCTGTGTTGTCTATTTTTTTTTTTTTATTATTTCTTAAGTTAGGACTCTCGGTTTCATCACCTTCATGCTTTGGTCTTCAGTTTAGTTCATAATGAGTTTATATTCTCTAACTCACCACAGTCATTTTGCAGTTTGTTTTGAGGTGTTTGTCACCCTCTTATGTTTTGTTAGTTATTCACTTGTTGCTTGTGTAAGTCTCTTCTCTGCTGCCCTCTTGTGTTTTGTTCTTTTACCACATGTTTCCAGCCACCCGTGATTACCACACCTGTGCATTAATGTGTTTGTACTTAAATTACAACCTTGTCTTCTTTACCTTGTGGGTCCATTGTTGTGTGTTACCTCTGTCTTCTGTGTTGCCAGTTATGAGTATCTGGTTGTTTTTTTATTTTTATATTTTAGTCCTTGTACAGTTATCTGAGTTGATGTGGACCTCTTCATCTCACCTCCTGAATTCCAGTTGTATTTTTGTTGGAACTTCCCTGTCTCTCTCTTTTTTTTTTTTTTTTTTTGTTGGAAGAATAAATAATTGTTTTTTAACTCCACCTTTGTCTCCTCACTGACCGCATTTTTGGGGTTCTAGTCAGACTGTATTGCACTAACCATAACAGACTTTATTCACTCAGGGTTGCCACAGCAGAACCAAGATGGATCTACATTTTGATTTGGCACAAGTGTTACGCTGGATGCACAGCCTGACGCAACTCCACATTACATGGAGAATGGGCAGGGCGCTGCCTGCTGTGGTAACAAACGCACTAACCTATTGTGTCACCACCCAGCCCCCTCAGATATTTGCACACTTTAACTGACAGCCTCAGTAACTCACAGCAGACTTCAATTCTGAAGGTAAGAAAATGATCATTCCGGTACATTAAGATGAGAAAGCAGTTATAATCAAAGTCAGAGTACTTTATTTTTTTATGACATTTTCTGCATGTTTATTACTGATGTGAGATGGCCATAATTCATACTGGATTATTCATGCCCAGATTGCTTTTTTTGGTCAAATGCAAAAAATTCCCACATGCCTTAGTCAGATAAAGCTCTTCTACTGGTTAATAAACAGGTTAATCTGATTTAAAGTATAAAAAAAACAGTGACTATAAAGACTAAAAGTAAGTTCTTTTGACTTCTCCCTTTTTCCTTGGGGTCACCACACCAGATTCCATATGGATCTGCATGTTGATATTTGGCACAAATTTTACACCAGATGCCCTTCCTGACCCAGCTCCATATTACAAGTGCATTCACCGCTTGGCCTCCACGCTGTGGAGAGGTGGGCTTAAAAAAAAAAAAAGATGTGTTAAAGGTGTGAAGGCTTAAATTCTAACAAACGTGGTTACAGATAGATAAATGCCGAACTTGATTCGGATCATACGTCATGCTCAGATGCTCATCTGAGTGTGCACGTGTGCCACGTCACTCCAACAAACATCTGGTGGAGGAAAAAAAAATCTTCCCAACAGAAATCAAACAGTAGCAGTTTTTTAATGATGCATTTAGTTTAATTTACACTGCAGTAGTGTCAAAATGAGAATTTGTGCTTGTTGCTATAATCTGGACTATTTGATATATATTTGATATATATATTTGCTATAGAGTCTGTGATCGGCCTCTTTTCATGACTAATTCCCACTGAGGGGTGTGAGTTCTTATTTTGTTTTTTTTGTTTTTTTTTAATTGGAGTAAGTGGAAATAAAAATGAATGCTGCTGATGACTTTCTGCTAAAACTTGACTGACAAGTGACTTTTTTTTCCACAAGAAGCAGCTACACACAAGGGTTGTAGAACTTTACTTTGAAGAAATTTCTGTACATATCATATTTGACTTTCTTTTACATCAACAAATGCTGAGTTATTAATTATTATACAGAAGACAAATACACACAAACATGTTGCGATTATTCTAGATTAGCCACTATGCTACAGCTAACTGGCGAATATCTTAATGCTAATTTAACATTGAAATAACACAGGCTAACGCGTTAGCATCGCTCCCGTTTTTAAGTTTCTATCACCTGTTTCAGAAGACCATCAGAGGTCAGTTTAAGATAAAAAAAAAGTTAAGTACTACTCATAGACATTTACTCTTTAGGGTTTAGTGGGGAAAATGAAAAGAATGAGGAGTAAAAGGCAACAGCTTTGCTTCAAACTTTCGCTAGCACTGGTACCACAGTCTCTTGTACAAAGAGACTGGTAGCGTGTTTTTGAAAACATGGCTGTGATTGGTCCATCTGATACGTCGGCCGCTATTGGCTATCACACCACGCTCTGTGATTGGCTGTGGCATAACCGCAGAAAATGTGAAAAACAAACCGAAAGACTTGAAAAGTCAGACAAACTAGTTGCAAAATGTCGCAAATGTTGGGGTGGGAGTTTATCTCACCCCGTCAAACCAAAATGGAAACCAGGTATTTGCTTTGTGTGTCTGGAATTCGCACGGCAACCGAAAACATTTGGAGGTTTGAGGAGTGGAACCAACTTACCATCCTCCTTGCATTGCCTCCATTTTGATTTTGAAACGTTGTAAACAAAGGCTGCAGCCAATCAGAGAGCGGCGTGTCTCAGCCAATCAGCAAAATGTCAGAATCCTGACTAAAAGTCACATGACCAAATAATCCAATACCGACTTCTTTGCTTTGGCTGGAGGAGTGGAACCAACTTCAACTTTCGCCAATCAGAATGAAACTACGGCAAGTCTGCATGGACAAGCAGCACGGCGGGAGCACATTTCTAAAAAATGTTTTGCCACAATGAGAGACTAAATCCTTTCAGAGATGTTGTTGACATAAAGGGCGATCAAGGTGATCAGGCATGCTTTCCTTCGCTTAAAAACAAAGTATTATTGAAAAATTGTGCCTACGTATTTGCTTATTTTGGGTTTATACAACCTTAAGTTCTTCATGAAAAGTACTACCATTCCATGTCATGTGCTTTATATTATTTTTCTCCCTCTGTTTTTAAAACAGGCCACATGAATTTGCAGGAGTACTTTGAAAGAATTGGGTTCTCCGGCCCATACGATAAACCGGATCCTCCAACACTCAAGTTGATCCACAGACATCACATCATGTCGGTTCCTTTTGAAAACCTCAGTATTCACTCTGGGGACCGTAACATCATGGATCTTGAGGTGATTTTCAACAAGATAGTGAGAAACTGCCATGGAGGTTGGTGCCTTGAGAACAACTTATTGTTCGGCTGGGTGCTGAAGGAACTTGGGTATGACACTACGACTTTGGGCGGCAGAGTTTTAGACAATCTAATCGATGGCTTTGACAACCTTGACAATCACCTCATAAACAAGGTTGTCATCGATGGAAAGGCATACATTGCTGATGTGAGCTATGGCCTGTCTCTCCAAATCTGTGAGCCTCTGGAGCTCATCTCTGGAAAGGACCAACCTCAGGCAGCAGGTGTCTTCTGTTTTATTAACAAAGGGGAGTCTGGGTGCTCGAGAAAACTGGCAGACCACCCAAAATTCTCAACCAAGAGTTCGCCATGTCACGTCTGGTGGACAAGAACCTAACAAGGCCAATGTACTTCTTCACCTTGGAGCCCCGAGAGGCAAATGATTTCTCTGAAGTAAACTATGCACTTCAGACTGACTCCATGTCACTATTCCTCAAAAAATCCATCTGCTCTTTGCAGATGCCCACTGGATTCAGAGCTCTTATCGGCTGGACATACAGTGAGGTCACCTACAAACCTGAAGAAGGTGTTGATACCTTCAATATAAGGCACATACCAGATGATGAGGTTCAGCAACTTCTGAGGAAGAAGTTCAACATCAACTTGGCAAAAAAAAATTTCAGCCTATTCACAAAAAAACGAGTCTAACGCTCTGAAAATTTTAAATCTTCTGAAGCGATGATGATGCAAATCATTAATAATGTTTGTAAGAAGAAAGTAATCAGTTAATTTGACTATAAAGTCCAGTGAATTAAAACAAGTGCAGTAAACCTTGTGATAATGTAATGCTCTATAAAATCTTTACTTCTGCCAAGGTGAAAAATTTTTTTCACATTGTCATTATGGGGTATTGTGTGTGTGTATAATTTGCCCATTTTGGAATAAGGTTGTATAATAAAATGTGGAAAAAGTGAAGTGCTGTGAATACTTTCCAGATGCACCGTAGGTTGTAGGTGTGAATGTGCTTGTGTCGGCCCTGCAATAGACCAAGATGTACCCCACATCTCATCCAATGACCACTGGGGTAGGCTCCAGTTCCCCAGTGACCTTTGACCACAATATGCAGGTTCAGAAAATGAATGGATGGATGCAATTAGGTAGTTGGTGTTATTTATACTCAGACACTGTCTCCATCAGCCTGTGTTTAATGGACCAATATAAGAACAACCACATGCAGGTGCTTTCTGCAGGCGACATAAACCCAGACACATTAGACGTTCCGCCCACTGAAGAAGTCTCCAAACATACAAGAGACAGTCGAACTGAAACGTCTCCTCCATCGGGAGACTTTTTTCATCCACACACTTGAGTCACCACATTCCCACGCCTTAATGAAGAAACTGACTTTTCTCCATTTCTTTAATCAGTCCAGGGGTCTCTACTGCTTATTTAGCAAACTTTATGTCAAAGTAGTGATGGGTTGTCTATGCTGTCCTTATTGTGTATCTCTTTTGCAATGCAGCTTTTGAGTCTAATTTCTTTATCATTAACTTTTGCTGTGCTTAGTGGCCCCAAAGCATTTTTTTCTTAGTACTTTGGACCATGCCTTTACATACAGATTAACAGAACAGTTAGGTCTTGGCAGAGACTTTATTGACATAATGCCATTGACATTAGATCTATGTTAAAGTGAACAAAGTCCATCAAGTTATGTTAGAATTTGTAACTACACAACTCCAGCTCAGTATCAGTGGGTTGCACATTGTATGAGGATACATTTTTTCTCCTCCGTTTTTAAAACGGGCAATATGAATTTGGAGGAGTACTTTGAAAGAATTGGCTTCTATGGCCCATACGATAAACCGGATCTTCCAACGCTCAAATTGATCCACAGACATCACATCATGTCTGTTCCTTTTGAAAACCTCAGCATTCACTGTGGGGAGTCTATCATCATGGATCTTGAGGTAGCTTTCAACAAGATAGTGAGGAGCCGCCGTGGAGGTTGGTGCGTTGAGTGCAACTACTTGTTCGGCTGGGTGCTGAGGAAACTTGGGTATGATACTACAACTTTGAGCTCCAGAGTGTTTAACAGTACAATCAATGATTTCAGCACCACTGAGTGCCACCTCATAAACAAAGTTGTCATAGATGGAAAGGCATACATCACTGATGTGAGCTATGGGGTGTCTTTCCAAATGTGGCAGCCTCTGGAGCTCATCTCTGGAAAGGACCAACCTCAGGCAGCAGGTGTCTTCCGTTTTATTAACAAAGGGGACGTCTGGGTGCTCGAGAAAACTGGCAGACCACCCAAGTTACTCAACCCAGAGTTTGCCATGTCAAGTCTGGTGGACAGGAAGCTAACAAAGACGATGCACTGCTTCACCTTGGAGCCCAGAGAGCCAAATGACTTCTCTGAAGTAAACCATGCACTTCAGATGGACCCCACCTCACTTTTCACCAATAAATCCATCTGCATTTTGCAGACGCATACCGGATTCAGAGCCCTTTTTGGCTGGACATACAGCGAGGTCACCTACAACCCAGAGGAAGGCGTCGATACCTTTGACATGAGGAACATACCAGATGATGAAGTACAACAAATTCTGAGGAAGAAGTTCAACATCAATTTGGAAAAGAAATTACAGCCTATTAACAATCAATCATTTTATTGTCTCTGAAAATCCAAAGTCTATTTGACTGATGATGCAACCGTTTGGATGTTTGACCATTTTTTTGAGAAAAAAAAGTCTAAAATCTTACCAATGCTAGTAATAAGAATGTAATCAGTTCATTCACTGCTTATCCTGTCTGAAGGTTTCACATAATGTGTTACTTTGTGTGATTTTTACATTAACTCAATGCTAACTGATGTTACACTCACCAGCTACTTTATTAGGTACAATTGCTTATTAACACAAATAGGTAATTACCCAATCACATGACAGCAACTCAGTGCATTTAGGCACCTAAACGTGGTAAAGACAACTTGCTGAAGTTCAAATAGAACATAAGAATGGGAAAGCAAGGGGATTTAAGTGACTTTGAAAGTGGCATGGTTGTTGGTCCCAGACGGGTTGGTCTGAGATTTTCACAAACTGCTGACCTACTGGGATTTTCAAACACAACCATCTCTAGGGTTTACAGAGAATGATCCAAAAAAAGAGAGAAGCTATCCAGTCAACGGCAGTTATGTAGACGAAAATGCCTTGTTGATGTCAGAGATCAGAGGAGAATGGGGAGACTGGTTGGCACAAACATCTCTGAGGAATGTTTCCAGCACATTGTTGAATCTATGCCATGAGGAATAAGGCAGTTCTGAAGTCACAAGGGAGTACAACCCAGTAATAGCAAGGTTTACCTGATAAAGTGGCTATTGAGTGTATGACATAAAATTAAAATGTCAAAATGAGTTTGCATTCTGAATATTTTGTAATTCCACAGAGCAATGATGAAAAACCTTAGGAAAATAAATGAAATCTCTGCACGATCAAGCCAATAGTGTGTTACTGAATCACTGCTGTTCAACATATGGAGATTATCTCTCCTTCCTCTCTGTCTTTCTGCCATCTTTTCTGTTTAAGACACTAGGCTTCTAAACAGTCCTCCTCCCTCCTCTTAGCAGTTTTTCACCTTAGGAGCTCTCTTGGCCTAAGATGCTTTCATAGGATGCTTTGTGAATACGTGCCCAGGTGCTTCCACAGGGGTGGAAATCCATCTTCTGATCAAAAAAGTTAATTTAATGATAGAGGGTTGAGACATTTATTACATTTGCAGGGGAAGCTGGGGCACAGTGGATCAGAAATGTTGTTTTGTGGCAGCATAAACACATTATGCATAGGTTTAGGTCATTCTGTTGTGGATCTAATACAGCAAGTTATTGTTTATAAGGCTGTTATTTATGTCTCCCCCAGTGTAATTTACAGGTGTTTAAAATCAATTTTTTAATTTTTGTTTCACTGTGCCCCGGACACTAATTCATGAAGCACAGTGAATCAACTTAGAATATAATAAAACACGATTATAAAGATGTCTTCAAAATTATTAAATGTATGCTCATGCATATACAAATCCAACAAACCAGCTATGTAATGTGAGTGTCTTATATAGTGACATAAGTCCTTTAGAAACTATTATAAATACAACTGTCATAATTTCTGTTCAAACGTGAAAACAGTTGTTTATATACAGAAATTATAGAAATAATTCATGGAAAAATAAATGCATAAGCTTCAACAAGTAATAATTGTCATCCACTTGATACTGGGGCTTGGTAAATCACTTTCTAGACTGATTCATTGTGCCCTGATTCACTGTGCCCCGGGTGCATGTGACACACGAGTCATGTTATCAAATAGCTGATAGTCTGGAGAAGACATAACACATGCTCCTCATTGGACGGGGTAGTCTTCTAACGAATAACAATTTTTGGGCCACCTTTCCTCTGTTGTGAAAAATAAATACAAAGACACTGACATCCACAAAATTTACCTTTGATAGGAAAAAAAAACTGACTTCACTTGCCACTTAGTTTTACCCTTAAAGCATCCAAAAACAAAACACAAATTTTATAAGGGGGGTGTTTTTATGCATAAAAATATGGCATAACTGCTGCAAATATATGTATCTAGTTTTGCAGATATAACTACTGATTCACTGTGCCCCGTGACTCACCATGCCCCGGTTTCCCCTAAATGCGGAAATTGTTTAAGCTAAAAAAAAATTCCTTTTTTTTTGTTTACAAAATGAAAATATAATCTTTCCTCTGAAACTAATTATTACAGATAATAAGAATCAGATTTTGATTGTGATATAATCTTTTCTCTGAAACTAATTATTGCAGATATTTTTTTTTTTTCAGGTAGTTACATAGAAAAACCAATCAGCATTGACAGATAAGACTCAAGCATTTAACTTAATCTGAAACACAAAGGACAGCCCTTGGAGGATGATGGTATCAATGTTTTGGGGAAAAACATGTTGTGAGAAGACTGATAAAAGAAGTCATCTATGTAAAACTGGAAAAATCTTCTCTCAATGGAGCTGGAGGTGCACAAGTGTCAGAATATTTTAAGACCAAAACAAGAAGCCAAGCTGATTTAGACTTCATTTGTACAATGTATTCACCTGGGTGACTCAGGACTCTTTCTTGACTTAATATGACCATACATCACTTCACATAAGTTCCTAGAATGGAAAAACAATATACCAATCTCTTAAAGCTATAGTGTGTTGGATTCAGGGGTATCTATTTGATGAGATGGAATATAACATTCATAATCATGTGTTCATTAGTGTATAATCATCTGCATATGGGGTTATCTGCATATGGGGGTGGCCCTCGTGGAGGCTGCTGTGTTGCAGCGTGATCTTGACACAGTAGGTCAAAAGGGACATACTTATTTATTCTTCTTTTCGGATTTTGCAGGGCAGCCAGAAGGCTGAACAACAAAGAAGGAATCAGTGGTTGCTCTTCAATAGGACTGGTTGCTCGTTCAGGCTAAAAAGTTTGAGATTTTTTTGTAAAATGGAGACTGATACATATTGATTATTGATTATCAGAAAGGAACACAAGGGAGCATGAATCCCCCATCACTGAAGAAGTGAAAAATAAAAACATAAACAAACAACAAAATCATAATCATAATGAAATCTACAACCTCACGACTAGATGACACTAACTCCTACACATTGACAATCTTCACATACACCTTGCAGTCCAAGGTGCTGGCTTTACAGTAGAATGTATAAAACCCTAAATTCTAATTCTTACCAGTACATGGAACATTTTGTACGACAGCGTTTTAGCGCCACATTGAATGTTTTTTTAGACTTCGAGAATAAAGTCGTAATATTACGAGAATAAAGTCGTAATTTTACAAGAAAAAAGTCATAATATAATATTTGGACTTTTTTCTTGTTACTTTTTCTCGTAATATTATGACTTTATTTTCGTAATATTACAACTTTTTTCTCGTAATATTACGACTTTTTCTCGTAATATTACGACTTTATTCTCGAAGTCAAAAAAAAAAAAAAAAAAAAAAAAAAAAAATTCAATGTGGACCTAAAACTCCGTAGTAATTTTGGACACAACACAATAGCTATAAAAATTATTTCGGAGTTATTTGCAGATATTTTTGTGGAACCGCTCACTTACTGACTCACTGATTCATGTCACATGTTCATGTTCATGTTCAATCGTGAGGATTTAAAAAAAAAAAATGACCATAAATATGCAACTGAAATGCAGTATATGCGACAATTATAATATTGTGTAGATAAATTTAAATTAAGTCATGCTGCACATATAACCCTGCTTTCCCAAAAGAAGAGGTAGAAAATTAAACGGGTTTATATATATATATATATATATATATATATATATATATATATATATATATATATATATATATATATATGAGAGAGAGAGAGAGAGAGAGAGAGAGAGAGAGAGAGAGAGAGAGAGAGAGAGTAAAAAACTGTAATAATTTTATGATTAAAAAAACAAAAGCAATTTTATGGTCATTCCTCGACAGGAAGTGACGTATTTTGCCAACAGCGTGACGACCTCTTCGCTCGAAAATAAAACAAGGAAGTGAGGCGTTATTGTAAATGAAAATAATTAGCGGACAGGATATATTTTAAAATTTGGGAGTTTCTTCAGTTGGTTGTTGGGTGTCGGGGGGGGGGAGTAAAGTCACCGTGGACTTACCCGGGAGCCCGTTTTTGACCGTCTTCAGGGATTCTGCTTTTAGCCAGCTAGCTAGCTAGCGATGAACACGGACGTGGAATTTCACATCAGGCAGAATTATCCTTGGACCAAACTACCAGCTAATGTCAGACAGGTACTGTGTGCCCATATGAGAGCAGACTGACTGTGCTGTGCGGCGAGGTTAAACTCTCAATGTCACCGTGTTCGGACAGCTGTCAGTCCTCCTGTGCAGGGCTTCATTCATCCGAAGCCATTTCTCACATCATCATTAGATTACAGCTGCAGCCATCGCAGCTCTCTGACTTAAACGTCACATGACAGATCTGCAGACAAAACTCATAACGTGCTGTCATCGAGGGCACAATTAAGTGTATGATTATATAATGCTTCCGTGATTATCATGTTGTTATCAAGTTTGATCTGTAACATTTGAAAAAGTGGTGAAGACTCATCAGATTTTTCCAGATCACAAATTTAAGATGTCAGATGAAGAGTCTGAAACCCAAAATATGTAGCACTTACAACTAGAATGGCACTCATTGGAGTAGTACTTCTCGAAACGGTAAGAAATTAAAACATCTATCTATCTATCTGTCTGTCTGTCTGTGTGTGTATATTCTCAATGCACATGCTCAGTACTGTGTAAATCTCACGTGACTAAAGGCCCTCTGACACTTGCACAAATTTGATCCCAACACTGGTACATAATCTGGCGTGCCAGAGACTAAACTTCTTGTAAACTGTGTGAGCTGTGCATGGCTGCATGCAAGTGCGTAAAGAAAATTTTGACGTGTTCAAAATCTCTGGCACGCATTCATTTTGTGAACTACACCTGAACACTGTGCGACCTATTCAAAAACACTGTGTGTTACTCGAGTCACAGCGCAGCTCATCTGAACGATTATGATGAGATGTTAAATCTATAACATAATTTTACAGATACTCATAAGAAGTGATGAAAATACAACTGTTACCAAGCCATTGCAATATAAATATTATAAATAATTATCTCTGAGACGATTCCAAATGCGTTGTCCAAATCATGAAGCACACGAGAAAAGCTGCAGCTGTGCAAAATTCCTGTGTGATTCTGAGAGCGATTAGAGGTGGTTTAATCAGCCAAGTTCTGAGAGCAAATGATTAATCTGCTACGAAATAATGATTTTATGTAATGCAGTGTCCAAAAGAACAAAGGGGGTCGCATTGGCATGACAAATTGCACAGCGGTGCGGGCCTTAAATGCATGCAAGTGTCAAGGTGCCTTTAGCGTAGGCTCCCACCTCCACTGTCAGCATGGGGGGAGTGAATAGCCTATTTATCCAAAATATGTAAGAGTAGCGGCTCTCGCAGTTTATTTCACAGGGCACTGTTGTACTATGATCGCCCACGATCCAAAAAAGTGAAACGACTTAATCCAGCTTGCCTCCTAACAGGCTGGTTTATAAAGTATAGAGTTGGTAATCTGCCTCAAAACGAAAGTAAACTGCGCCCTCAGCCAGATGTTCAGCTGCTTTCAGTGCACGTTTTACTGTTTGTAATCACGTGAAAAATATTTATTTGGGTGTTTTTTTTTTTTTTTCTTTTCATGACGACTGGAGCAGTACACTACTACACTTTAATGTTTTTGATGAATGACTGGAACGTTGCATTTTTATTGCGTTCTGCAATCTCCCTGACGGCACTTCCTGATGGAAAACTTTGCTGTTTTGGCTGCTTTCCTCCCCAAACACAGCTACCATTTGTGCAAAGCACATTTGAATCAAGACCTTAAATGTACTTTCACACAACTTATTTTAACTGTTGTAATACTGAACTAGGGCACAACGAGAGTGCAAACCTCCGCTAACACTAGTTTCCAATTCCACAAAATTTTACCTTGGAAAAAAATTTCAAGGTCAAAGTCCTGTTAGAAGCAGTGATGCCGGTAATGCGTTACTTAGTAACGTGTTGCTCTAAATTGACCTCTTTTTTCAGTCACGAGTAATCTAGCATGTTAATCTTTCCAAATCAGTAATTACAACCCCAATTCCAATTAAGTTGGGACGGTGTGTAAAATGTAAATAAAAACAATGCAATGATTTGCAAATACTTTTCAACCTATATTCAGTTGAATACACCACAAAGACAAGATATTTAATGTTCAAACTGATAAACTTTATTGCTTTTGTGCAAATATTTGCTCATTTTGAAATGGATGCCTGCAACACGTTTCAAAAAAGCTGGGACAGTGGTATGTTTACCACTGTGTTACATCACCTTTTCTTCTAACAACACTCAATAAGCATTTGAGAACTGAGGACACTAATCGTTGAAGTTTTGTAGGTGGAATTCTTTCCCATGCTTGCTTGATGTACGACTCTACAGAGAATCTTCGCTACACTCAGTGCACCTGCATGTTTTACTGGAAATATTTCTACCCATTTAGAGTATGCATCTATAATGACGAGGCAATACTTTTTCCCTTACACTGATTTAGTTCGATAAAGTCCATGTGAATTATTTAAAAAGGGTATTGCGGTGTGGGAATTTGCCCCTTTTTGGTCTTTCGTTACCTTGTGGATTGTGGTTTGCACATATTAGACATGCCCTACAAAAGTTTTTGCATATGTCTGGAACCCAAACATGGTGAAATGTTGTACCAGTCCAACCATCCCTCCTGTTGAGGCATGGTGCTCATTTAAATAAGCTTTTGGTTAATATCGGTGTGTCTAAAGGTCACATGTAAATATGATCTCTCAGTTTAGCACCTTATTTTCTCCATACCTCATCTTCTTTTCATCCCCAAACCTACCCGTCATAGTAACCCTTTTTTACTTTCGTCCACCGGCACTCACACCCTCATGTGACCGCACAGTCTCCACCAACTCAAACTGGCGCTTCCAACTCTCCAACATTCTTAATCCAACTTTCAGTTGGCTCTCTTTGTAGGTCTCTCTCTGACTGGAGTGGGTAATCACACTCTGTTCCCAAACAAACTGATAACACTTCGCAGCAGTTTTTCTTTTTTTTCCTTAAGCAGTTGTGGGGGTGTGGAGTAGCAGGAGGAGAAGGGGGTTGGGGGTGAAAATCTGAAGCTTCCCTCTGCATTTGTGCGTATGCACATGTATGCTACTCCCCAACACCATAGTTTAAAAATAACAATTTCACGATTGCTTAAAGTACATCAAATAAGCAAAATAAACCAACTTTTCTCAAATACAAAAAAAAAAAAAAGTCCACAAGTCCAAAAATGACCTGTGTCTCATTACACTCAACATATTATATACAAATGTATACACGTAGAACTCAAAGGAACTATTAATTACAGTGCCCTGATAGGAGACTTGCCCGCCAACCTTCTACCAGACTTTTGGGGCCTGGAGGACGGGAACTGGGTGTTAATTCACAGTCTCACAATCAGTTTTAAATAGTCTACAGAAAATCTACCACAGCCACCCTCTGCATTTACCCTCAAACAGTTCTGTCTGAACTCTTTAATTACTGGAACTCTTCAGTTTATCCCGGGGCTTTACCGGACAGAAAAGAACCAGCCCACACAAATTTCAATATCCTACAAATATATTACAGAGGACAAATACACAATCCAACACCACATGAAAATATTCACAATAATAAATCCTATCATTAATTGTTTTACCAGTATGTAATCTTGATTACCTTTTGCTTGAAATATATTAAACAGGCAAAACTAACCAGCTTTTCCATTCTATCCAGTGTGCAAAAATTAACCATATTCTAACCACTTTATCCAAGTTATATGATCATTCAATATGGAAAGTAGGAACGTGTTAGTATTTATTGTTTTTGAGTTATCATCTTAACAAGTTAAATAAATTTATTTCATTAACAGGTTTATCTCAGAATTTTCCCCTTAAAGAATTTTTCTTTTCATCCTGGACACACACACACACACACACACACACACACACACACACACACCACACACACACACACACACACACACACACACACACACACACACACACACACATACGACAACAACAGACATCTGCGGTACATTTATCAAAGTCGTCAGTGATGTTTCTGTGTAGGCTCTCAGTTGTCCAGGTGGTTTCCATAGTAGAGAAGCTTGAATCTTCGACTGGACTGGGTTGCTTGACGCGAGGACGTTTCGCTTCAAATCGCAGAAGCTTCCTCAGCTAAAATTCTTGTTCTGGTGGTCTGACTTCTGTCTTGACTCTTGTAGAGAAGAATAATCAAGAAGTCACAAAAGCTGGAGTTTTAAACCTAACCAGACCCCTCCTACCGAGAGGCAGACTGCTATAGGCTGGTAACTAAGCAATAGCTCTAATTAGCACCTATTGTGCTCTAGTTAGCACCCTCCTAATGACAGGGCAGCTGTCTCTCTCCTGATGGCTCCCTTGACGACTCTGCTGATGACGTGAATGACTCATTACCATGAACAAAAGACTGAAACTGCTTTGACCTGAGTACCCCATTGTAAACAGGGGATAAAGCGTGTCTCAGACCCCCTCCCCGGTTAAGGCTGGGTTTCAAACGTTTCTCAAAGAATGCCTCCTTGACCCCTCTCTCAAACCATTTCTTCTCTCTGGCTAATATTTTAACTTCCTTGTCCTCAAATTTCGGTGATAACACCGAATCTTAAAGAGCTGGTGTTACAGTCTTTCCTTATAAGTAGCTATTTTGTCCATCACGTTGAGGTAGTCAAATCCACACCAAAACCCCACAATACACAATATCCTTAGGGTTCCTGACCCCGAGACCAGACAGAATCTTAATTCTCCCCATCACATTGGTTTAATTCGCTAAAATCCATATGATTTTTACCAAAAGGGCGTTTGTGAATTCCGTCAAAGTCCAGTTTATTAATGTCGGTTTTAACCAGGATATTTTGCCTCCATATATTTATAATTGTTTGACTGTGGCTGTGTATGATCTTTGCAGTAGGAACAACAACAATTTCCCATTTTAGCCTTTCGTGGGGTTATCTCATAGGGAGATCTAAACGAACGGGTTGTTGTTTCCTTTTTACTGTTTGGTCAACGGGCAACCTGAAAAGTGCCACCAATTCGACCTCATATAGGTGGATGAGCCTTGCCTAGAGCTTATTTTCAGATTTGTTGTTTTTCAAACAGGACACAACATAGAATGTCCACAACCTCCTTCACAGTCAGCGGCTTCGTTTTTGTCTCTTGGTTAGGGAGATGACTGGCCACTTGCGATTCATTTGTGAACACTCATTCATACAAAACACATTCACAGAAAACACATTCACACCTCTTTTACCATGTTTTAACTCCGCCAACTGTTTTTTAATATTTCCTATGAACAGTATTAAGGGAATGTGTTTATCCCAGAATTTTATGGCCTGTCCACCAAGGGTTTTACCGACCCAACACTGTACAGGATGTTTTTCGCGCTGATCCGGACCCGTAAGAGGACTTTTTCTAACAACTTAGAGCCAAAAGACAAGTGTTATGACCTTTCAGTCAAAAGACATTACGGGGTTTTTCTACGCGGTGACCCCCCGTCACACACCAAGCTTGTATCAAGAAAAGCAATTCTCACCAATGGTTAATCTCTGTCACTGAAATTCGAATGTCTTCACCCTGATGAACGCTGACCCGTCAGGGAGGAGTCCGCCCCGGAAAGGGTCTTTAACGGGACCTGCTCCCGGTCGCGGCCACGGACTTCCACAGGGTCCTCCCTCACGGGCTGACGTCCCTCAGGTTTTTTGACATCCGGCTCTGAAGGACCATGAAAATGTTAGGGTCGAACCTGCTAAAATGAGACAACCCAGACATTAGACACAGAAAATAACCACAAGAGAAGCTGTAATGCTTTCTTGCGCGAGGAGAGGAAAAGACAGCAGGACACTTCATTCTACCTTCTCTCCTCTGAAGGCCTGTGTCTCCCTCTTCTGTTTTATTTACTTCAGACACATAAGAGACTGAAAGGCAGACATAAATCATTTCTGTCTATCTCCATACAGATAAGACATTATTATGGGTTTTTAGACAGAGTCAAAACAGAGCCTGCTGCATCTGGTTTCACAGGATCGTACCGTTCTTCTTCAAGAACGGTTACCTAATTAGACTTACACTGCTATGCTTGGCTCACTTTCTCAGACATTCCATTCTCCTTAAAGAAAACAAAAGGCCACAGTATATGATCAGTAGTTTACTAGAAAATGAAAACCCGCAACCAATATATAAGAAAGACATTATAAATGATAACATATATGTACAATTTCTCTAACAGCGACTTCATTTGTTCAACAGTCCAGCGTCTCTGTAGTTGTATTTTGTGCTTCATAATGCGCCACACATTTTCAAAGGGCGACAGGTCTGGACTGCAGGCAGGCCAGTCTAGTACCCGCACTCTTTTACTACAAAGCCACACTGTTGTAACACATGCAGAAGGTGGCTTGGCATTGTCTTGCTGAAATAAGTAGGGACGTCACTGAAAAAGACATTGCTTGGATGGCAGCATGTGTTGCTCCAAACCTGGATGTACCTTTCAGCATTGATGGTGCCATCACAGATGTGTAAGTTGCCCATGCCATGGGCACTAACACACCCCCATACCATCACAGATGCTGGCTTTTAAACTTTGTGCTGGTAACAGTCTGGATGCTCTTTTGTCCGGAGGACACGACGTCATGATTTCCACAAACAATCTGAAATGTGGACTCATCAGACCACAGCACACTTTTCCACTTTGTGGCTGTCCATTTCAAATGAGCTCAGGCCCAGAGAAGGCGGCGGCGTTTCTGGATGTTGTTGGTGTATGGCTTTCGCTTTGCATGGTAGAGTTTTAACTTGCACTTTTAGATGTAGCGACGAACTGTGGTAACTGACAGTGGTTTTCTGAAGTGTTCCCGAGCCCATGCGGTAAGATCCTTTACACAATGATGTCGGTTTTTAATACAGTGTCGCCTGAGGGATTGAAGGTCATGGGCATTGAATGTTGGTTTTCGGCCTTGCTGCTTACGTGTAGAAAGTTCTCCAGATTCTCTGAATCTTCTGATTATATTATGGAGTGTAGATGATGGAATCCCTAAATTCCCTGCAACTGAACGTTGAGAAACATTGTTCTTAAACTGTTGGACTATTTTTTCACGCAGTTGTTCACAAAGTGGTGGTCCTCGCCCCATCTTTGCTTGTGAACAGCTGAGCCTTTTGGGGATGCTCCTTTTATACCCAGTCATGACACTCACCTGTTTCCAATTAACCTGTTCACCTGTGGAATGTTCCAAACAGGTGTTCTTTGAGCATTCATCAACTTTCCCAGTCTTTTGTTGCCCCGTCCCAGATTTTTTTGAAACTTGTTGCAGGCACCCATTTCAAAATGAGCAAATATTTGCACAAAAACAATAATGTTTATCAGTTTGAACATTAAATATCTTGTCTCTGTGGTGTATTCAATTGAATATAGGTTGAAGAGGATTCACAAATCGTTATATTCTGTTTTTATTTACATTTTACACAACGTCCCAACTTCAATCGAATTGGGGTTGTAGATTAAAGTTACTTCTCCGAGTCACTGTGCGTTACTATTATTTTTCTATTGTGGGTCGATTGCAGATTTAAAACAGGTATCCCGACGAGATGCAGGGGGAGGTCGAAGTTCGGCTGAACTGTCCACTTCGCTCACTTTCAGCGAGCTGCTGCACAGAGCCACTGTGCAGCAGTTCTGAGTTGAAGAACAGTTGTCTCTCAAAACGCGGTCATGCTCAGAGCTATGGTTTTACAAAGACATTTTTACGCTTTTTCTTTTCTTTAAAACTCTGTGTCGCTCTATGAGTGGCCTTGTTAAAAACAGCTGATTCATGCAAATACTAATTGTTTTGTGTCCACTCAGATGCACCTAATGTGTCTTTCTGAGGATGACATGATGCAAAAAAATGTTGATACAACTTTCTTACCTGTCAATCTGGTTGTGTTTTCTGCATCAATAAACGTTATCTATTCTTCTGCTCAAACAGCAGGTCAGGGGCGAATCCATGCGGGAAGGGGGGGGGGGGGGGGGGCGTGGGTTTAATGGGTGCGGCTCCCCACAACAGCCCTAGATTAAAGGTCCACTTTTGAAGACATTTTTCCATACTATTACTACTACTACTTAATAATAATAATAATAATAATAATAATGATTTCAACACAAAAATGTTTAGAAAGAATTTAAATGTTAGAAAAATGTTAATAGTTACATTGATGAACAATGTAGGTTAGAAATTGTAAGTTTTACCATTACAGTGCTGTCAACAGTTAAATATGAGAGAGACACTTGTATAAAACAAGTATTTGTGTTCACTGAAGTCAAAGACTATTGACTATTGGCAAAACGAGTTATCATTTTTGTGTTGAGGTGGTGGTGGGGGGTGTTGCTAGCAGCTGCTGAAAGTAGCTAGTAATTTAATTTAGTTACTTTTAAAACTGAGTATTCAGTAAAGTAACTAAGTTACTTTTTCAAGGAGTAATCATTAATTAGTAATTGGATTACTTTTTCAAAGTAACTGTGGCAACACTGGTTAGAATTGGTGTTTCATGAGCTAAATTAGATGTGATCAAATATCAGAAATATGTATTTAGTTCATGCACTTGAATCCAAGTTTAGTTGTTTTGTTTTATACTTTTTCATTTTCTGAATTCTTTTTCAGATAATATTCACAGGACATTGGTTATCTTTGCTATGCTCAATTTGTCATTGCTTTTTGGCACTTGGTTTCCGACTGATAACTGGAAGACAGACAGGCATAAAATTGGAATTGGAACCTTGTCCAGTTTTGGTGGTGTAGGTAAATCCACAACAGAAAAATGAGAGTGGCCCTTTAAATTTAAGACTGAAGCATTGTGAATACCTTCCGGATGCACTGTATTTGTTGGTAACGAGCTGTCTAGACATTTCAAAGCGAATTTTTCCACTGATGAAGAAGAAAAAATAAAAATGGCAGATGCTGTATATTGCAGCTTGAATAAAAAAGTAAAACTAAAACCCAAAGGTTTTTTTTTTCTTTCAAACTTTGTGGCTGTAGTTCTTTATCAGCATGTTTTGGTGCAACACACATATTGGCAGTGTAAGCAGTATGAGTAGTTTTCACAACATTAATTGTCTGCAGACATCACACGTTCACAGAAGAGCCAGAGTACTGGTTCTTCAATGCTTTCAGCCAATGTTTGAAGTGCCTGTGTACTGTTCTCACTTCTGCTGTGTTTCTGCAGAGTTTGGGGAACTCTCAACGTGAGTATGAGAAGCAAGTGCTGCTCTACAGCATCCGCAACCAGCTGCGATTCCGAAATAACCTAGGTGAGCAGGTTTGTCCCTCCTCCTTGTATGGCTGCTCCCGTGATAAACATGCACATTACACTTCAGCGTACATTTGGACACATAATTATTTGGACTGGGACAGTTTTTGTTATTTGTGTCTGTATTCTACCACAGTGGGGTTGAATCGATGACATCAAGATGTGATTAGACTTTCAGCATTAAGTTAGAGGATTTAACAAAAATTTCCCATTAACCATTAAAGGAGTTGCAGCCATTTTTACACAAAGTCCTTCCATTTTCAGAGGCCATAAGTAAATACAGCATTGTGAGTACTTGGATGAAAATTATTTGCGGTTCACTGCCTGAAATCTGGAACCCAAGTCACATCTCGGAGCATGTGCTAGTACTGCCTTTTGTTGCATCCACAACACCATGGAACCGCCTTAGGTCCTGGATGGCAACCACCCTGGCAGACGGCCGGTGTATTCCCACATCTCTAAAATAACACCTCACCAACTGTCTGCCACAGCCAGGTGAAACATGGGGGTCCCCTTGACCTTCCCTAGCTACTGGGGTCCTCGACACTTAGGCACCTTTGTGCTGGATCATGCACAGAGGAACAGGCCACATGGCCAGAATGTCATAACTAACGCTGTCTGACAATGCAAGTGGTACTTCTCATCCTAGTCTCTTTTGGGTTGAGGTCAGCTGGCTGACTTGGCCATTGAAGAGTGTTTTTGTGTTTTGAGAGGCTCTTGGGTTGCTTTGAAGGTATGTTTTGGGCCATTATCCATTTTCATTGTGAAGAGCCATCGTCTCTATTTTTCAGCATTTGGCTGATTCTGAGCAGATAGTATACAAATAATGCATTGCAATAGTAGTAATATTTTGAGGTGAAAGATGGAATGTTCCATTGAATGGCTGAATGGAACATTCCATCTTTCACCTCATGAAACATTCTTTCCATTGAATGTATGAAAAAACATTCATTAATTTTTTTTATATAACACCTGTTAATTTATAAACAAGAGAAAAGTGACCTACATTTTGGTCTGTGTCACTGGTCCTTTGACAGCTGGAGGTTCCAAAGAGTCCAAC